>NW_026967835.1:349365-698730 GCF_028390025.1 Pseudophryne corroboree | reverse complement strand
ACTTTTGCATTTTTCTCCCAAACGAAAGACACTAGAATGAAAATTTTAAAGCCTCCTTTTAGTGCTTCATCTACACGTAATAGTCCTGAATTTTCCAATGCCTATCTCTTTGCAAAAGAGAGATATCGGCAAGGAAATGCTGTATTGTACCTTTGCATTTTTCTCCCAAACGAAAGACACTAGAATGAAAATTTTAAAGCCTCCTGTTAGTGCTTCATCTACACGTTATAGCCCTGCATTTTCCAATGCCTATCTCTTTGCAAAAGAGAGATATCGGCAAGGAAAAGCTGTATAGTACCTTTGCATTTTTCTCCCAAACGAAAGACACTAGAATGAAAATTGTAAAGCCTCCTGTTAGTGCTTCATCTACACGTTAAAGCCCTGAATTTTCCAATGCCTATCTCTTTGCAAAAGAGAGATATCGGCAAGGAAAAACTGTATTGTACCTTTGCATTTTTCTCCCAAACGAAAGACACTAGAATGAAAATTTTAAAGCCTCCTGTTAGTGCTTCATCTACACGTTATAGCCCTGAATATTCCAAAGCCTAGCTCTTTGCAAAAGAGAGATATTGGCAAGGAAAAGCTGTATTGTACCTTTGCATTTTTCTCCCAAACGAAGGACACTAGATTGAAAATTTTAAAGCCTCCTATTAGTGCTTCATCTACACGTTATAGCCCTGAATTTTCCAATGCCTATCTCTTTGCAAAAGAGAGATATCGGCAAGGAAAAGCTGTATTGTACCTTTGCATTTTTCTCCCAAACGAAGGACACTAGAATGAAAATTTTAAAGCCTCCTGTTAGTGCTTCATCTACACGTTATAGCCCTGAATTTTCCAATGCCTATCTCTTTGCAAAAGAGAGATATCGGCAAGGAAAAGCTGTATTGTACCTTTGCATTTTTCTCCCAAACGAAAGACACTAGAATGAAAATTTTAAAGCCTCCTGTTAGTGCTTCATCTACACGTTATAGCCCTGCATTTTCCAATGCCTATCTCTTTACAAAAGAGAGATATCGGCAAGGAAAAGCTGCATTGTACCTTTGCATTTTTCTCCCAAACGAAAGACACTAGAATGAAAATTGTAAAGCCTCCTGTTAGTGCTTCATCTACACGTTATAGCCCTGAATTTTCCAATGCCTAGCTCTTTGCAAAAGAGAGATATTGGCAAGGAAAAGCTGTATTGTACCTTTGCATTTTTCTCCCAAACGAAGGACACTAGATTGAAAATTTTAAAGCCTCCTATTAGTGCTTCATCTACACGTTATAGCCCTGAATTTTCCAATGCCTATCTCTTTGCAAAAGAGAGATATCGGCAAGGAAAAGCTGCATTGTACTTTTGCATTTTTCTCCCAAACGAAAGACACTAGAATGAAAATTTTAAAGCCTCCTTTTAGTGCTTCATCTACACGTAATAGTCCTGAATTTTCCAATGCCTATCTCTTTGCAAAAGAGAGATATCGGCAAGGAAATGCTGTATTGTACCTTTGCATTTTTCTCCCAAACGAAAGACACTAGAATGAAAATTTTAAAGCCTCCTGTTAGTGCTTCATCTACACGTTATAGCCCTGCATTTTCCAATGCCTATCTCTTTGCAAAAGAGAGATATCGGCAAGGAAAAGCTGTATTGTACCTTTGCATTTTTCTCCCAAACGAAAGACACTAGAATGAAAATTGTAAAGCCTCCTGTTAGTGCTTCATCTACACGTTATAGCCCTGAATTTTCCAATGCCTATCTCTTTGCAAAAGAGAGATATCGGCAAGGAAAAACTGTATTGTACCTTTGCATTTTTCTCCCAAACGAAAGACACTAGAATGAAAATTTTAAAGCCTCCTATTAGTGCTTCATCTACACGTTATAGCCCTGAATTTTCCAATGCCTAGCTCTTTGCAAAAGAGAGATATTGGCAAGGAAAAGCTGTATTGTACCTTTGCATTTTTCTCCCAAACGAAGGACACTAGATTGAAAATTTTAAAGCCTCCTATTAGTGCTTCATCTACACGTTATAGCCCTGAATTTTCCAATGCCTAGCTCTTTGCAAAAGAGAGATATTGGCAAGGAAAAGCTGTATTGTACCTTTGCATTTTTCTCCCAAACGAAGGACACTAGATTGAAAATTTTAAAGCCTCCTATTAGTGCTTCATCTACACGTTATAGCCCTGAATTTTCCAATGCCTATCTCTTTGCAAAAGAGAGATATCGGCAAGGAAAAGCTGTATTGTACCTTTGCATTTTTCTCCCAAACGAAGGACACTAGAATGAAAATTTTAAAGCCTCCTGTTAGTGCTTCATCTACACGTTATAGCCCTGAATTTTCCAATGCCTATCTCTTTGCAAAAGAGAGATATCGGCAAGGAAAAGCTGTATTGTACCTTTGCATTTTTCTCCCAAACGAAAGACACTAGAATGAAAATTTTAAAGCCTCCTGTTAGTGCTTCATCTACACGTTATAGCCCTGCATTTTCCAATGCCTATCTCTTTACAAAAGAGAGATATCGGCAAGGAAAAGCTGCATTGTACCTTTGCATTTTTCTCCCAAACGAAAGACACTAGAATGAAAATTGTAAAGCCTCCTGTTAGTGCTTCATCTACACGTTATAGCCCTGAATTTTCCAATGCCTAGCTCTTTGCAAAAGAGAGATATTGGCAAGGAAAAGCTGTATTGTACCTTTGCATTTTTCTCCCAAACGAAGGACACTAGATTGAAAATTTTAAAGCCTCCTATTAGTGCTTCATCTACACGTTATAGCCCTGAATTTTCCAATGCCTATCTCTTTGCAAAAGAGAGATATCGGCAAGGAAAAGCTGCATTGTACTTTTGCATTTTTCTCCCAAACGAAAGACACTAGAATGAAAATTTTAAAGCCTCCTTTTAGTGCTTCATCTACACGTAATAGTCCTGAATTTTCCAATGCCTATCTCTTTGCAAAAGAGAGATATCGGCAAGGAAATGCTGTATTGTACCTTTGCATTTTTCTCCCAAACGAAAGACACTAGAATGAAAATTTTAAAGCCTCCTGTTAGTGCTTCATCTACACGTTATAGCCCTGCATTTTCCAATGCCTATCTCTTTGCAAAAGAGAGATATCGGCAAGGAAAAGCTGTATTGTACCTTTGCATTTTTCTCCCAAACGAAAGACACTAGAATGAAAATTGTAAAGCCTCCTGTTAGTGCTTCATCTACACGTTATAGCCCTGAATTTTCCAATGCCTATCTCTTTGCAAAAGAGAGATATCGGCAAGGAAAAACTGTATTGTACCTTTGCATTTTTCTCCCAAACGAAAGACACTAGAATGAAAATTTTAAAGCCTCCTGTTAGTGCTTCATCTACACGTTATAGCCCTGAATTTTCCAATGCCTAGCTCTTTGCAAAAGAGAGATATTGGCAAGGAAAAGCTGTATTGTACCTTTGCATTTTTCTCCCAAACGAAGGACACTAGATTGAAAATTTTAAAGCCTCCTATTAGTGCTTCATCTACACGTTATAGCCCTGCATTTTCCAATGCCTATCTCTTTGCAAAAGAGAGATATCGGCAAGGAAAAACTGTATTGTACCTTTGCATTTTTCTCCAAACGAAAGACACTAGAATGAAAATTGTAAAGCCTCCTGTTAGTGCTTCATCTACACGTTATAGCCCTGCATTTTCCAATGCCTAGCTCTTTGCAAAAGAGAGATATTGGCAAGGAAAAGCTGTATTGTACCTTTGCATTTTTCTCCCAAACGAAGGACACTAGATTGAAAATTTTAAAGCCTTCTATTAGTGCTTCATCTACACGTTATAGCCCTGAATTTTCCAATGCCTATCTCTTTGCAAAAGAGAGATATCGGCAAGGAAAAGCTGCAATGTACTTTTGCATTTTTCTCCCAAACGAAAGACACTAGAATGAAAATTTTAAAGCCTCCTTTTAGTGCTTCATCTACACGTAATAGTCCTGAATTTTCCAATGCCTATCTCTTTGCAAAAGAGAGATATCGGCAAGGAAATGCTGTATTGTACCTTTGCATTTTTCTCCCAAACGAAAGACACTAGAATGAAAATTTTAAAGCCTCCTGTTAGTGCTTCATCTACACGTTATATCCCTGCATTTTCCAATGCCTATCTCTTTGCAAAAGATAGATACCGGCAAGGAAAAGCTGTATTGTACCTTTGCATTTTTCTCCCAAACGAAAGACACTAGAATGAAAATTGTAAAGCCTCCTGTTAGTGCTTCATCTACACGTTATAGCCCTGAATTTTCCAATGCCTATCTCTTTGCAAAAGAGAGATATCGGCAAGGAAAAACTGTATTGTACCTTTGCATTTTTCTCCCAAACGAAAGACACTAGAATGAAAATTTTAAAGCCTCCTGTTAGTGCTTCATCTACACGTTATAGCCCTGAATTTTCCAATGCCTAGCTCTTTGCAAAAGAGAGATATTGGCAAGGAAAAGCTGTATTGTACCTTTGCATTTTTCTCCCAAACGAAGGACACTAGATTGAAAATTTTAAAGCCTCCTATTAGTGCTTCATCTACACGTTATAGCCCTGAATTTTCCAATGCCTATCTCTTTGCAAAAGAGAGATATCGGCAAGGAAAAGCTGTATTGTACCTTTGCATTTTTCTCCCAAACGAAGGACACTAGAATGAAAATTTTAAAGCCTCCTGTTAGTGCTTCATCTACACGTTATAGCCCTGAATTTTCCAATGCCTATCTCTTTGCAAAAGAGAGATATCGGCAAGGAAAAGCTGTATTGTACCTTTGCATTTTTCTCCCAAACGAAAGACACTAGAATGAAAATTTTAAAGCCTCCTGTTAGTGCTTCATCTACACGTTATAGCCCTGCATTTTCCAATGCCTATCTCTTTGCAAAAGAGAGATATCGGCAAGGAAAAGCTGCATTGTACCTTTGCATTTTTCTCCCAAACGAAAGACACTAGAATGAAAATTGTAAAGCCTCCTGTTAGTGCTTCATCTACACGTTATAGCCCTGCATTTTCCAATGCCTAGCTCTTTGCAAAAGAGAGATATTGGCAAGGAAAAGCTGTATTGTACCTTTGCATTTTTCTCCCAAACGAAGGACACTAGATTGAAAATTTTAAAGCCTCCTATTAGTGCTTCATCTACACGTTATAGCCCTGAATTTTCCAATGCCTAGCTCTTTGCAAAAGAGAGATATTGGCAAGGAAAAGCTGTATTGTACCTTTGCATTTTTCTCCCAAACGAAGGACACTAGATTGAAAATTTTAAAGCCTCCTATTAGTGCTTCATCTACACGTTATAGCCCTGAATTTTCCAATGCCTATCTCTTTGCAAAAGAGAGATATCGGCAAGGAAAAGCTGTATTGTACCTTTGCATTTTTCTCCCAAACGAAGGACACTAGAATGAAAATTTTAAAGCCTCCTGTTAGTGCTTCATCTACACGTTATAGCCCTGAATTTTCCAATGCCTATCTCTTTGCAAAAGAGAGATATCGGCAAGGAAAAGCTGTATTGTACCTTTGCATTTTTCTCCCAAACGAAAGACACTAGAATGAAAATTTTAAAGCCTCCTGTTAGTGCTTCATCTACACGTTATAGCCCTGCATTTTCCAATGCCTATCTCTTTACAAAAGAGAGATATCGGCAAGGAAAAGCTGCATTGTACCTTTGCATTTTTCTCCCAAACGAAAGACACTAGAATGAAAATTGTAAAGCCTCCTGTTAGTGCTTCATCTACACGTTATAGCCCTGCATTTTCCAATGCCTAGCTCTTTGCAAAAGAGAGATATTGGCAAGGAAAAGCTGTATTGTACCTTTGCATTTTTCTCCCAAACGAAGGACACTAGATTGAAAATTTTAAAGCCTCCTATTAGTGCTTCATCTACACGTTATAGCCCTGAATTTTCCAATGCCTAGCTCTTTGCAAAAGAGAGATATTGGCAAGGAAAAGCTGTATTGTACCTTTGCATTTTTCTCCCAAACGAAGGACACTAGATTGAAAATTTTAAAGCCTCCTATTAGTGCTTCATCTACACGTTATAGCCCTGAATTTTCCAATGCCTATCTCTTTGCAAAAGAGAGATATCGGCAAGGAAAAGCTGCATTGTACTTTTGCATTTTTCTCCCAAACGAAAGACACTAGAATGAAAATTTTAAAGCCTCCTTTTAGTGCTTCATCTACACGTAATAGTCCTGAATTTTCCAATGCCTATCTCTTTGCAAAAGAGAGATATCGGCAAGGAAATGCTGTATTGTACCTTTGCATTTTTCTCCCAAACGAAAGACACTAGAATGAAAATTTTAAAGCCTCCTGTTAGTGCTTCATCTACACGTTATAGCCCTGCATTTTCCAATGCCTATCTCTTTGCAAAAGAGAGATATCGGCAAGGAAAAGCTGTATTGTACCTTTGCATTTTTCTCCCAAACGAAAGACACTAGAATGAAAATTGTAAAGCCTCCTGTTAGTGCTTCATCTACACGTTATAGCCCTGAATTTTCCAATGCCTATCTCTTTGCAAAAGAGAGATATCGGCAAGGATAAACTGTATTGTACCTTTGCATTTTTCTCCCAAACGAAAGACACTAGAATGAAAATTTTAAAGCCTCCTGTTAGTGCTTCATCTACACGTTATAGCCCTGAATTTTCCAATGCCTAGCTCTTTGCAAAAGAGAGATATTGGCAAGGAAAAGCTGTATTGTACCTTTGCATTTTTCTCCCAAACGAAGGACACTAGATTGAAAATTTTAAAGCCTCCTATTAGTGCTTCATCTACACGTTATAGCCCTGAATTTTCCAATGCCTATCTCTTTGCAAAAGAGAGATATCGGCAAGGAAAAACTGTATTGTACCTTTGCATTTTTCTCCAAACGAAAGACACTAGAATGAAAATTGTAAAGCCTCCTGTTAGTGCTTCATCTACACGTTATAGCCCTGCATTTTCCAATGCCTAGCTCTTTGCAAAAGAGAGATATTGGCAAGGAAAAGCTGTATTGTACCTTTGCATTTTTCTCCCAAACGAAGGACACTAGATTGAAAATTTTAAAGCCTTCTATTAGTGCTTCATCTACACGTTATAGCCCTGAATTTTCCAATGCCTATATCTTTGCAAAAGAGAGATATCGGCAAGGAAAAGCTGCAATGTACTTTTGCATTTTTCTCCCAAACGAAAGACACTAGAATGAAAATTTTAAAGCCTCCTTTTAGTGCTTCATCTACACGTAATAGTCCTGAATTTTCCAATGCCTATCTCTTTGCAAAAGAGAGATATCGGCAAGGAAATGCTGTATTGTACCTTTGCATTTTTCTCCCAAACGAAAGACACTAGAATGAAAATTTTAAAGCCTCCTGTTAGTGCTTCATCTACACGTTATATCCCTGCATTTTCCAATGCCTATCTCTTTGCAAAAGAGAGATACCGGCAAGGAAAAGCTGTATTGTACCTTTGCATTTTTCTCCCAAACGAAAGACACTAGAATGAAAATTGTAAAGCCTCCTGTTAGTGCTTCATCTACACGTTATAGCCCTGAATTTTCCAATGCCTATCTCTTTGCAAAAGAGAGATATCGGCAAGGAAAAACTGTATTGTACCTTTGCATTTTTCTCCCAAACGAAAGACACTAGAATGAAAATTTTAAAGCCTCCTGTTAGTGCTTCATCTACACGTTATAGCCCTGAATTTTCCAATGCCTATCTCTTTGCAAAAGAGAGATATCGGCAAGGAAAAGCTGTATTGTACCTTTGCATTTTTCTCCCAAACGAAGGACACTAGAATGAAAAGTTTAAAGCCTCCTGTTAGTGCTTCATCTACACGTTATAGCCCTGAATTTTCCAATGCCTATCTCTTTGCAAAAGAGAGATATCGGCAAGGAAAAGCTGTATTGTACCTTTGCATTTTTCTCCCAAACGAAAGACACTAGAATGAAAATTTTAAAGCCTCCTGTTAGTGCTTCATCTACACGTTATAGCCCTGCATTTTCCAATGCCTATCTCTTTGCAAAAGAGAGATATCGGCAAGGAAAAGCTGCATTGTACCTTTGCATTTTTCTCCCAAACGAAAGACACTAGAATGAAAATTGTAAAGCCTCCTGTTAGTGCTTCATCTACACGTTATAGCCCTGCATTTTCCAATGCCTAGCTCTTTGCAAAAGAGAGATATTGGCAAGGAAAAGCTGTATTGTACCTTTGCATTTTTCTCCCAAACGAAGGACACTAGATTGAAAATTTTAAAGCCTCCTATTAGTGCTTCATCTACACGTTATAGCCCTGAATTTTCCAATGCCTAGCTCTTTGCAAAAGAGAGATATTGGCAAGGAAAAGCTGTATTGTACCTTTGCATTTTTCTCCCAAACGAAGGACACTAGATTGAAAATTGTAAAGCCTCCTATTAGTGCTTCATCTACACGTTATAGCCCTGAATTTTCCAATGCCTATCTCTTTGCAAAAGAGAGATATCGGCAAGGAAAAGCTGCATTGTACTTTTGCATTTTTCTCCCAAACGAAAGACACTAGAATGAAAATTTTAAAGCCTCCTTTTAGTGCTTCATCTACACGTAATAGTCCTGAATTTTCCAATGCCTATCTCTTTGCAAAAGAGAGATATCGGCAAGGAAATGCTGTATTGCACCTTTGCATTTTTCTCCCAAACGAAAGACACTAGAATGAAAATTTTAAAGCCTCCTGTTAGTACTTCATCTACACGTTATAGCCCTGCATTTTCCAATGCCTATCTCTTTGCAAAAGAGAGATATCGGCAAGGAAAAGCTGTATTGTACCTTTGCATTTTTCTCCCAAACGAAAGACACTAGAATGAAAATTTTAAAGCCTCCTGTTAGTGCTTCATCTACACGTTATAGGCCTGAATTTTCCAATGCCTAGCTCTTTGCAAAAGAGAGATATTGGCAAGGAAAAGCTGTATTGTACCTTTGCATTTTTCTCCCAAACGAAGGACACTAGATTGAAAATTTTAAAGCCTCCTATTAGTGCTTCATCTACACGTTATAGCCCTGAATTTTCCAATGCCTATCTCTTTGCAAAAGAGAGATATCGGCAAGGAAAAACTGTATTGTACCTTTGCATTTTTCTCCCAAACGAAAGACACTAGAATGAAAATTGTAAAGCCTCCTGTTAGTGCTTCATCTACACGTTATAGCCCTGCATTTTCCAATGCCTAGCTCTTTGCAAAAGAGAGATATTGGCAAGGAAAAGCTGTATTGTACCTTTGCATTTTTCTCCCAAACGAAGGACACTAGATTGAAAATTTTAAAGCCTTCTATTAGTGCTTCATCTACACGTTATAGCCCTGAATTTTCCAATGCCTATATCTTTGCAAAAGAGAGATATCGGCAAGGAAAAGCTGCAATGTACTTTTGCATTTTTCTCCCAAACGAAAGACACTAGAATGAAAATTTTAAAGCCTCCTTTTAGTGCTTCATCTACACGTAATAGTCCTGAATTTTCCAATGCCTATCTCTTTGCAAAAGAGAGATATCGGCAAGGAAATGCTGTATTGTACCTTTGCATTTTTCTCCCAAACGAAAGACACTAGAATGAAAATTTTAAAGCCTCCTGTTAGTGCTTCATCTACACGTTATATCCCTGCATTTTCCAATGCCTATCTCTTTGCAAAAGAGAGATACCGGCAAGGAAAAGCTGTATTGTACCTTTGCATTTTTCTCCCAAACGAAAGACACTAGAATGAAAATTGTAAAGCCTCCTGTTAGTGCTTCATCTACACGTTATAGCCCTGAATTTTCCAATGCCTATCTCTTTGCAAAAGAGAGATATCGGCAAGGAAAAACTGTATTGTACCTTTGCATTTTTCTCCCAAACGAAAGACACTAGAATGAAAATTTTAAAGCCTCCTGTTAGTGCTTCATCTACACGTTATAGCCCTGAATTTTCCAATGCCTAGCTCTTTGCAAAAGAGAGATATTGGCAAGGAAAAGCTGTATTGTACCTTTGCATTTTTCTCCCAAACGAAGGACACTAGATTGAAAATTTTAAAGCCTCCTATTAGTGCTTCATCTACACGTTATAGCCCTGAATTTTCCAATGCCTATCTCTTTGCAAAAGAGAGATATCGGCAAGGAAAAGCTGTATTGTACCTTTGCATTTTTCTCCCAAACGAAGGACACTAGAATGAAAAGTTTAAAGCCTCCTGTTAGTGCTTCATCTACACGTTATAGCCCTGAATTTTCCAATGCCTATCTCTTTGCAAAAGAGAGATATCGGCAAGGAAAAGCTGTATTGTACCTTTGCATTTTTCTCCCAAACGAAAGACACTAGAATGAAAATTTTAAAGCCTCCTGTTAGTGCTTCATCTACACGTTATAGCCCTGCATTTTCCAATGCCTATCTCTTTGCAAAAGAGAGATATCGGCAAGGAAAAGCTGCATTGTACCTTTGCATTTTTCTCCCAAACGAAAGACACTAGAATGAAAATTGTAAAGCCTCCTGTTAGTGCTTCATCTACACGTTATAGCCCTGCATTTTCCAATGCCTAGCTCTTTGCAAAAGAGAGATATTGGCAAGGAAAAGCTGTATTGTACCTTTGCATTTTTCTCCCAAACGAAGGACACTAGATTGAAAATTTTAAAGCCTCCTATTAGTGCTTCATCTACACGTTATAGCCCTGAATTTTCCAATGCCTAGCTCTTTGCAAAAGAGAGATATTGGCAAGGAAAAGCTGTATTGTACCTTTGCATTTTTCTCCCAAACGAAGGACACTAGATTGAAAATTGTAAAGCCTCCTATTAGTGCTTCATCTACACGTTATAGCCCTGAATTTTCCAATGCCTATCTCTTTGCAAAAGAGAGATATCGGCAAGGAAAAGCTGCATTGTACTTTTGCATTTTTCTCCCAAACGAAAGACACTAGAATGAAAATTTTAAAGCCTCCTTTTAGTGCTTCATCTACACGTAATAGTCCTGAATTTTCCAATGCCTATCTCTTTGCAAAAGAGAGATATCGGCAAGGAAATGCTGTATTGCACCTTTGCATTTTTCTCCCAAACGAAAGACACTAGAATGAAAATTTTAAAGCCTCCTGTTAGTACTTCATCTACACGTTATAGCCCTGCATTTTCCAATGCCTATCTCTTTGCAAAAGAGAGATATCGGCAAGGAAAAGCTGTATTGTACCTTTGCATTTTTCTCCCAAACGAAAGACACTAGAATGAAAATTGTAAAGCCTCCTGTTAGTGCTTCATCTACACGTTATAGCCCTGAATTTTCCAATGCCTATCTCTTTGCAAAAGAGAGATATCGGCAAGGAAAAACTGTATTGTACCTTTGCATTTTTCTCCCAAACGAAAGACACTAGAATGAAAATTTTAAAGCCTCCTGTTAGTGCTTCATCTACACGTTATAGGCCTGAATTTTCCAATGCCTAGCTCTTTGCAAAAGAGAGATATTGGCAAGGAAAAGCTGTATTGTACCTTTGCATTTTTCTCCCAAACGAAGGACACTAGATTGAAAATTTTAAAGCCTCCTATTAGTGCTTCATCTACACGTTATAGCCCTGAATTTTCCAATGCCTATCTCTTTGCAAAAGAGAGATATCGGCAAGGAAAAGCTGTATTGTACCTTTGCATTTTTCTCCCAAACGAAGGACACTAGAATGAAAATTTTAAAGCCTCCTGTTAGTGATTCATCTACACGTTATAGCCCTGAATTTTCCAATGCCTATCTCTTTGCAAAAGAGAGATATCGGCAAGGAAAAGCTGTATTGTACCTTTGCATTTTTCTCCCAAACGAAAGACACTAGAATGAAAATTTTAAAGCCTCCTGTTAGTGCTTCATCTACACGTTATAGCCCTGAATTTTCCAATGCCTATCTCTTTGCAAAAGAGAGATATCGGCAAGGAAAAGCTGTATTGTACCTTTGCATTTTTCTCCCAAACGAAAGACACTAGAATGAAAATTTTAAAGCCTCCTGTTAGTGCTTCATCTACACGTTATAGCCCTGAATTTTCCAATGCCTATCTGTGCAAAAGAGAGATATCGGCAAGGAAATGCTGTATTGTACCTTTGCATTTTTCTCCCAAACGAAAGACACTAGAATGAAAATTTTAAAGCCTCCTGTTAGTGCTTCATCTACACGTTATAGCCCTGCATTTTCCAATGCCTATCTCTTTGCAAAAGAGAGATATCGGCAAGGAAAAGCTGCATTGTACCTTTGCATTTTTCTCCCAAACGAAAGACACTAGAATGAAAATTGTAAAGCCTCCTGTTAGTGCTTCATCTACACGTTATAGCCCTGCATTTTCCAATGCCTAGCTCTTTGCAAAAGAGAGATATTGGCAAGGAAAAGCTGTATTGTACCTTTGCATTTTTCTCCCAAACGAAGGACACTAGATTGAAAATTTTAAAGCCTCCTATTAGTGCTTCATCTACACGTTATAGCCCTGAATTTTCCAATGCCTATCTCTTTGCAAAAGAGAGATATCGGCAAGGAATAGCTGCATTGTACTTTTGCATTTTTCTCCCAAACGAAAGACACTAGAATGAAAATTTTAAAGCCTCCTTTTAGTGCTTCATCTACACGTAATAGTCCTGAATTTTCCAATGCCTATCTCTTTGCAAAAGAGAGATATCGGCAAGGAAATGCTGTATTGTACCTTTGCATTTTTCTCCCAAACGAAAGACACTAGAATGAAAATTTTAAAGCCTCCTGTTAGTGCTTCATCTACACGTTATAGCCCTGCATTTTCCAATGCCTATCTCTTTGCAAAAGAGAGATATCGGCAAGGAAAAGCTGTATTGTACCTTTGCATTTTTCTCCCAAACGAAAGACACTAGAATAAAAATTGTAAAGCCTCCTGTTAGTGCTTCATCTACACGTTATAGCCCTGAATTTTCCAATGCCTATCTCTTTGCAAAAGAGAGATATCGGCAAGGAAAAACTGTATTGTACCTTTGCATTTTTCTCCCAAACGAAAGACACTAGAATGAAAATTTTAAAGCCTCCTGTTAGTGCTTCATCTACACGTTATAGGCCTGAATTTTCCAATGCCTAGCTCTTTGCAAAAGAGAGATATTGGCAAGGAAAAGCTGTATTGTACCTTTGCATTTTTCTCCCAAACGAAGGACACTAGATTGAAAATTTTAAAGCCTCCTATTAGTGCTTCATCTACACGTTATAGCCCTGAATTTTCCAATGCCTATCTCTTTGCAAAAGAGAGATATCGGCAAGGAAAAACTGTATTGTACCTTTGCATTTTTCTCCCAAACGAAAGACACTAGAATGAAAATTGTAAAGCCTCCTGTTAGTGCTTCATCTACACGTTATAGCCCTGCATTTTCCAATGCCTAGCTCTTTGCAAAAGAGAGATATTGGCAAGGAAAAGCTGTATTGTACCTTTGCATTTTTCTCCCAAACGAAGGACACTAGATTGCAAATTTTAAAGCCTCCTATTAGTGCTTCATCTACACGTTATAGCCCTGAATTTTCCAATGCCTATCTCTTTGCAAAAGAGAGATATCGGCAAGGAAAAGCTGTATTGTACCTTTGCATTTTTCTCCCAAACGAAGGACACTAGAATGAAAATTTTAAAGCCTCCTGTTAGTGCTTCATCTACACGTTATAGCCCTGAATTTTCCAATGCCTATCTCTTTGCAAAAGAGAGATATCGGCAAGGAAAAGCTGTATTGTACCTTTGCATTTTTCTCCCAAACGAAAGACACTAGAATGAAAATTTTAAAGCCTCCTGTTAGTGCTTCATCTACACGTTATAGCCCTGCATTTTCCAATGCCTATCTCTTTGCAAAAGAGAGATATCGGCAAGGAAAAGCTGCATTGTACCTTTGCATTTTTCTCCCAAACGAAAGACACTAGAATGAAAATTGTAAAGCCTCCTGTTAGTGCTTCATCTACACGTTATAGCCCTGCATTTTCCAATGCCTATCTCTTTGCAAAAGAGAGATATCGGCAAGGAAAAGCTGTATTGTACCTTTGCATTTTTCTCCCAAACGAAAGACACTAGAATGAAAATTGTAAAGCCTCCTGTTAGTGCTTCATCTACACGTTATAGCCCTGAATTTTCCAATGCCTATCTCTTTGCAAAAGAGAGATATCGGCAAGGATAAACTGTATTGTACCTTTGCATTTTTCTCCCAAACGAAAGACACTAGAATGAAAATTTTAAAGCCTCCTGTTAGTGCTTCATCTACACGTTATAGCCCTGAATTTTCCAATGCCTAGCTCTTTGCAAAAGAGAGATATTGGCAAGGAAAAGCTGTATTGTACCTTTGCATTTTTCTCCCAAACGAAGGACACTAGATTGAAAATTTTAAAGCCTCCTATTAGTGCTTCATCTACACGTTATAGCCCTGAATTTTCCAATGCCTATCTCTTTGCAAAAGAGAGATATCGGCAAGGAAAAACTGTATTGTACCTTTGCATTTTTCTCCAAACGAAAGACACTAGAATGAAAATTGTAAAGCCTCCTGTTAGTGCTTCATCTACACGTTATAGCCCTGCATTTTCCAATGCCTAGCTCTTTGCAAAAGAGAGATATTGGCAAGGAAAAGCTGTATTGTACCTTTGCATTTTTCTCCCAAACGAAGGACACTAGATTGAAAATTTTAAAGCCTTCTATTAGTGCTTCATCTACACGTTATAGCCCTGAATTTTCCAATGCCTATATCTTTGCAAAAGAGAGATATCGGCAAGGAAAAGCTGCAATGTACTTTTGCATTTTTCTCCCAAACGAAAGACACTAGAATGAAAATTTTAAAGCCTCCTTTTAGTGCTTCATCTACACGTAATAGTCCTGAATTTTCCAATGCCTATCTCTTTGCAAAAGAGAGATATCGGCAAGGAAATGCTGTATTGTACCTTTGCATTTTTCTCCCAAACGAAAGACACTAGAATGAAAATTTTAAAGCCTCCTGTTAGTGCTTCATCTACACGTTATATCCCTGCATTTTCCAATGCCTATCTCTTTGCAAAAGAGAGATACCGGCAAGGAAAAGCTGTATTGTACCTTTGCATTTTTCTCCCAAACGAAAGACACTAGAATGAAAATTGTAAAGCCTCCTGTTAGTGCTTCATCTACACGTTATAGCCCTGAATTTTCCAATGCCTATCTCTTTGCAAAAGAGAGATATCGGCAAGGAAAAACTGTATTGTACCTTTGCATTTTTCTCCCAAACGAAAGACACTAGAATGAAAATTTTAAAGCCTCCTGTTAGTGCTTCATCTACACGTTATAGCCCTGAATTTTCCAATGCCTAGCTCTTTGCAAAAGAGAGATATTGGCAAGGAAAAGCTGTATTGTACCTTTGCATTTTTCTCCCAAACGAAGGACACTAGATTGAAAATTGTAAAGCCTCCTATTAGTGCTTCATCTACACGTTATAGCCCTGAATTTTCCAATGCCTATCTCTTTGCAAAAGAGAGATATCGGCAAGGAAAAGCTGCATTGTACTTTTGCATTTTTCTCCCAAACGAAAGACACTAGAATGAAAATTTTAAAGCCTCCTTTTAGTGCTTCATCTACACGTAATAGTCCTGAATTTTCCAATGCCTATCTCTTTGCAAAAGAGAGATATCGGCAAGGAAATGCTGTATTGCACCTTTGCATTTTTCTCCCAAACGAAAGACACTAGAATGAAAATTTTAAAGCCTCCTGTTAGTACTTCATCTACACGTTATAGCCCTGCATTTTCCAATGCCTATCTCTTTGCAAAAGAGAGATATCGGCAAGGAAAAGCTGTATTGTACCTTTGCATTTTTCTCCCAAACGAAAGACACTAGAATGAAAATTGTAAAGCCTCCTGTTAGTGCTTCATCTACACGTTATAGCCCTGAATTTTCCAATGCCTATCTCTTTGCAAAAGAGAGATATCGGCAAGGAAAAACTGTATTGTACCTTTGCATTTTTCTCCCAAACGAAAGACACTAGAATGAAAATTTTAAAGCCTCCTGTTAGTGCTTCATCTACACGTTATAGGCCTGAATTTTCCAATGCCTAGCTCTTTGCAAAAGAGAGATATTGGCAAGGAAAAGCTGTATTGTACCTTTGCATTTTTCTCCCAAACGAAGGACACTAGATTGAAAATTTTAAAGCCTCCTATTAGTGCTTCATCTACACGTTATAGCCCTGAATTTTCCAATGCCTATCTCTTTGCAAAAGAGAGATATCGGCAAGGAAAAGCTGTATTGTACCTTTGCATTTTTCTCCCAAACGAAGGACACTAGAATGAAAATTTTAAAGCCTCCTGTTAGTGATTCATCTACACGTTATAGCCCTGAATTTTCCAATGCCTATCTCTTTGCAAAAGAGAGATATCGGCAAGGAAAAGCTGTATTGTACCTTTGCATTTTTCTCCCAAACGAAAGACACTAGAATGAAAATTTTAAAGCCTCCTGTTAGTGCTTCATCTACACGTTATAGCCCTGAATTTTCCAATGCCTATCTCTTTGCAAAAGAGAGATATCGGCAAGGAAAAGCTGTATTGTACCTTTGCATTTTTCTCCCAAACGAAAGACACTAGAATGAAAATTTTAAAGCCTCCTGTTAGTGCTTCATCTACACGTTATAGCCCTGAATTTTCCAATGCCTATCTCTGTGCAAAAGAGAGATATCGGCAAGGAAATGCTGTATTGTACCTTTGCATTTTTCTCCCAAACGAAAGACACTAGAATGAAAATTTTAAAGCCTCCTGTTAGTGCTTCATCTACACGTTATAGCCCTGCATTTTCCAATGCCTATCTCTTTGCAAAAGAGAGATATCGGCAAGGAAAAGCTGCATTGTACCTTTGCATTTTTCTCCCAAACGAAAGACACTAGAATGAAAATTGTAAAGCCTCCTGTTAGTGCTTCATCTACACGTTATAGCCCTGCATTTTCCAATGCCTATCTCTTTGCAAAAGAGAGATATCGGCAAGGAAAAGCTGTATTGTACCTTTGCATTTTTCTCCCAAACGAAGGACACTAGAATGAAAATTTTAAAGCCTCCTGTTAGTGATTCATCTACACGTTATAGCCCTGAATTTTCCAATGCCTATCTCTTTGCAAAAGAGAGATATCGGCAAGGAAAAGCTGTATTGTACCTTTGCATTTTTCTCCCAAACGAAAGACACTAGAATGAAAATTTTAAAGCCTCCTGTTAGTGCTTCATCTACACGTTATAGCCCTGCATTTTCCAATGCCTATCTCTTTGCAAAAGAGAGATATCGGCAAGGAAAAGCTGCATTGTACCTTTGCATTTTTCTCCCAAACGAAAGACACTAGAATGAAAATTGTAAAGCCTCCTGTTAGTGCTTCATCTACACGTTATAGCCCTGCATTTTCCAATGCCTAGCTCTTTGCAAAAGAGAGATATTGGCAAGGAAAAGCTGTATTGTACCTTTGCATTTTTCTCCCAAACGAAGGACACTAGATTGAAAATTTTAAAGCCTCCTATTAGTGCTTCATCTACACGTTATAGCCCTGAATTTTCCAATGCCTATCTCTTTGCAAAAGAGAGATATCGGCAAGGAATAGCTGCATTGTACTTTTGCATTTTTCTCCCAAACGAAAGACACTAGAATGAAAATTTTAAAGCCTCCTTTTAGTGCTTCATCTACACGTAATAGTCCTGAATTTTCCAATGCCTATCTCTTTGCAAAAGAGAGATATCGGCAAGGAAATGCTGTATTGTACCTTTGCATTTTTCTCCCAAACGAAAGACACTAGAATGAAAATTTTAAAGCCTCCTGTTAGTGCTTCATCTACACGTTATAGCCCTGCATTTTCCAATGCCTATCTCTTTGCAAAAGAGAGATATCGGCAAGGAAAAGCTGTATTGTACCTTTGCATTTTTCTCCCAAACGAAAGACACTAGAATAAAAATTGTAAAGCCTCCTGTTAGTGCTTCATCTACACGTTATAGCCCTGAATTTTCCAATGCCTATCTCTTTGCAAAAGAGAGATATCGGCAAGGAAAAACTGTATTGTACCTTTGCATTTTTCTCCCAAACGAAAGACACTAGAATGAAAATTTTAAAGCCTCCTGTTAGTGCTTCATCTACACGTTATAGGCCTGAATTTTCCAATGCCTAGCTCTTTGCAAAAGAGAGATATTGGCAAGGAAAAGCTGTATTGTACCTTTGCATTTTTCTCCCAAACGAAGGACACTAGATTGAAAATTTTAAAGCCTCCTATTAGTGCTTCATCTACACGTTATAGCCCTGAATTTTCCAATGCCTATCTCTTTGCAAAAGAGAGATATCGGCAAGGAAAAACTGTATTGTACCTTTGCATTTTTCTCCCAAACGAAAGACACTAGAATGAAAATTGTAAAGCCTCCTGTTAGTGCTTCATCTACACGTTATAGCCCTGCATTTTCCAATGCCTAGCTCTTTGCAAAAGAGAGATATTGGCAAGGAAAAGCTGTATTGTACCTTTGCATTTTTCTCCCAAACGAAGGACACTAGATTGAAAATTTTAAAGCCTCCTATTAGTGCTTCATCTACACGTTATAGCCCTGAATTTTCCAATGCCTATCTCTTTGCAAAAGAGAGATATCGGCAAGGAAAAGCTGTATTGTACCTTTGCATTTTTCTCCCAAACGAAGGACACTAGAATGAAAATTTTAAAGCCTCCTGTTAGTGCTTCATCTACACGTTATAGCCCTGAATTTTCCAATGCCTATCTCTTTGCAAAAGAGAGATATCGGCAAGGAAAAGCTGTATTGTACCTTTGCATTTTTCTCCCAAACGAAAGACACTAGAATGAAAATTTTAAAGCCTCCTGTTAGTGCTTCATCTACACGTTATAGCCCTGCATTTTCCAATGCCTATCTCTTTGCAAAAGAGAGATATCGGCAAGGAAAAGCTGCATTGTACCTTTGCATTTTTCTCCCAAACGAAAGACACTAGAATGAAAATTGTAAAGCCTCCTGTTAGTGCTTCATCTACACGTTATAGCCCTGCATTTTCCAATGCCTATCTCTTTGCAAAAGAGAGATATCGGCAAGGAAAAGCTGTATTGTACCTTTGCATTTTTCTCCCAAACGAAAGACACTAGAATGAAAATTGTAAAGCCTCCTGTTAGTGCTTCATCTACACGTTATAGCCCTGAATTTTCCAATGCCTATCTCTTTGCAAAAGAGAGATATCGGCAAGGATAAACTGTATTGTACCTTTGCATTTTTCTCCCAAACGAAAGACACTAGAATGAAAATTTTAAAGCCTCCTGTTAGTGCTTCATCTACACGTTATAGCCCTGAATTTTCCAATGCCTAGCTCTTTGCAAAAGAGAGATATTGGCAAGGAAAAGCTGTATTGTACCTTTGCATTTTTCTCCCAAACGAAGGACACTAGATTGAAAATTTTAAAGCCTCCTATTAGTGCTTCATCTACACGTTATAGCCCTGAATTTTCCAATGCCTATCTCTTTGCAAAAGAGAGATATCGGCAAGGAAAAACTGTATTGTACCTTTGCATTTTTCTCCAAACGAAAGACACTAGAATGAAAATTGTAAAGCCTCCTGTTAGTGCTTCATCTACACGTTATAGCCCTGCATTTTCCAATGCCTAGCTCTTTGCAAAAGAGAGATATTGGCAAGGAAAAGCTGTATTGTACCTTTGCATTTTTCTCCCAAACGAAGGACACTAGATTGAAAATTTTAAAGCCTTCTATTAGTGCTTCATCTACACGTTATAGCCCTGAATTTTCCAATGCCTATATCTTTGCAAAAGAGAGATATCGGCAAGGAAAAGCTGCAATGTACTTTTGCATTTTTCTCCCAAACGAAAGACACTAGAATGAAAATTTTAAAGCCTCCTTTTAGTGCTTCATCTACACGTAATAGTCCTGAATTTTCCAATGCCTATCTCTTTGCAAAAGAGAGATATCGGCAAGGAAATGCTGTATTGTACCTTTGCATTTTTCTCCCAAACGAAAGACACTAGAATGAAAATTTTAAAGCCTCCTGTTAGTGCTTCATCTACACGTTATATCCCTGCATTTTCCAATGCCTATCTCTTTGCAAAAGAGAGATACCGGCAAGGAAAAGCTGTATTGTACCTTTGCATTTTTCTCCCAAACGAAAGACACTAGAATGAAAATTGTAAAGCCTCCTGTTAGTGCTTCATCTACACGTTATAGCCCTGAATTTTCCAATGCCTATCTCTTTGCAAAAGAGAGATATCGGCAAGGAAAAACTGTATTGTACCTTTGCATTTTTCTCCCAAACGAAAGACACTAGAATGAAAATTTTAAAGCCTCCTGTTAGTGCTTCATCTACACGTTATAGCCCTGAATTTTCCAATGCCTAGCTCTTTGCAAAAGAGAGATATTGGCAAGGAAAAGCTGTATTGTACCTTTGCATTTTTCTCCCAAACGAAGGACACTAGATTGAAAATTTTAAAGCCTCCTATTAGTGCTTCATCTACACGTTATAGCCCTGAATTTTCCAATGCCTATCTCTTTGCAAAAGAGAGATATCGGCAAGGAAAAGCTGTATTGTACCTTTGCATTTTTCTCCCAAACGAAGGACACTAGAATGAAAATTTTAAAGCCTCCTGTTAGTGCTTCATCTACACGTTATAGCCCTGAATTTTCCAATGCCTATCTCTTTGCAAAAGAGAGATATCGGCAAGGAAAAGCTGTATTGTACCTTTGCATTTTTCTCCCAAACGAAAGACACTAGAATGAAAATTTTAAAGACTCCTGTTAGTGCTTCATCTACACGTTATAGCCCTGCATTTTCCAATGCCTATCTCTTTGCAAAAGAGAGATATCGGCAAGGAAAAGCTGCATTGTACCTTTGCATTTTTCTCCCAAACGAAAGACACTAGAATGAAAATTGTAAAGCCTCCTGTTAGTGCTTCATCTACACGTTATAGCCCTGCATTTTCCAATGCCTAGCTCTTTGCAAAAGAGAGATATTGGCAAGGAAAAGCTGTATTGTACCTTTGCATTTTTCTCCCAAACGAAGGACACTAGATTGAAAATTTTAAAGCCTCCTATTAGTGCTTCATCTACACGTTATAGCCCTGAATTTTCCAATGCCTAGCTCTTTGCAAAAGAGAGATATTGGCAAGGAAAAGCTGTATTGTACCTTTGCATTTTTCTCCCAAACGAAGGACACTAGATTGAAAATTGTAAAGCCTCCTATTAGTGCTTCATCTACACGTTATAGCCCTGAATTTTCCAATGCCTATCTCTTTGCAAAAGAGAGATATCGGCAAGGAAAAGCTGCATTGTACTTTTGCATTTTTCTCCCAAACGAAAGACACTAGAATGAAAATTTTAAAGCCTCCTTTTAGTGCTTCATCTACACGTAATAGTCCTGAATTTTCCAATGCCTATCTCTTTGCAAAAGAGAGATATCGGCAAGGAAATGCTGTATTGCACCTTTGCATTTTTCTCCCAAACGAAAGACACTAGAATGAAAATTTTAAAGCCTCCTGTTAGTACTTCATCTACACGTTATAGCCCTGCATTTTCCAATGCCTATCTCTTTGCAAAAGAGAGATATCGGCAAGGAAAAGCTGTATTGTACCTTTGCATTTTTCTCCCAAACGAAAGACACTAGAATGAAAATTGTAAAGCCTCCTGTTAGTGCTTCATCTACACGTTATAGCCCTGAATTTTCCAATGCCTATCTCTTTGCAAAAGAGAGATATCGGCAAGGAAAAACTGTATTGTACCTTTGCATTTTTCTCCCAAACGAAAGACACTAGAATGAAAATTTTAAAGCCTCCTGTTAGTGCTTCATCTACACGTTATAGGCCTGAATTTTCCAATGCCTAGCTCTTTGCAAAAGAGAGATATTGGCAAGGAAAAGCTGTATTGTACCTTTGCATTTTTCTCCCAAACGAAGGACACTAGATTGAAAATTTTAAAGCCTCCTATTAGTGCTTCATCTACACGTTATAGCCCTGAATTTTCCAATGCCTATCTCTTTGCAAAAGAGAGATATCGGCAAGGAAAAGCTGTATTGTACCTTTGCATTTTTCTCCCAAACGAAGGACACTAGAATGAAAATTTTAAAGCCTCCTGTTAGTGCTTCATCTAAACGTTATAGCCCTGAATTTTCCAATGCCTATCTCTTTGCAAAAGAGAGATATCGGCAAGGAAAAGCTGTATTGTACCTTTGCATTTTTCTCCCAAACGAAAGACACTAGAATGAAAATTTTAAAGCCTCCTGTTAGTGCTTCATCTACACGTTATAGCCCTGAATTTTCCAATGCCTATCTCTTTGCAAAAGAGAGATATCGGCAAGGAAAAGCTGTATTGTACCTTTGCATTTTTCTCCCAAACGAAAGACACTAGAATGAAAATTTTAAAGCCTCCTGTTAGTGCTTCATCTACACGTTATAGCCCTGAATTTTCCAATGCCTATCTCTGTGCAAAAGAGAGATATCGGCAAGGAAATGCTGTATTGTACCTTTGCATTTTTCTCCCAAACGAAAGACACTAGAATGAAAATTTTAAAGCCTCCTGTTAGTGCTTCATCTACACGTTATAGCCCTGCATTTTCCAATGCCTATCTCTTTGCAAAAGAGAGATATCGGCAAGGAAAAGCTGCATTGTACCTTTGCATTTTTCTCCCAAACGAAAGACACTAGAATGAAAATTGTAAAGCCTCCTGTTAGTGCTTCATCTACACGTTATAGCCCTGCATTTTCCAATGCCTAGCTCTTTGCAAAAGAGAGATATTGGCAAGGAAAAGCTGTATTGTACCTTTGCATTTTTCTCCCAAACGAAGGACACTAGATTGAAAATTTTAAAGCCTCCTATTAGTGCTTCATCTACACGTTATAGCCCTGAATTTTCCAATGCCTATCTCTTTGCAAAAGAGAGATATCGGCAAGGAATAGCTGCATTGTACTTTTGCATTTTTCTCCCAAACGAAAGACACTAGAATGAAAATTTTAAAGCCTCCTTTTAGTGCTTCATCTACACGTAATAGTCCTGAATTTTCCAATGCCTATCTCTTTGCAAAAGAGAGATATCGGCAAGGAAATGCTGTATTGTACCTTTGCATTTTTCTCCCAAACGAAAGACACTAGAATGAAAATTTTAAAGCCTCCTGTTAGTGCTTCATCTACACGTTATAGGCCTGAATTTTCCAATGCCTAGCTCTTTGCAAAAGAGAGATATTGGCAAGGAAAAGCTGTATTGTACCTTTGCATTTTTCTCCCAAACGAAGGACACTAGATTGAAAATTTTAAAGCCTCCTATTAGTGCTTCATCTACACGTTATAGCCCTGAATTTTCCAATGCCTATCTCTTTGCAAAAGAGAGATATCGGCAAGGAAAAACTGTATTGTACCTTTGCATTTTTCTCCCAAACGAAAGACACTAGAATGAAAATTGTAAAGCCTCCTGTTAGTGCTTCATCTACACGTTATAGCCCTGCATTTTCCAATGCCTAGCTCTTTGCAAAAGAGAGATATTGGCAAGGAAAAGCTGTATTGTACCTTTGCATTTTTCTCCCAAACGAAGGACACTAGATTGAAAATTTTAAAGCCTCCTATTAGTGCTTCATCTACACGTTATAGCCCTGAATTTTCCAATGCCTATCTCTTTGCAAAAGAGAGATATCGGCAAGGAAAAGCTGTATTGTACCTTTGCATTTTTCTCCCAAACGAAGGACACTAGAATGAAAATTTTAAAGCCTCCTGTTAGTGCTTCATCTACACGTTATAGCCCTGAATTTTCCAATGCCTATCTCTTTGCAAAAGAGAGATATCGGCAAGGAAAAGCTGTATTGTACCTTTGCATTTTTCTCCCAAACGAAAGACACTAGAATGAAAATTTTAAAGCCTCCTGTTAGTGCTTCATCTACACGTTATAGCCCTGCATTTTCCAATGCCTATCTCTTTGCAAAAGAGAGATATCGGCAAGGAAAAGCTGCATTGTACCTTTGCATTTTTCTCCCAAACGAAAGACACTAGAATGAAAATTGTAAAGCCTCCTGTTAGTGCTTCATCTACACGTTATAGCCCTGCATTTTCCAATGCCTAGCTCTTTGCAAAAGAGAGATATTGGCAAGGAAAAGCTGTATTGTACCTTTGCATTTTTCTCCCAAACGAAGGACACTAGATTGAAAATTTTAAAGCCTCCTATTAGTGCTTCATCTACACGTTATAGCCCTGAATTTTCCAATGCCTATCTCTTTGCAAAAGAGAGATATCGGCAAGGAAAAGCTGCATTGTACTTTTGCATTTTTCTCCCAAACGAAAGACACTAGAATGAAAATTTTAAAGCCTCCTTTTAGTGCTTCATCTACACGTAATAGTCCTGAATTTTCCAATGCCTATCTCTTTGCAAAAGAGAGATATCGGCAAGGAAATGCTGTATTGTACCTTTGCATTTTTCTCCCAAACGAAAGACACTAGAATGAAAATTTTAAAGCCTCCTGTTAGTGCTTCATCTACACGTTATAGCCCTGCATTTTCCAATGCCTATCTCTTTGCAAAAGAGAGATATCGGCAAGGAAAAGCTGTATTGTACCTTTGCATTTTTCTCCCAAACGAAAGACACTAGAATAAAAATTGTAAAGCCTCCTGTTAGTGCTTCATCTACACGTTATAGCCCTGAATTTTCCAATGCCTATCTCTTTGCAAAAGAGAGATATCGGCAAGGAAAAACTGTATTGTACCTTTGCATTTTTCTCCCAAACGAAAGACACTAGAATGAAAATTTTAAAGCCTCCTGTTAGTACTTCATCTACACGTTATAGCCCTGAATTTTCCAATGCCTAGCTCTTTGCAAAAGAGAGATATTGGCAAGGAAAAGCTGTATTGTACCTTTGCATTTTTCTCCCAAACGAAGGACACTAGATTGAAAATTTTAAAGCCTCCTATTAGTGCTTCATCTACACGTTATAGCCCTGAATTTTCCAATGCCTATCTCTTTGCAAAAGAGAGATATCGGCAAGGAAAAGCTGTATTGTACCTTTGCATTTTTCTCCCAAACGAAGGAAACTAGATTGAAAATTTTAAAGCCTCCTGTTAGTGCTTCATCTACACGTTATAGCCCTGAATTTTCCAATGCCTATCTCTTTGCAAAAGAGAGATATCGGCAAGGAAAAGCTGTATTGTACCTTTGCATTTTTCTCCCAAACGAAGGACACTAGAATGAAAATTTTAAAGCCTCCTGTTAGTGCTTCATCTACACGTTATAGCCCTGAATTTTCCAATGCCTATCTCTTTGCAAAAGAGAGATATCGGCAAGGAAAAGCTGCATTGTACCTTTGCATTTTTCTCCCAAACGAAAGACACTAGAATGAAAATTGTAAAGCCTCCTGTTAGTGCTTCATCTACACGTTATAGCCCTGCATTTTCCAATGCCTAGCTCTTTGCAAAAGAGAGATATTGGCAAGGAAAAACTGTATTGTACCTTTGCATTTTTCTCCCAAACGAAGGACACTAGATTGAAAATTTTAAAGCCTCCTATTAGTGCTTCATCTACACGTTATAGCCCTGAATTTTCCAATGCCTATCTCTTTGCAAAAGAGAGATATCGGCAAGGAAAAACTGTATTGTACCTTTGCATTTTTCTCCCAAACGAAAGACACTAGAATGAAAATTGTAAAGCCTCCTGTTAGTGCTTCATCTACACGTTATAGCCCTGCATTTTCCAATGCCTAGCTCTTTGCAAAAGAGAGATATTGGCAAGGAAAAGCTGTATTGTACCTTTGCATTTTTCTCCCAAACGAAGGACACTAGATTGAAAATTTTAAAGCCTCCTATTAGTGCTTCATCTACACGTTATAGCCCTGAATTTTCCAATGCCTATCTCTTTGCAAAAGAGAGATATCGGCAAGGAAAAGCTGTATTGTACCTTTGCATTTTTCTCCCAAACGAAGGACACTAGAATGAAAATTTTAAAGCCTCCTGTTAGTGCTTCATCTACACGTTATAGCCCTGAATTTTCCAATGCCTATCTCTTTGCAAAAGAGAGATATCGGCAAGGAAAAGCTGTATTGTACCTTTGCATTTTTCTCCCAAACGAAAGACACTAGAATGAAAATTTTAAAGCCTCCTGTTAGTGCTTCATCTACACGTTATAGCCCTGAATTTTCCAATGCCTATCTCTGTGCAAAAGAGAGATATCGGCAAGGAAATGCTGTATTGTACCTTTGCATTTTTCTCCCAAACGAAAGACACTAGAATGAAAATTTTAAAGCCTCCTGTTAGTGCTTCATCTACACGTTATAGCCCTGCATTTTCCAATGCCTATCTCTTTGCAAAAGAGAGATATCGGCAAGGAAAAGCTGCATTGTACCTTTGCATTTTTCTCCCAAACGAAAGACACTAGAATGAAAATTGTAAAGCCTCCTGTTAGTGCTTCATCTACACGTTATAGCCCTGCATTTTCCAATGCCTAGCTCTTTGCAAAAGAGAGATATTGGCAAGGAAAAGCTGTATTGTACCTTTGCATTTTTCTCCCAAACGAAGGACACTAGATTGAAAATTTTAAAGCCTCCTATTAGTGCTTCATCTACACGTTATAGCCCTGAATTTTCCAATGCCTATCTCTTTGCAAAAGAGAGATATCGGCAAGGAAAAGCTGCATTGTACTTTTGCATTTTTCTCCCAAACGAAAGACACTAGAATGAAAATTTTAAAGCCTCCTTTTAGTGCTTCATCTACACGTAATAGCCCTGCATTTTCCAATGCCTATCTCTTTGCAAAAGAGAGATATCGGCAAGGAAAAGCTGTATTGTACCTTTGCATTTTTCTCCCAAACGAAAGACACTAGAATAAAAATTGTAAAGCCTCCTGTTAGTGCTTCATCTACACGTTATAGCCCTGAATTTTCCAATGCCTATCTCTTTGCAAAAGAGAGATATCGGCAAGGAAAAACTGTATTGTACCTTTGCATTTTTCTCCCAAACGAAAGACACTAGAATGAAAATTTTAAAGCCTCCTATTAGTGCTTCATCTACACGTTATAGCCCTGAATTTTCCAATGCCTATCTCTTTGCAAAAGAGAGATATCGGCAAGGAAAAGCTGTATTGTACCTTTGCATTTTTCTCCCAAACGAAGGACACTAGATTGAAAATTTTAAAGCCTCCTGTTAGTGCTTCATCTACACGTTATAGCCCTGAATTTTCCAATGCCTATCTCTTTGCAAAAGAGAGATATCGGCAAGGAAAAGCTGTATTGTACCTTTGCATTTTTCTCCCAAACGAAGGACACTAGAATGAAAATTTTAAAGCCTCCTGTTAGTGCTTCATCTACACGTTATAGCCCTGAATTTTCCAATGCCTATCTCTTTGCAAAAGAGAGATATCGGCAAGGAAAAGCTGTATTGTACCTTTGCATTTTTCTCCCAAACGAAAGACACTAGAATGAAAATTTTAAAGCCTCCTGTTAGTGCTTCATCTACACGTTATAGCCCTGAATTTTCCAATGCCTATCTCTGTGCAAAAGAGAGATATCGGCAAGGAAATGCTGTATTGTACCTTTGCATTTTTCTCCCAAACGAAAGACACTAGAATGAAAATTTTAAAGCCTCCTGTTAGTGCTTCATCTACACGTTATAGCCCTGCATTTTCCAATGCCTATCTCTTTGCAAAAGAGAGATATCGGCAAGGAAAAGCTGCATTGTACCTTTGCATTTTTCTCCCAAACGAAAGACACTAGAATGAAAATTGTAAAGCCTCCTGTTAGTGCATCATCTACACGTTATAGCCCTGCATTTTCCAATGCCTAGCTCTTTGCAAAAGAGAGATATTGGCAAGGAAAAACTGTATTGTACCTTTGCATTTTTCTCCCAAACGAAGGACACTAGATTGAAAATTTTAAAGCCTCCTATTAGTGCTTCATCTACACGTTATAGCCCTGAATTTTCCAATGCCTATCTCTTTGCAAAAGAGAGATATCGGCAAGGAAAAGCTGCATTGTACTTTTGCATTTTTCTCCCAAACGAAAGACACTAGAATGAAAATTTTAAAGCCTCCTTTTAGTGCTTCATCTACACGTAATAGTCCTGAATTTTCCAATGCCTATCTCTTTGCAAAAGAGAGATATCGGCAAGGAAATGCTGTATTGTACCTTTGCATTTTTCTCCCAAACGAAAGACACTAGAATGAAAATTGTAAAGCCTCCTGTTAGTGCTTCATCTACACGTTATAGCCCTGCATTTTCCAATGCCTATCTCTTTGCAAAAGAGAGATATCGGCAAGGAAAAGCTGTATTGTACCTTTGCATTTTTCTCCCAAACGAAAGACACTAGAATGAAAATTTTAAAGCCTCCTGTTAGTGCTTCATCTACACGTTATAGCCCTGAATTTTCCAATGCCTAGCTCTTTGCAAAAGAGAGATATTGGCAAGGAAAAGCTGTATTGTACCTTTGCATTTTTCTCCCAAACGAAGGACACTAGATTGAAAATTTTAAAGCCTCCTGTTAGTGCTTCATCTACAAGTTATAGCCCTGAATTTTCCAATGCCTATCTCTTTGCAAAAGAGAGATATCGGCAAGGAAAAGCTGTATTGTACCTTTGCATTTTTCTCCCAAACGAAAGACACTAGAATGAAAATTGTAAAGCCTCCTGTTAGTGCTTCATCTACACGTTATAGCCCTGAATTTTCCAATGCCTATCTCTGTGCAAAAGAGAGATATCGGCAAGGAAATGCTGTATTGTACCTTTGCATTTTTCTCCCAAACGAAAGACACTAGAATGAAAACTTTAAAGCCTCCTGTTAGTGCTTCATCTACACGTTATAGCCCTGCATTTTCCAATGCCTAGCTCTTTGCAACAGAGAGATATTGGCAAGGAAAAACTGTATTGTACCTTTGCATTTTTCTCCCAAACGAAGGACACTAGATTGAAAATTTTAAAGCCTCCTATTAGTGCTTCATCTACACGTTATAGCCCTGAATTTTCCAATGCCTATCTCTTTGCAAAAGAGAGATATCGGCAAGGAAAAGCTGCATTGTACTTTTGCATTTTTCTCCCAAACGAAAGACACTAGAATGAAAATTGTAAAGCCTCCTGTTAGTGCTTCATCTACACGTTATAGCCCTGCATTTTCCAATGCCTAGCTCTTTGCAACAGAGAGATATTGGCAAGGAAAAACTGTATTGTACCTTTGCATTTTTCTCCCAAACGAAGGACACTAGATTGAAAATTTTAAAGCCTCCTATTAGTGCTTCATCTACACGTTATAGCCCTGAATTTTCCAATGCCTATCTCTTTGCAAAAGAGAGATATCGGCAAGGAAAAGCTGCATTGTACTTTTGCATTTTTCTCCCAAACGAAAGACACTAGAATGAAAATTTTAAAGCCTCCTTTTAGTGCTTCATCTACACGTAATAGTCCTGAATTTTCCAATGCCTATCTCTTTGCAAAAGAGAGATATCGGCAAGGAAATGCTGTATTGTACCTTTGCATTTTTCTCCCAAACGAAAGACACTAGAATGAAAATTGTAAAGCCTCCTGTTAGTGCTTCATCTACACGTTATAGCCCTGCATTTTCCAATGCCTATCTCTTTGCAAAAGAGAGATATCGGCAAGGAAAAGCTGTATTGTACCTTTGCATTTTTCTCCCAAACGAAAGACACTAGAATGAAAATTTTAAAGCCTCCTGTTAGTGCTTCATCTACACGTTATAGCCCTGAATTTTCCAATGCCTAGCTCTTTGCAAAAGAGAGATATTGGCAAGGAAAAGCTGTATTGTACCTTTGCATTTTTCTCCCAAACGAAGGACACTAGATTGAAAATTTTAAAGCCTCCTATTAGTGCTTCATCTACACGTTATAGCCCTGAATTTTCCAATGCCTATCTCTTTGCAAAAGAGAGATATCGGCAAGGAAAAGCTGTATTGTACCTTTGCATTTTTCTCCCAAACGAAGGACACTAGAATGAAAATTTTAAAGCCTCCTGTTAGTGCTTCATCTACAAGTTATAGCCCTGAATTTTCCAATGCCTATCTCTTTGCAAAAGAGAGATATCGGCAAGGAAAAGCTGTATTGTACCTTTGCATTTTTCTCCCAAACGAAAGACACTAGAATGAAAATTGTAAAGCCTCCTGTTAGTGCTTCATCTACACGTTATAGCCCTGAATTTTCCAATGCCTATCTCTGTGCAAAAGAGAGATATCGGCAAGGAAATGCTGTATTGTACCTTTGCATTTTTATCCCAAACGAAAGACACTAGAATGAAAATTTTAAAGCCTCCTGTTAGTGCTTCATCTACACGTTATAGCCCTGCATTTTCCAATGCCTATCTCTTTGCAAAAGAGAGATATCGGCAAGGAAAAGCTGTATTGTACCTTTGCATTTTTCTCCCAAACGAAAGACACTAGAATGAAAATTGTAAAGCTTCCTGTTAGTGCTTCATCTACACGTTATAGCCCTGAATTTTCCAATGCCCATCTCTTTGCAAAAGAGAGATATCGGCAAGGAAAAACTGTATTGTACCTTTGCATTTTTCTCCCAAACGAAAGACACTAGAATGAAAATTTTAAAGCCTCCTGTTAGTGCTTCATCTACACGTTATAGGCTTGAATTTTCCAATGCCTAGCTCTTTGCAAAAGAGAGATATTGGCAAGGAAAAGCTGTATTGTACCTTTGCATTTTTCTCCCAAACGAAGGACACTAGATTGAAAATTTTAAAGCCTCCTATTAGTGCTTCATCTACACGTTATAGCCCTGAATTTTCCAATGCCTATCTCTTTGCAAAAGAGAGATATCGGCAAGGAAAAGCTGTATTGTACCTTTGCATTTTTCTCCCAAACGAAGGACACTAGAATGAAAATTTTAAAGCCTCTTGTTAGTGCTTCATCTACACGATATAGCCCTGAATTTTCCAATGCCTATCTCTTTGCAAAAGAGAGATATCGGCAAGGAAAAGCTGTATTGTACCTTTGCATTTTTCTCCCAAACGAAAGACACTAGAATGAAAATTTTAAAGCCTCCTGTTAGTGCTTCATCTACACGTTATAGCCCTGAATTTTCCAATGCCTATCTCTGTGCAAAAGAGAGATATCGGCAAGGAAATGCTGTATTGTACCTTTGCATTTTTCTCCCAAACGAAAGACACTAGAATGAAAATTTTAAAGCCTCCTGTTAGTGCTTCATCTACACGTTATAGCCCTGCATTTTCCAATGCCTATCTCTTTGCAAAAGAGAGATATCGGCAAGGAAAAGCTGCATTGTACCTTTGCATTTTTCTCCCAAACGAAAGACACTAGAATGAAAATTGTAAAGCCTCCTGTTAGTGCTTCATCTACACGTTATAGCCCTGCATTTTCCAATGCCTAGCTCTTTGCAAAAGAGAGATATTGGCAAGGAAAAGCTGCATTGTACCTTTGCATTTTTCTCCCAAACGAAAGACACTAGAATGAAAATTGTAAAGCCTCCTGTTAGTGCTTCATCTACACGTTATAGCCCTGAATTTTCCAATGCCTATCTCTTTGCAAAAGAGAGATATCGGCAAGGAAAAGCTGCATTGTACTTTTGCATTTTTCTCCCAAACGAAAGACACTAGAATGAAAATTTTAAAGCCTCCTTTTAGTGCTTCATCTACACGTAATAGTCCTGAATATTCCAATGCCTATCTCTTTGCAAAAGAGAGATATTGGCAAGGAAAAGCTGTATTGTACCTTTGCATTTTTCTCCCAAACGAAGGACACTAGATTGAAAATTTTAAAGCCTCCTATTAGTGCTTCATCTACACGTTATAGTACTGAATTTTCCAATGCCTATCTCTTTGCAAAAGAGAGATATCGGCAAGGAAAAGCTGTATTGTACCTTTGCATTTTTCTCCCAAACGAAGGACACTAGAATGAAAATTTTAAAGCCTCCTGTTAGTGCTTCATCTACACGTTATAGCCCTGAATTTTCCAATGCCTATCTCTTTGCAAAAGAGAGATATCGGCAAGGAAAAGCTGTATTGTACCTTTGCATTTTTCTCCCAAACGAAAGACACTAGAATGAAAATTGTAAAGCCTCCTGTTAGTGCTTCATCTACACGTTATAGCCCTGAATTTTCCAATGCCTATCTCTTTGCAAAAGAGAGATATCGGCAAGGAAAAACTGTATTGTACCTTTGCATTTTTCTCCCAAACGAAAGACACTAGAATGAAAATTTTAAAGCCTCCTGTTAGTGCTTCATCTACACGTTATAGCCCTGAATTTTCCAATGCCTAGCTCTTTGCAAAAGAGAGATATTGGCAAGGAAAAGCTGTATTGTACCTTTGCATTTTTCTCCCAAACGAAGGACACTAGATTGAAAATTTTAAAGCCTCCTATTAGTGCTTCATCTACACGTTATAGCCCTGAATTTTCCAATGCCTATCTCTTTGCAAAAGAGAGATATCGGCACGGAAAAGCTGTATTGTACCTTTGCATTTTTCTCCCAAACGAAGGACACTAGAATGAAAATTTTAAAGCCTCCTGTTAGTGCTTCATCTACACGTTATAGCCCTGCATTTTCCAATGCCTATCTCTTTGCAAAAGAGAGATATCGGCAAGGAAAAGCTGCATTGTACCTTTGCATTTTTCTCCCAAACGAAAGACACTAGAATGAAAATTGTAAAGCCTCCTGTTAGTGCTTCATCTACACGTTATAGCCCTGAATTTTCCAATGCCTATCTCTTTGCAAAAGAGAGATATCGGCAAGAAAAAGCTGCATTGTACTTTTGCATTTTTCTCCCAAACGAAAGACACTAGAATGAAAATTTTAAAGCCTCCTGTTAGTGCTTCATCTACACGTTATAGCCCTGCATTTTCCAATGCCTATCTCTTTGCAAAAGAGAGATATCGGCAAGGAAAAGCTGCATTGTACCTTTGCATTTTTCTCCCAAACGAAAGACACTAGAATGAAAATTGTAAAGCCTCCTGTTAGTGCTTCATCTACACGTTATAGCCCTGAATTTTCCAATGCCTATCTCTTTGCAAAAGAGAGATATCGGCAAGGAAAAGCTGCATTGTACTTTTGCATTTTTCTCCCAAACGAAAGACACTAGAATGAAAATTTTAAAGCCTCCTTTTAGTGCTTCATCTACACGTAATAGTCCTGAATTTTCCAATGCCTATCTCTTTGCAAAAGAGAGATATCGGCAAGGAAATGCTGTATTGTACCTTTGCATTTTTCTCCCAAACGAAAGACACTAGAATGAAAATTTTAAAGCCTCCTGTTAGTGCTTCATCTACACGTTATAGCCCTGCATTTTCCAATGCCTATCTCTTTGCAAAAGAGAGATATCGGCAAGGAAAAGCTGTATTGTACCTTTGCATTTTTCTCCCAAACGAAAGACACTAGAATGAAAATTGTAAAGCCTCCTGTTAGTGCTTCATCTACACGTTATAGCCCTGAATTTTCCAATGCCTATCTCTTTGCAAAAGAGAGATATCGGCAAGGAAAAACTGTATTGTACCTTTGCATTTTTCTCCCAAACGAAAGACACTAGAATGAAAATTTTAAAGCCTCCTGTTAGTGCTTCATCTACACGTTATAGCCCTGAATTTTCCAATGCCTATCTCTTTGCAAAAGAGAGATATCGGCAAGGAAATGCTGTATTGTACCTTTGCATTTTTCTCCCAAACGAAAGACACTAGAATGAAAATTTTAAAGCCTCCTGTTAGTGCTTCATCTACACGTTATAGCCCTGCATTTTCCAATGCCTATCTCTTTGCAAAAGAGAGATATCGGCAAGGAAAAGCTGTATTGTACCTTTGCATTTTTCTCCCAAACGAAGGACACTAGAATGAAAATTTTAAAGCCTCCTGTTAGTGCTTCATCTACACGTTATAGCCCTGAATTTTCCAATGCCTATCTCTTTGCAAAAGAGAGATATCGGCAAGGAAAAGCTGTATTGTACCTTTGCATTTTTCTCCCAAACGAAAGACACTAGAATGAAAATTTTAAAGCCTCCTGTTAGTGCTTCATCTACACGTTATAGCCCTGAATTTTCCAATGCCTATCTCTGCGCAAAAGAGAGATATCGGCAAGGAAATGCTGTATTGTACCTTTGCATTTTTCTCCCAAACGAAAGACACTAGAATGAAAATTTTAAAGCCTCCCGTTAGTGCTTCATCTACACGTTATAGCCCTGCATTTTCCAATGCCTATCTCTTTGCAAAAGAGAGATATCGGCAAGGAAAAGCTGCATTGTACCTTTGCATTTTTCTCCCAAACGAAGGACACTAGATTGAAAATTTTAAAGCCTCCTATTAGTGCTTCATCTACACGTTATAGCCCTGAATTTTCCAATGCCTATCTCTTTGCAAAAGAGAGATATCGGCAAGGAAAAGCTGCATTGTACTTTTGCATTTTTCTCCCAAACGAAAGACACTAGAATGAAAATTTTAAAGCCTCCTGTTAGTGCTTCATCTACACGTTATAGCCCTGCATTTTCCAATGCCTATCTCTTTGCAAAAGAGAGATATCGGCAAGGAAAAGCTGCATTGTACCTTTGCATTTTTCTCCCAAACGAAAGACACTAGAATGAAAATTGTAAAGCCTCCTGTTAGTGCTTCATCTACACGTTATAGCCCTGAATTTTCCAATGCCTATCTCTTTGCAAAAGAGAGATATCGGCAAGGAAAAGCTGCATTGTACTTTGGCATTTTTCTCCCAAACGAAAGACACTAGAATGAAAATTTTAAAGCCTCCTTTTAGTGCTTCATCTACACGTAATAGTCCTGAATTTTCCAATGCCTATCTCTTTGCAAAAGAGAGATATCGGCAAGGAAATGCTGTATTGTACCTTTGCATTTTTCTCCCAAACGAAAGACACTAGAATGAAAATTTTAAAGCCTCCTGTTAGTGCTTCATCTACACGTTATAGCCCTGCATTTTCCAATGCCTATCTCTTTGCAAAAGAGAGATATCGGCAAGGAAAAGCTGTATTGTACCTTTGCATTTTTCTCCCAAACGAAAGACACTAGAATGAAAATTGTAAAGCCTCCTGTTAGTGCTTCATCTACACGTTATAGCCCTGAATTTTCCAATGCCTATCTCTTTGCAAAAGAGAGATATCGGCAAGGAAAAACTGTATTGTACCTTTGCATTCTTCTCCCAAACGAAAGACACTAGAATGAAAATTTTAAAGCCTCCTGTTAGTGCTTCATCTACACGTTATAGCCCTGAATTTTCCAATGCCTATCTCTTTGCAAAAGAGAGATATCGGCAAGGAAAAGCTGTATTGTACCTTTGCATTTTTCTCCCAAACGAAAGATACTAGAATGAAAATTTTAAAGCCTCCTGTTAGTGCTTCATCTACACGTTATAGCCCTGCATTTTCCAATGCCTATCTCTTTGCAAAAGAGAGATATCGGCAAGGAAAAGCTGCATTGTACCTTTGCATTTTTCTCCCAAACGAAAGACACTAGAATGAAAATTGTAAAGCCTCCTGTTAGTGCTTCATCTACACGTTATAGCCCTGAATTTTCCAATGCCTATCTCTTTGCAAAAGAGAGATATCGGCAAGGAAAAGCTGCATTGTACTTTTGCATTTTTCTCCCAAACGAAAGACACTAGAATTAAAATTTTAAAGCCTCCTGTTAGTGCTTCATCTACACGTTATAGCCCTGAATTTTCCAATGCCTATCTCTTTGCAAAAGAGAGATATCGGCAAGGAAAAGCTGTATTGTACCTTTGCATTTTTCTCCCAAACGAAAGACACTAGAATGAAAATTGTAAAGCCTCCTGTTAGTGCTTCATCTACACGTTATAGCCCTGAATTTTCCAATGCCTATCTCTTTGCAAAAGAGAGATATCGGCAAAGGAATAACTGTATTGTACCTTTGCATTTTTCTCCCAAACGAAAGACACTAGAATGAAAATTTTAAAGCCTCCTGTTAGTGCTTCATCTACACGTTATAGCCCTGAATTTTCCAATGCCTAGCTCTTTGCAAAAGAGAGATATTGGCAAGGAAAAGCTGTATTGTACCTTTGCATTTTTCTCCCAAACGAAGGACACTAGATTGAAAATTTTAAAGCCTCCTATTAGTGCTTCATCTACACGTTATAGCCCTGAATTTTCCAATGCCTATCTCTTTGCAAAAGAGAGATATCGGCAAGGAAAAGCTGTATTGTACCTTTGCATTTTTCTCCCAAACGAAGGACACGAATGAAAATTTTAAAGCCTCCTGTTAGTGCTTCATCTACACGGTATAGCCCTCAATTTTCCAATGCCTATCTCTTTGCAAAAGAGAGATATCGGCAAGGAAAAGCTGCATTGTACCTTTGCATTTTTCTCCCAAACGAAAGACACTAGAATGAAAATTTTAAAGCCTCCTGTTAGTGCTTCATCTACACGTTATAGCCCTGAATTTTCCAATGCCTATCTCTGTGCAAAAGAGAGATATCGGCAAGGAAATGCTGTATTGTACCTTTGCATTTTTCTCCCAAACGAAAGACACTAGAATGAAAATTTTAAAGCCTCCTGTTAGTGCTTCATCTACACGTTATAGCCCTGCATTTTCCAATGCCTATCTCTTTGCAAAAGAGAGATATCGGCAAGGAAAAGCTGCATTGTACCTTTGCATTTTTCTCCCAAACGAAAGACACTAGAATGAAAATTGTAAAGCCTCCTGTTAGTGCTTCATCTACACGTTATAGCCCTGCATTTTCCAATGCCTAGCTCTTTGCAAAAGAGAGATATTGGCAAGGAAAAGCTGTATTGTACCTTTGCATTTTTCTCCCAAACGAAGGACACTAGATTGAAAATTTTAAAGCCTCCTATTAGTGCTTTATCTACACGTTATAGCCCTGAATTTTCCAATGCCTATCTCTTTGCAAAAGAGAGATATCGGCAAGGAAAAGCTGTATTGTACCTTTGCATTTTTCTCCCAAACGAAGGACACTAGAATGAAAATTTTAAAGCCTCCTGTTAGTGCTTCATCTACACGTTATAGCCCTGAATTTTCCAATGCCTATCTCTTTGCAAAAGAGAGATATCGGCAAGGAAAAGCTGTATTGTACCTTTGCATTTTTCTCCCAAACGAAAGACACTAGAATGAAAATTTTAAAGCCTCCTGTTAGTGCTTCATCTACACGTTATAGCCCTGAATTTTCCAATGCCTATCTCTGTGCAAAAGAGAGAAATCTGCAAGGAAATGCTGTATTGTACCTTTGCATTTTTCACCCAAACGAAAGACACTAGAATGAAAATTTGAAAGCCTCCTGTTAGTGCTTCATCTACACTTTATAGCCCTGCATTTTCCAATGCCTATCTCTTTGCAAAAGAGAGATATCGGCAAGGAAAAGCTGCATTGTACCTTTGCATTTTTCTCCCAAACGAAAGACACTAGAATGAAAATTGTAAAGCCTCCTGTTAGTGCTTCATCTACACGTTATAGCCCTGCATTTTCCAATGCCTAGCTCTTTGCAAAAGAGAGATATTGGCAAGGAAAAGCTGTATTGTACCTTTGCATTTTTCTCCCAAACGAAGGACACTAGATTGAAAATTTTAAAGCCTCCTGTTAGTGCTTCATCTACACGTTATAGCCCTGAATTTTCCAATGCCTATCTCTGTGCAAAAGAGAGAAATCTGCAAGGAAATGCTGTATTGTACCTTTGCATTTTTCTCCCAAACGAAAGACACTAGAATGAAAATTGTAAAGCCTCCTGTTAGTGCTTCATCTACACGTTATAGCCCTGCATTTTCCAATGCCTATCTCTTTGCAAAAGAGAGATATCGGCAAGGAAAAGCTGCATTGTACCTTTGCATTTTTCTCCCAAACGAAAGACACTAGAATGAAAATTGTAAAGCCTCCTGTTAGTGCTTCATCTACACGTTATAGCCCTGCATTTTCCAATGCCTAGCTCTTTGCAAAAGAGAGATATTGGCAAGGAAAAGCTGTATTGTACCTTTGCATTTTTCTCCCAAACGAAAGACACTAGAATGAAAATTTTAAAGCCTCCTGTTAGTGCTTCATCTACACGTTATAGCCCTGAATTTTCCAATGCCTATCTCTTTGCAAAAGAGAGATATCGGCAAGGAAAAACTGTATTGTATCTTTGCATTTTTCTCCCAAACGAAAGACACTAGAATGAAAATTGTAAAGCCTCCTGTTAGTGCTTCATCTACACGTTATAGCCCTGCATTTTCCAATGCCTAGCTCTTTGCAAAAGAGAGATATTGGCAAGGAAAAGCTGTATTGTACCTTTGCATTTTTCTCCCAAACGAAAGACACTAGAATGAAAATTTTAAAGCCTCCTGTTAGTGCTTCATCTACACGTTATAGCCCTGAATTTTCCAATGCCTATCTCTGTGCAAAAGAGAGATATCGGCAAGGAAATGCTGTATTGTACCTTTGCATTTTTCTCCCAAACGAAAGACACTAGAATGAAAATTTTAAAGCCTCCTGTTAGTGCTTCATCTACACGTTATAGCCCTGCATTTTCCAATGCCTATCTCTTTGCAAAAGAGAGATATCGGCAAGGAAAAGCTGCATTGTACCTTTGCATTTTTCTTTCAAACGAAAGACACTAGAATGAAAATTGTAAAGCCTCCTGTTAGTGCTTCATCTACACGTTATAGCCCTGCATTTTCCAATGCCTAGCTCTTTGCAAAAGAGAGAATTTGGCAAGGAAAAGCTGCATTGTACTTTTGCATTTTTCTCCCAAACGAAAGACACTAGAATGAAAATTTTAAAGCCTCCTGTTAGTGCTTCATCTACACGTTATAGCCCTGAATTTTCCAATGCCTATCTCTTTGCAAAAGAGAGATATCGGCAAGGAAAAGCTGTATTGTACCTTTGCATTTTTCTCCCAAACGAAAGACACTAGAATGAAAATTGTAAAGCCTCCTGTTAGTGCTTCATCTACACGTTATAGCCCTGAATTTTCCAATGCCTATCTCTTTGCAAAAGAGAGATATCGGCAAAGGAATAACTGTATTGTACCTTTGCATTTTTCTCCCAAACGAAAGACACTAGAATGAAAATTTTAAAGCCTCCTGTTAGTGCTTCATCTACACGTTATAGCCCTGAATTTTCCAATGCCTAGCTCTTTGCAAAAGAGAGATATTGGCAAGGAAAAGCTGTATTGTACCTTTGCATTTTTCTCCCAAACGAAGGACACTAGATTGAAAATTTTAAAGCCTCCTATTAGTGCTTCATCTACACGTTATAGCCCTGAATTTTCCAATGCCTATCTCTTTGCAAAAGAGAGATATCGGCAAGGAAAAGCTGTATTGTACCTTTGCATTTTTCTCCCAAACGAAGGACACGAATGAAAATTTTAAAGCCTCCTGTTAGTGCTTCATCTACACGGTATAGCCCTCAATTTTCCAATGCCTATCTCTTTGCAAAAGAGAGATATCGGCAAGGAAAAGCTGTATTGTACCTTTGCATTTTTCTCCCAAACGAAAGACACTAGAATGAAAATTTTAAAGCCTCCTGTTAGTGCTTCATCTACACGTTATAGCCCTGAATTTTCCAATGCCTATCTCTGTGCAAAAGAGAGATATCGGCAAGGAAATGCTGTATTGTACCTTTGCATTTTTCTCCCAAACGAAAGACACTAGAATGAAAATTTTAAAGCCTCCTGTTAGTGCTTCATCTACACGTTATAGCCCTGCATTTTCCAATGCCTATCTCTTTGCAAAAGAGAGATATCGGCAAGGAAAAGCTGCATTGTACCTTTGCATTTTTCTCCCAAACGAAAGACACTAGAATGAAAATTGTAAAGCCTCCTGTTAGTGCTTCATCTACACGTTATAGCCCTGCATTTTCCAATGCCTATCTCTTTGCAAAAGAGAGATATCGGCAAGGAAAAGCTGTATTGTACCTTTGCAGTTTTCTCCCAAACGAAGGACACTAGAATGAAAATTTTAAAGCCTCCTGTTAGTGCTTCATCTACACGTTATAGCCCTGAATTTTCCAATGCCTATCTCTTTGCAAAAGAGAGATATCGGCAAGGAAAAGCTGTATTGTACCTTTGCAGTTTTCTCCCAAACGAAGGACACTAGAATGAAAATTTTAAAGCCTCCTGTTAGTGCTTCATCTACACGTTATAGCCCTGAATTTTCCAATGCCTATCTCTTTGCAAAAGAGAGATATCGGCATGGAAAAGCTGTATTGTACCTTTGCATTTTTCTCCCAAACGAAGGACACTAGAATGAAAATTTAAAAGCCTCCTGTTAGTGCTTCATCTACACGGTATAGCCCTGAATTTTCCAATGCCTAGCTCTTTGCAAAAGAGAGATATTGGCAAGGAAAAGCTGTATTGTACCTTTGCATTTTTCTCCCAAACGAAAGACACTAGAATGAAAATTTTAAAGCCTCCTGTTAGTGCTTCATCTACACGTTATAGCCCTGCATTTTCCAATGCCTATCTCTTTGCAAAAGAGAGATATCGGCAAGGAAAAGCTGTATTGTACCTTTGCATTTTTCTCCCAAACGAAGGACACTAGATTGAAAATTTTAAAGCCTCCTATTAGTGCTTCATCTACACGTTATAGCCCTGAATTTTACAATGCCTATCTCTTTGCAAAAGAGAGATATCGGCAAGGAAAAGCTGTATTGTACCTTTGCATTTTTCTCCCAAACGAAGGACACTAGAATGAAAATTTTAAAGCCTCCTGTTAGTGCTTCATCTACACGTTATAGCCCTGAATTTTCCAATGCCTATCTCTGTGCAAAAGAGAGATATCGGCAAGGAAATGCTGTATTGTACCTTTGCATTTTTCTCCCAAACGAAAGACACTAGAATGAAAATTTTAAAGCCTCCTGTTAGTGCTTCATCTACACGTTATAGCCCTGCATTTTCCAATGCCTATCTCTTTGCAAAAGAGAGATATCGGCAAGGAAAAGCTGTATTGTACCTTTGCATTTTTCTCCCAAACGAAAGACACTAGAATGAAAATTGTAAAGCCTCCTGTTAGTGCTTCATCTACACGTTATAGCCCTGCATTTTCCAATGCCTAGCTCTTTGCAAAAGAGAGAATTTGGCAAGGAAAAGCTGCATTGTACTTTTGCATTTTTCTCCCAAACGAAAGACACTAGAATGAAAATTTTAAAGCCTCCTGTTAGTGCTTCATCTACACGTTATAGCCCTGAATTTTCCAATGCCTATCTCTTTGCAAAAGAGAGATATCGGCAAGGAAAAGCTGTATTGTACCTTTGCATTTTTCTCCCAAACGAAAGACACTAGAATGAAAATTGTAAAGCCTCCTGTTAGTGCTTCATCTACACGTTATAGCCCTGAATTTTCCAATGCCTATCTCTTTGCAAAAGAGAGATATCGGCAAAGGAATAACTGTATTGTACCTTTGCATTTTTCTCCCAAACGAAAGACACTAGAATGAAAATTTTAAAGCCTCCTGTTAGTGCTTCATCTACACGTTATAGCCCTGAATTTTCCAATGCCTAGCTCTTTGCAAAAGAGAGATATTGGCAAGGAAAAGCTGTATTGTACCTTTGCATTTTTCTCCCAAACGAAGGACACTAGATTGAAAATTTTAAAGCCTCCTATTAGTGCTTCATCTACACGTTATAGCCCTGAATTTTCCAATGCCTATCTCTTTGCAAAAGAGAGATATCGGCAAGGAAAAGCTGTATTGTACCTTTGCATTTTTCTCCCAAACGAAGGACACGAATGAAAATTTTAAAGCCTCCTGTTAGTGCTTCATCTACACGGTATAGCCCTCAATTTTCCAATGCCTATCTCTTTGCAAAAGAGAGATATCGGCAAGGAAAAGCTGTATTGTACCTTTGCATTTTTCTCCCAAACGAAAGACACTAGAATGAAAATTTTAAAGCCTCCTGTTAGTGCTTCATCTACACGTTATAGCCCTGAATTTTCCAATGCCTATCTCTGTGCAAAAGAGAGATATCGGCAAGGAAATGCTGTATTGTACCTTTGCATTTTTCTCCCAAACGAAAGACACTAGAATGAAAATTTTAAAGCCTCCTGTTAGTGCTTCATCTACACGTTATAGCCCTGCATTTTCCAATGCCTATCTCTTTGCAAAAGAGAGATATCGGCAAGGAAAAGCTGCATTGTACCTTTGCATTTTTCTCCCAAACGAAAGACACTAGAATGAAAATTGTAAAGCCTCCTGTTAGTGCTTCATCTACACGTTATAGCCCTGCATTTTCCAATGCCTATCTCTTTGCAAAAGAGAGATATCGGCAAGGAAAAGCTGTATTGTACCTTTGCAGTTTTCTCCCAAACGAAGGACACTAGAATGAAAATTTTAAAGCCTCCTGTTAGTGCTTCATCTACACGTTATAGCCCTGAATTTTCCAATGCCTATCTCTTTGCAAAAGAGAGATATCGGCAAGGAAAAGCTGTATTGTACCTTTGCAGTTTTCTCCCAAACGAAGGACACTAGAATGAAAATTTTAAAGCCTCCTGTTAGTGCTTCATCTACACGTTATAGCCCTGAATTTTCCAATGCCTATCTCTTTGCAAAAGAGAGATATCGGCATGGAAAAGCTGTATTGTACCTTTGCATTTTTCTCCCAAACGAAGGACACTAGAATGAAAATTTAAAAGCCTCCTGTTAGTGCTTCATCTACACGGTATAGCCCTGAATTTTCCAATGCCTAGCTCTTTGCAAAAGAGAGATATTGGCAAGGAAAAGCTGTATTGTACCTTTGCATTTTTCTCCCAAACGAAAGACACTAGAATGAAAATTTTAAAGCCTCCTGTTAGTGCTTCATCTACACGTTATAGCCCTGCATTTTCCAATGCCTATCTCTTTGCAAAAGAGAGATATCGGCAAGGAAAAGCTGTATTGTACCTTTGCATTTTTCTCCCAAACGAAGGACACTAGATTGAAAATTTTAAAGCCTCCTATTAGTGCTTCATCTACACGTTATAGCCCTGAATTTTACAATGCCTATCTCTTTGCAAAAGAGAGATATCGGCAAGGAAAAGCTGTATTGTACCTTTGCATTTTTCTCCCAAACGAAGGACACTAGAATGAAAATTTTAAAGCCTCCTGTTAGTGCTTCATCTACACGTTATAGCCCTGAATTTTCCAATGCCTATCTCTGTGCAAAAGAGAGATATCGGCAAGGAAATGCTGTATTGTACCTTTGCATTTTTCTCCCAAACGAAAGACACTAGAATGAAAATTTTAAAGCCTCCTGTTAGTGCTTCATCTACACGTTATAGCCCTGCATTTTCCAATGCCTATCTCTTTGCAAAAGAGAGATATCGGCAAGGAAAAGCTGTATTGTACCTTTGCATTTTTCTCCCAAACGAAAGACACTAGAATGAAAATTTTAAAGCCTCCTGTTAGTGCTTCATCTACACGTTATAGCCCTGCATTTTCCAATGCCTAGCTCTTTGCAAAAGAGAGATATCGGCAAGGAAAAGCAGCATTGTACCTTTGCATTTTTCTCCCAAACGAAAGACACTAGAATGAAAATTGTAAAGCTTCCTGTTAGTGCTTCATCTACACGTTATAGCCCTGAATTTTCCAATGCCTAGCTCTTTGCAAAAGAGAGATATCGGCAAGGAAAAGCTGTATTGTACCTTTGCATTTTTCTCCCAAACGAAGGACACTAGATTGAAAATTTTAAAGCCTCCTATTAGTGCTTCATCTACACGTTATAGCCCTGAATTTTCCAATGCCTAGCTCTTTGCAAAAGAGAGATATCGGCAAGGAAAAGCGGTATTGTACCTTTGCATTTTTCTCCCAAACGAAAGACACTAGAATGAAAATTTTAAAGCCTCCTGTTAGTGCTTCATCTACACGTTATAGCCCTGAATTTTCCAATGCCTATCTCTTTGCAAAAGAGAGATATCGGCAAGGAAAAGCTGTATTGTACCTTTGCATTTTTCTCCCAAACGAAGGACACTAGAATGAAAATTTTAAAGCCTCCTATTAGTGCTTCATCTACACGTTATAGCCCTTAATTTTCCAATGCCTATCTCTTTGCAAAAGAGAGATATCGGCAAGGAAAAGCTGTATTGTACCTTTGCAGTTTTCTCCCAAACGAAGGTCACTAGAATGAAAATTTTAAAGCCTCCTGTTAGTGCTTCATCTACACGTTATAGCCCTGAATTTTCCAATGCCTATCTCTTTGCAAAAGAGAGATATCGGCAAGGAAAAGCTGTATTGTACCTTTGCGTTTTTCTCCCAAACGAAAGACACTAGAATGAAAATTTTAAAGCCTCCTGTTAGTGCTTCATCTACACGTTATAGCCCTGAATTTTCCAATGCCTATCTCTTTGCAAAAGAGAGATATCGGCATGGAAAAGCTGTATTGTACCTTTGCATTTTTCTCCCAAACGAAGGACACTAGAATGAAAATTTAAAAGCCTCCTGTTAGTGCTTCATCTACACGTTATAGCCCTGCATTTTCCAATGCCTAGCTCTTTGCAAAAGAGAGATATCGGCAAGGAAAAGCAGCATTGTACTTTTGCATTTTTCTCCCAAACGAAAGACACTAGAATGAAAATTTTAAAGCCTCCTGTTAGTGCTTCATCTACACGTTATAGCCCTGAATTTTCCAATGCCTAGCTCTTTGCAAAAGAGAGATATTGGCAAGGAAAAGCTGTATTGTACCTTTGCATTTTTCTCCCAAACGAAGGACACTAGATTGAAAATTTTAAAGCCTCCTATTAGTGCTTCATCTACACGTTATAGCCCTGAATTTTCCAATGCCTATCTCTTTGCAAAAGAGAGATATCGGCAAGGAAAAGCTGTATTGTACCTTTGCATTTTTCTCCCAAACGAAGGACACTAGAATGAAAATTTTAAAGCCTCCTGTTATTGCTTCATCTACACATTATAGCCCTGAATTTTCCAATGCCTATCTCTTTGCAAAAGAGAGATATCGGCAAGGAAAAGCTGTATTGTACCTTTGCATTTTTCTCCCAAACAAAAGACACTAGAATGAAAATTTTAAAGCCTCCTGTTAGTGCTTCATCTACACGTTATAGCCCTGAATTTTACAATGCCTATCTCTTTGCAAAAGAGAGATATCGGCAAGGAAAAGCTGTATTGTACCTTTGCATTTTTCTCCCAAACGAAGGACACTAGAATGAAAATTTTAAAGCCTCCTGTTAGTGCTTCATCTACACGTTATAGCCCTGAATTTTCCAATGCCTATCTCTTTGCAAAAGAGAGATATCGGCAAGGAAAAGCTGTATTGTACCTTTGCATTTTTCTCCCAAACGAAAGACACTAGAATGAAAATTTTAAAGCCTCCTGTTAGTGCTTCATCTACACGTTATAGCCCTGAATTTTCCAATGCCTAGCTCTTTGCAAAAGAGAGATATTGGCAAGGAAAAGCTGTATTGTACCTTTGCATTTTTCTCCCAAACGAAAGACACTAGAATGAAAATTGTAAAGCTTCCTGTTAGTGCTTCATCTACACGTTATAGCCCTGAATTTTCCAATGCCTAGCTCTTTGCAAAAGAGAGATATCGGCAAGGAAAAGCTGTATTGTACCTTTGCATTTTTCTCCCAAACGAAGGACACTAGATTGAAAATTTTAAAGCCTCCTATTAGTGCTTCATCTACACGTTATAGCCCTGAATTTTCCAATGCCTAGCTCTTTGCAAAAGAGAGATATCGGCAAGGAAAAGCGGTATTGTACCTTTGCATTTTTCTCCCAAACGAAAGACACTAGAATGAAAATTTTAAAGCCTCCTGTTAGTGCTTCATCTACACGTTATAGCCCTGAATTTTCCAATGCCTATCTCTTTGCAAAAGAGAGATATCGGCAAGGAAAAGCTGTATTGTACCTTTGCATTTTTCTCCCAAACGAAGGACACTAGAATGAAAATTTTAAAGCCTCCTATTAGTGCTTCATCTACACGTTATAGCCCTTAATTTTCCAATGCCTATCTCTTTGCAAAAGAGAGATATCGGCAAGGAAAAGCTGTATTGTACCTTTGCAGTTTTCTCCCAAACGAAGGACACTAGAATGAAAATTTTAAAGCCTCCTGTTAGTGCTTCATCTACACGTTATAGCCCTGAATTTTCCAATGCCTATCTCTTTGCAAAAGAGAGATATCGGCAAGGAAAAGCTGTATTGTACCTTTGCGTTTTTCTCCCAAACGAAAGACACTAGAATGAAAATTTTAAAGCCTCCTGTTAGTGCTTCATCTACACGTTATAGCCCTGAATTTTCCAATGCCTATCTCTTTGCAAAAGAGAGATATCGGCATGGAAAAGCTGTATTGTACCTTTGCATTTTTCTCCCAAACGAAGGACACTAGAATGAAAATTTAAAAGCCTCCTGTTAGTGCTTCATCTACACGTTATAGCCCTGCATTTTCCAATGCCTAGCTCTTTGCAAAAGAGAGATATCGGCAAGGAAAAGCAGCATTGTACTTTTGCATTTTTCTCCCAAACGAAAGACACTAGAATGAAAATTTTAAAGCCTCCTGTTAGTGCTTCATCTACACGTTATAGCCCTGAATTTTCCAATGCCTAGCTCTTTGCAAAAGAGAGATATTGGCAAGGAAAAGCTGTATTGTACCTTTGCATTTTTCTCCCAAACGAAGGACACTAGATTGAAAATTTTAAAGCCTCCTATTAGTGCTTCATCTACACGTTATAGCCCTGAATTTTCCAATGCCTATCTCTTTGCAAAAGAGAGATATCGGCAAGGAAAAGCTGTATTGTACCTTTGCATTTTTCTCCCAAACGAAGGACACTAGAATGAAAATTTTAAAGCCTCCTGTTATTGCTTCATCTACACATTATAGCCCTGAATTTTCCAATGCCTATCTCTTTGCAAAAGAGAGATATCGGCAAGGAAAAGCTGTATTGTACCTTTGCATTTTTCTCCCAAACAAAAGACACTAGAATGAAAATTTTAAAGCCTCCTGTTAGTGCTTCATCTACACGTTATAGCCCTGAATTTTACAATGCCTATCTCTTTGCAAAAGAGAGATATCGGCAAGGAAAAGCTGTATTGTACCTTTGCATTTTTCTCCCAAACGAAGGACACTAGAATGAAAATTTTAAAGCCTCCTATTAGTGCTTCATCTACACGTTATAGCCCTTAATTTTCCAATGCCTATCTCTTTGCAAAAGAGAGATATCGGCAAGGAAAAGCTGTATTGTACCTTTGCAGTTTTCTCCCAAACGAAGGACACTAGAATGAAAATTTTAAAGCCTCCTGTTAGTGCTTCATCTACACGTTATAGCCCTGAATTTTCCAATGCCTATCTCTTTGCAAAAGAGAGATATCGGCAAGGAAAAGCTGTATTGTACCTTTGCGTTTTTCTCCCAAACGAAAGACACTAGAATGAAAATTTTAAAGCCTCCTGTTAGTGCTTCATCTACACGTTATAGCCCTGAATTTTCCAATGCCTATCTCTTTGCAAAAGAGAGATATCGGCATGGAAAAGCTGTATTGTACCTTTGCATTTTTCTCCCAAACGAAGGACACTAGAATGAAAATTTAAAAGCCTCCTGTTAGTGCTTCATCTACACGTTATAGCCCTGCATTTTCCAATGCCTAGCTCTTTGCAAAAGAGAGATATCGGCAAGGAAAAGCAGCATTGTACTTTTGCATTTTTCTCCCAAACGAAAGACACTAGAATGAAAATTTTAAAGCCTCCTGTTAGTGCTTCATCTACACGTTATAGCCCTGAATTTTCCAATGCCTAGCTCTTTGCAAAAGAGAGATATTGGCAAGGAAAAGCTGTATTGTACCTTTGCATTTTTCTCCCAAACGAAGGACACTAGATTGAAAATTTTAAAGCCTCCTATTAGTGCTTCATCTACACGTTATAGCCCTGAATTTTCCAATGCCTATCTCTTTGCAAAAGAGAGATATCGGCAAGGAAAAGCTGTATTGTACCTTTGCATTTTTCTCCCAAACGAAGGACACTAGAATGAAAATTTTAAAGCCTCCTGTTATTGCTTCATCTACACATTATAGCCCTGAATTTTCCAATGCCTATCTCTTTGCAAAAGAGAGATATCGGCAAGGAAAAGCTGTATTGTACCTTTGCATTTTTCTCCCAAACAAAAGACACTAGAATGAAAATTTTAAAGCCTCCTGTTAGTGCTTCATCTACACGTTATAGCCCTGAATTTTACAATGCCTATCTCTTTGCAAAAGAGAGATATCGGCAAGGAAAAGCTGTATTGTACCTTTGCATTTTTCTCCCAAACGAAGGACACTAGAATGAAAATTTTAAAGCCTCCTGTTAGTGCTTCATCTACACGTTATAGCCCTGAATTTTCCAATGCCTATCTCTTTGCAAAAGAGAGATATCGGCAAGGAAAAGCTGTATTGTACCTTTGCATTTTTCTCCCAAACGAAAGACACTAGAATGAAAATTTTAAAGCCTCCTGTTAGTGCTTCATCTACACGTTATAGCCCTGAATTTTCCAATGCCTAGCTCTTTGCAAAAGAGAGATATTGGCAAGGAAAAGCTGTATTGTACCTTTGCATTTTTCTCCCAAACGAAAGACACTAGAATGAAAATTGTAAAGCTTCCTGTTAGTGCTTCATCTACACGTTATAGCCCTGAATTTTCCAATGCCTAGCTCTTTGCAAAAGAGAGATATCGGCAAGGAAAAGCTGTATTGTACCTTTGCATTTTTCTCCCAAACGAAGGACACTAGATTGAAAATTTTAAAGCCTCCTATTAGTGCTTCATCTACACGTTATAGCCCTGAATTTTCCAATGCCTAGCTCTTTGCAAAAGAGAGATATCGGCAAGGAAAAGCGGTATTGTACCTTTGCATTTTTCTCCCAAACGAAAGACACTAGAATGAAAATTTTAAAGCCTCCTGTTAGTGCTTCATCTACACGTTATAGCCCTGAATTTTCCAATGCCTATCTCTTTGCAAAAGAGAGATATCGGCAAGGAAAAGCTGTATTGTACCTTTGCATTTTTCTCCCAAACGAAGGACACTAGAATGAAAATTTTAAAGCCTCCTATTAGTGCTTCATCTACACGTTATAGCCCTTAATTTTCCAATGCCTATCTCTTTGCAAAAGAGAGATATCGGCAAGGAAAAGCTGTATTGTACCTTTGCAGTTTTCTCCCAAACGAAGGACACTAGAATGAAAATTTTAAAGCCTCCTGTTAGTGCTTCATCTACACGTTATAGCCCTGAATTTTCCAATGCCTATCTCTTTGCAAAAGAGAGATATCGGCAAGGAAAAGCTGTATTGTACCTTTGCGTTTTTCTCCCAAACGAAAGACACTAGAATGAAAATTTTAAAGCCTCCTGTTAGTGCTTCATCTACACGTTATAGCCCTGAATTTTCCAATGCCTATCTCTTTGCAAAAGAGAGATATCGGCATGGAAAAGCTGTATTGTACCTTTGCATTTTTCTCCCAAACGAAGGACACTAGAATGAAAATTTAAAAGCCTCCTGTTAGTGCTTCATCTACACGTTATAGCCCTGCATTTTCCAATGCCTAGCTCTTTGCAAAAGAGAGATATCGGCAAGGAAAAGCAGCATTGTACTTTTGCATTTTTCTCCCAAACGAAAGACACTAGAATGAAAATTTTAAAGCCTCCTGTTAGTGCTTCATCTACACGTTATAGCCCTGAATTTTCCAATGCCTAGCTCTTTGCAAAAGAGAGATATTGGCAAGGAAAAGCTGTATTGTACCTTTGCATTTTTCTCCCAAACGAAGGACACTAGATTGAAAATTTTAAAGCCTCCTATTAGTGCTTCATCTACACGTTATAGCCCTGAATTTTCCAATGCCTATCTCTTTGCAAAAGAGAGATATCGGCAAGGAAAAGCTGTATTGTACCTTTGCATTTTTCTCCCAAACGAAGGACACTAGAATGAAAATTTTAAAGCCTCCTGTTATTGCTTCATCTACACATTATAGCCCTGAATTTTCCAATGCCTATCTCTTTGCAAAAGAGAGATATCGGCAAGGAAAAGCTGTATTGTACCTTTGCATTTTTCTCCCAAACAAAAGACACTAGAATGAAAATTTTAAAGCCTCCTGTTAGTGCTTCATCTACACGTTATAGCCCTGAATTTTACAATGCCTATCTCTTTGCAAAAGAGAGATATCGGCAAGGAAAAGCTGTATTGTACCTTTGCATTTTTCTCCCAAACGAAGGACACTAGAATGAAAATTTTAAAGCCTCCTGTTAGTGCTTCATCTACACGTTATAGCCCTGAATTTTCCAATGCCTATCTCTTTGCAAAAGAGAGATATCGGCAAGGAAAAGCTGTATTGTACCTTTGCATTTTTCTCCCAAACGAAAGACACTAGAATGAAAATTTTAAAGCCTCCTGTTAGTGCTTCATCTACACGTTATAGCCCTGAATTTTCCAATGCCTATCTCTTTGCAAAAGAGAGATATCGGCAAGGAAAAGCTGTATTGTACCTTTGCATTTTTCTCCCAAACGAAGGACACTAGAATGAAAATTTAAAAGCCTCCTGTTAGTGCTTCATCTACACGGTATAGCCCTGAATTTTCCAATGCCTAGCTCTTTGCAAAAGAGAGATATTGGCAAGGAAAAGCTGTATTGTACCTTTGCATTTTTCTCTCAAACGAAAGACACTAGAATGAAAATTTTAAAGCCTCCTGTTAGTGCTTCATCTACACGTTATAGCCCTGCATTTTCCAATGCCTATCTCTTTGCAAAAGAGAGATATCGGCAAGGAAAAGCAGCATTGTACTTTTGCATTTTTCTCCCAAACGAAAGACACTAGAATGAAAATTTTAAAGCCTCCTGTTAGTGCTTCATCTACACGTTATAGCCCTGAATTTTCCAATGCCTATCTCTTTGCAAAAGAGAGATATCGGCAAGGAAAAGCTGTATTGTACCTTTGCATTTTTCTCCCAAACGAAGGACACTAGATTGAAAATTTTAAAGCCTCCTATTAGTGCTTCATCTACACGTTATAGCCCTGAATTTTCCAATGCCTATCTCTTTGCAAAAGAGAGATATCGGCAAGGAAAAGCTGTATTGTACCTTTGCATTTTTCTCCCAAACGAAGGACACTAGAATGAAAATTTAAAAGCCTCCTGTTAGTGCTTCATCTACACGTTATAGCCCTGAATTTTCCAATGCCTATCTCTTTACAAAAGAGAGATATCGGCAAGGAAAAGCTGTATTGTACCTTTGCATTTTTCTCCCAAACGAAAGACACTAGAATGAAAATTTTAAAGCCTCCTGTTAGTGCTTCATCTACACGTTATAGCCCTGAATTTTCCAATGCCTATCTCTTTGCAAAAGAGAGATATCGGCAAGGAAAAGCTGTATTGTACCTTTGCATTTTTCTCCCAAACGAAGGACACTAGAATGAAAATTTAAAAGCCTCCTGTTAGTGCTTCATCTACACGGTATAGCCCTGAATTTTCCAATGCCTAGCTCTTTGCAAAAGAGATATTGGCAAGGAAAAGCTGTATTGTACCTTTGCATTTTTCTCTCAAACGAAAGACACTAGAATGAAAATTTTAAAGCCTCCTGTTAGTGCTTCATCTACACGTTATAGCCCTGAATTTTCCAATGCCTATCTCTTTGCAAAAGAGAGATATCGGCAAGGAAAAGCTGTATTGTACCTTTGCATTTTTCTCCCAAACGAAGGACACTAGAATGAAAATTTAAAAGCCTCCTGTTAGTGCTTCATCTACACGGTATAGCCCTGAATTTTCCAATGCCTAGCTCTTTGCAAAAGAGAGATATTGGCAAGGAAAAGCTGTATTGTACCTTTGCATTTTTCTCCCAAACGAAGGACACTAGAATGAAAATTTTAAAGCCTCCTGTTATTGCTTCATCTACACATTATAGCCCTGAATTTTCCAATGCCTATCTCTTTGCAAAAGAGAGATATCGGCAAGGAAAAGCTGTATTGTACCTTTGCATTTTTCTCCCAAACAAAAGACACTAGAATGAAAATTTAAAAGCCTCCTGTTAGTGCTTCATCTACACGTTATAGCCCTGAATTTTCCAATGCCTATCTCTTTGCAAAAGAGAGATATCGGCAAGGAAAAGCTGTATTGTACCTTTGCATTTTTCTCCCAAACGAAGGACACTAGATTGAAAATTTTAAAGCCTCCTATTAGTGCTTCATCTACACGTTATAGCCCTGAATTTTCCAATGCCTAGCTCTTTGCAAAAGAGAGATATCGGCAAGGAAAAGCGGTATTGTACCTTTGCATTTTTCTCCCAAACGAAAGACACTAGAATGAAAATTTTAAAGCCTCCTGTTAGTGCTTCATCTACACGTTATAGCCCTGAATTTCCCAATGCCTATCTCTTTGCAAAAGAGAGATATCGGCAAGGAAAAGCTGTATTGTACCTTTGCATTTTTCTCCCAAACGAAGGACACTAGAATGAAAATTTTAAAGCCTCCTATTAGTGCTTCATCTACACGTTATAGCCCTTAATTTTCCAATGCCTATCTCTTTGCAAAAGAGAGATATCGGCAAGGAAAAGCTGTATTGTACCTTTGCAGTTTTCTCCCAAACGAAGGACACTAGAATGAAAATTTTAAAGCCTCCTGTTAGTGCTTCATCTACACGTTATAGCCCTGAATTTTCCAATGCCTATCTCTTTGCAAAAGAGAGATATCGGCAAGGAAAAGCTGTATTGTACCTTTGCGTTTTTCTCCCAAACGAAAGACACTAGAATGAAAATTTTAAAGCCTCCTGTTAGTGCTTCATCTACACGTTATAGCCCTGAATTTTCCAATGCCTATCTCTTTGCAAAAGAGAGATATCGGCATGGAAAAGCTGTATTGTACCTTTGCATTTTTCTCCCAAACGAAGGACACTAGAATGAAAATTTAAAAGCCTCCTGTTAGTGCTTCATCTACACGTTATAGCCCTGCATTTTCCAATGCCTAGCTCTTTGCAAAAGAGAGATATCGGCAAGGAAAAGCAGCATTGTACTTTTGCATTTTTCTCCCAAACGAAAGACACTAGAATGAAAATTTTAAAGCCTCCTGTTAGTGCTTCATCTACACGTTATAGCCCTGAATTTTCCAATGCCTAGCTCTTTGCAAAAGAGAGATATTGGCAAGGAAAAGCTGTATTGTACCTTTGCATTTTTCTCCCAAACGAAGGACACTAGATTGAAAATTTTAAAGCCTCCTATTAGTGCTTCATCTACACGTTATAGCCCTGAATTTTCCAATGCCTATCTCTTTGCAAAAGAGAGATATCGGCAAGGAAAAGCTGTATTGTACCTTTGCATTTTTCTCCCAAACGAAGGACACTAGAATGAAAATTTTAAAGCCTCCTGTTATTGCTTCATCTACACATTATAGCCCTGAATTTTCCAATGCCTATCTCTTTGCAAAAGAGAGATATCGGCAAGGAAAAGCTGTATTGTACCTTTGCATTTTTCTCCCAAACAAAAGACACTAGAATGAAAATTTTAAAGCCTCCTGTTAGTGCTTCATCTACACGTTATAGCCCTGAATTTTACAATGCCTATCTCTTTGCAAAAATAGGATTTTGGTACTTACCAGGTAAATCCTTTTCTTTGAATCCATAGGGGGCACTGGAGTACTCTTGGGATATGGACGGGCGGAGCCGAACAAAGGCACTGAATATTCAAATTTAGGACCCTCCCACCCCTCCATATCCCCGAGTACCTCAGTGTACTATCTCAGTGTTTTTTACTGAGCGAACAGGAACGATATAGAGAGGTTGACAATGGAGAATACCTATAACATAACGGACAACAACAATGTTGACCCATAACCTTACTGTCAACTAAACAGTTGACCCATAACCGATAGAACTTTATAATTTGAACCAATCGGTGAAAATGTGTTACCATAAGCTCCTCTGAGCCTAATATCAATCAAGTAAACTTGTTACCCTAAGCTCCCTTGAGCTTAAAACAACCCAGGTAAACTGCTCTGGGTGGGCGTCCAGTGCCCCCTATGGATTCAAAGAAAAGGATTTACCTGGTAAGTACCAAAATCCTATTTTCTTTTTCATCCACTAGGGGTCACTGGAGTACTCTTGGGACGTACCAAAGCTTCCCTCGTGGGCGGGAGAGCTGTTTGATACTTGTAACAGTAGGCAGGCCAAGGCTAGATGCTGATGGCGCCACCATTTATAACGTGTAAACGTGCACAAACATGGTGCACATGAAGGCTATATAGCCGCGTTTTAGACACTCCACGACCCACTGGGTCTGACCTTCCCACAGAACCTGTGGTATGAGCTATTACTGACGTAGGCGATTGTAACTTAGCCTTAAAGTAACCCTGACTTGTAGTCATTATTATCACCCAACTGGATAATGTCTGCTAAGAAACTGGCTAACCCCAGTTGGTAGTATCATAGAGAACAAACAACGTATTCATATCACGTACTGTTGGCGTTTGGGACATATATAAACGCGTAATGCGTGTACCACATTCAGAATTCTAGAATGTGCTGTCCACACAGGAACCACTATTGGTATATTGATGTGAAAAATACGAAAGCGTGATTCGTCCGAAGATCTGCTTTGTCATGAGAAAACTCAAATACGGTGGCTTGGAATACAAGGCACCCAAATATGAAAACAAAACCCTTGCCGAAGCCAAGGCTATAAGAAAATTGTTTTCCAAAGTGAGAAACTTAATTCCCATTTGTTGAAAGGGTTCAAAATATGAACACTGTAAGAAATCTGAACCCAACTTCAAGTCGCCTGGCGCTGTAGGTGGGTAAATAGAGTGTGAACTTTGACGACACCTTGTAGAAAGATGTGTACAGACGCCAATAGAGGCAAACGTCTTGAAAATAAGTTTACCACACAGATACCTGCACTCTTCGTGCAGATCAACGCCGTTTTCCATCCCACCCCGTTTAACAGAATACGGGTAACTTGAAGGATGATGTTGGAAACTTCCGAGGTTTACAACCTATGCAAGCACACGAAATTTTGTAAAAATGAGCTGCCTTAAACGGCTTACTATTTCGTAACATGGTTAGTATAACCGATACTGTAATGCTCAATTTCTTAAGAGGGCGGTCTGCACCCTCACCCCGTCAACCGCAGCTGCGGTACATAGATGATAGGTACATAGGTAACTATGGGTAAACTAACGTTCCCTGATGTAACAGGTTGGACGTATTATGAGCGGGCCAAGATCGTGTGCAAGTATTCCTTGAAAATTCGAGAAGCAAACTTCTCCGAAACCCATGAGCTACCACCAGTATGACTGTGACAAACTGTCTTATGATCCGTTTTGACAACGGAGAGAGAGAGAGCAGCGGAAACTGGTGGAGCCAGATACACGATGCTGAATGACCACATGAATGTGAGAGACTCCACCGCCACTGCCCTTGTGATCTGTTTTGTACACATACTGAGCTTTTGTAATTGTGGCGAGATGCCATCATGTATACTTGAGGGTAACCCCCTTCTGTGGACTCACATATGAAACACCTCTGGATTTAATGTCCAGTTTTCAGGATCCAAATCCTGACGGGTGAGATCCTCTGTCTAACAGATTTCCACTCACGTAATGATCTCTTGACATTTTCACATAATGGTGTTCTAAGCCATTGAGGATTAGAGTCACATGCCGCATTACCATGCGGCTTCTTGGTTCTCACTGATTGTTGTGTATGCAACTGCCGTTGCCTTGTTTGACTGCTTAAGGCCAGCGTGAGACAGGCATTAAACATTTACCTGAAACTCATGGTTGTTCTTCTCCACAGAAATCTTTAGTAAAAGGCGAAAGATTTATTCGTTCTGAAGAGAAACCAGAGTATATACCTGGTCAGACTGAAAGCGAATCATGTATTGCATTGTAAAATGCACAGAGTTCTAGGACCTTTATCGACAGCAATCTGTCGTGTTTTAGAACCTTTGTTGCTGATTCTAACTACAAATCCTGACCCTCTGCGACTGTCGTCCAGAGTATATGCACCCTTTTCCCTCTGTGGGAACCGCGAGTGAAGGGTGGCGAACTAAATTGCAAAAACATCTTTATTCTTAATAGGTGAATACACCAATGTACCGCTAGTGTGCGTGTTTTGCACTAATTACTAGACGTACATTTGTTATTGCTGGTGTAGTAGGTAAAAGTCTTTGAGTTACCGTATTTATCATCTTACCTAGGCATTGACATTGTTTAGACGGAATTAGATGTGATTGTTTTCGAACTTGATCTGCTACCGTAGTATACCTTAGTAGCGCAAGTTAAAGGAACTTTGTTGAGACAGAGTTCTTATGTGAGATGAGCTATCATCCCAACCTCACTTTGGTAAATACCCAAAGCGATAAGCAACGGTAGACATGAAATGGTTAATGGTTGTGGCGATTTGCCACCACTAGAACCTGTGAAAAACAAACCGGACTGGGTAAATACGCATTTAAATGCACTTATGCAATTGTGTGGCTCCAATAAGCAAATACTAACCGCAGAAAATCCAATTTCTAACTGTAGTAAATGACTTGCTGATTGATATTGCAACGGAGCTGTTTGGTTTTGCTCAAACAGAGGGGAATAAATACTCTGACTCTGTTGGTGTACTACTGCCTGGTTTATAAACCAGCAAAACTAACTGACAACCTGCCAAACAGTTCAACAGAGGCAGTTTGGTACTTTAAGCTGTAAATAGCTGAGACATGTAAGAGTTGAAGTCATTATACCTCGCCAATGTAACATGTAACGACGGCCGAATTGTAAAAGAGGTCATCAAACCACTGGCTTGCAGACTGTAACGTCCTGTCGTTACAAGGCGTGACTGTTTCTTATAAAGGAATAAAACGCCGTTAGAAGTATACTGTATGCGGTAATGGCTGAATATCATAAAGGGATAAAATGCCGTTACAAGAATATAAAATTTAGGAGCCAACAAGCTCTGGCCTTGTCGCGCTTAACTAGCGACAATGAAACTAACCGGCGTTAGCAGAAGCTTTACAGATATACTCTGCAGCTTATTTTATCCATAGATTGACCCAAATGTATCCTGGGTTTTCCATTATATGAACACTGCCTGCAGTGTATGTTATTATGCAGTCTTAACAGAAATTAACAGACAACATGGTTAAACCTGCAATAGGTTATTCACTGATAGCCTACTGCCAGGCAAAGCCTCATAGATATATTATATATATAAAATGTGCTTAAATATATAATCACAGTTAATACTGAGATTATACACAGTTCTGCCAGCAAAACGCATCCTTATATATTATATATATATATAAATGTGCTGAACATATAATCACATCCCCACTGTCTACAGTTTTATACTGACATTTAAAATGCTGCGCTGCTTGTGAGGTAGTTTGAGCAGCCTATTTTTTCACACATGCAGTCTTTGCTGCTGTTATGGGCATTACCAGCTTCCACCGTGCCTCTTTCTCTGCGGGAAGCCTGCACTAGTGATCGTCTCTGTACTGAGACCGATGGGCGGCCGGACGTAGCTGTGCGGCCATGTTGGAAGCCTGCCCTGGCCCTCTGTATGCAGGCCGGCCGGACGGAGCGGGGGTCATACTGCTACTAAGTATGGCTTACCTGCTGTGTAGCCGTACGGAGCCCTGTGTGCGGCAGGACGGAGCTGGCGGCTACCGGAGCGCGGGGCGGGCGGCCCTTAGTTTGATCTCCCCCTGCTGTTCGGCAGGCGGGAGCTTGGCGGCGACCGGAGCGCTGGGACGGGCGGCTTGAAGTCCCCGTCTGTTACCTAGCGGCTGTTTAGCGTCGTCCGCTTGTCTCCTCAGAAGGTAGTGGCTGGCTTGGCGGGAATGAGCTCCCCCTGCTGTGCGGCGGGACGGAGCTGTATCGCGAGTATCAACTACTGCATATTAACCCCACACATAGCGGGGCGGCAGCCTGCGCTGACCGCCCCGCTTCCCAGCCTACCTTGTAACTCCTGGCTGTGACGGACTTTCTGTATAAGCTCCGTCCAGCTTGTACTTATGGCTGCAACGGGCTTCTTTGTGCAAGCTTGTCAGCTCTGTAGTCCTGGCTGTGACGGGGCTTCCAGTCATCCAGTTCCGTCTGTGGCTGTGAGGGTGCTCTTAGTGAGGACCGACACGCCATGCTGTCTGTGGCTGTGAGGGTGCTCTTTGTGAGGACCGACACGCCATGCTGTCTGTGGCTGTGAGGGTGCTCTTTGTGAGGACCGACACGCCATGCGCTGCCCGTGCAGCGGCACTATCCCGGACCCATGTTTTTCCTGAAACTGGGAAGGGATGTGCAAAGTGTAAAAAATAAAAATTAAAAATAAAATTTAAAATAAAAATCCAAGTGTGGCTATACCACAAGCCGATGTTCGTGCTGTGAGCACCGAAAAAACACTGAGATAGTACACTGAGGTACTCGGGGATATGGAGGGGTGGGAGGGTCCTAAATTTGAATATTCAGTGCCTTTGTTCGGCTCCGCCCGTCCATATCCCAAGAGTACTCCAGTGACCCCTAGTGGATGAAAAAGAAAGAGAGATATCGGCAAGGAAAAGCTGTATTGTACCTTTGCATTTTTCTCCCAAACGAAGGACACTAGAATGAAAATTTTAAAGCCTCCTGTTAGTGCTTCATCTACACGTTATAGCCCTGAATTTTCCAATGCCTATCTCTTTGCAAAAGAGAGATATCGGCAAGGAAAAGCTGTATTGTACCTTTGCATTTTTCTCCCAAACGAAAGACACTAGAATGAAAATTTTAAAGCCTCCTGTTAGTGCTTCATCTACACGTTATAGCCCTGAATTTTCCAATGCCTATCTCTTTGCAAAAGAGAGATATCGGCAAGGAAAAGCTGTATTGTACCTTTGCATTTTTCTCCCAAACGAAGGACACTAGAATGAAAATTTAAAAGCCTCCTGTTAGTGCTTCATCTACACGGTATAGCCCTGAATTTTCCAATGCCTAGCTCTTTGCAAAAGAGAGATATTGGCAAGGAAAAGCTGTATTGTACCTTTGCATTTTTCTCTCAAACGAAAGACACTAGAATGAAAATTTTAAAGCCTCCTGTTAGTGCTTCATCTACACGTTATAGCCCTGCATTTTCCAATGCCTATCTCTTTGCAAAAGAGAGATATCGGCAAGGAAAAGCAGCATTGTACTTTTGCATTTTTCTCCCAAACGAAAGACACTAGAATGAAAATTTTAAAGCCTCCTGTTAGTGCTTCATCTACACGTTATAGCCCTGAATTTTCCAATGCCTATCTCTTTGCAAAAGAGAGATATCGGCAAGGAAAAGCTGTATTGTACCTTTGCATTTTTCTCCCAAACGAAGGACACTAGATTGAAAATTTTAAAGCCTCCTATTAGTGCTTCATCTACACGTTATAGCCCTGAATTTTCCAATGCCTATCTCTTTGCAAAAGAGAGATATCGGCAAGGAAAAGCTGTATTGTACCTTTGCATTTTTCTCCCAAACGAAGGACACTAGAATGAAAATTTAAAAGCCTCCTGTTAGTGCTTCATCTACACGTTATAGCCCTGAATTTTCCAATGCCTATCTCTTTGCAAAAGAGAGATATCGGCAAGGAAAAGCTGTATTGTACCTTTGCATTTTTCTCCCAAACGAAAGACACTAGAATGAAAATTTTAAAGCCTCCTGTTAGTGCTTCATCTACACGTTATAGCCCTGAATTTTCCAATGCCTATCTCTTTGCAAAAGAGAGATATCGGCAAGGAAAAGCTGTATTGTACCTTTGCATTTTTCTCCCAAACGAAGGACACTAGAATGAAAATTTAAAAGCCTCCTGTTAGTGCTTCATCTACACGGTATAGCCCTGAATTTTCCAATGCCTAGCTCTTTGCAAAAGAGATATTGGCAAGGAAAAGCTGTATTGTACCTTTGCATTTTTCTCTCAAACGAAAGACACTAGAATGAAAATTTTAAAGCCTCCTGTTAGTGCTTCATCTACACGTTATAGCCCTGAATTTTCCAATGCCTATCTCTTTGCAAAAGAGAGATATCGGCAAGGAAAAGCTGTATTGTACCTTTGCATTTTTCTCCCAAACGAAGGACACTAGAATGAAAATTTAAAAGCCTCCTGTTAGTGCTTCATCTACACGGTATAGCCCTGAATTTTCCAATGCCTAGCTCTTTGCAAAAGAGAGATATTGGCAAGAAAAAGCTGTATTGTACCTTTGCATTTTTCTCCCAAACGAAGGACACTAGAATGAAAATTTTAAAGCCTCCTGTTATTGCTTCATCTACACATTATAGCCCTGAATTTTCCAATGCCTATCTCTTTGCAAAAGAGAGATATCGGCAAGGAAAAGCTGTATTGTACCTTTGCATTTTTCTCCCAAACAAAAGACACTAGAATGAAAATTTAAAAGCCTCCTGTTAGTGCTTCATCTACACGTTATAGCCCTGAATTTTCCAATGCCTATCTCTTTGCAAAAGAGAGATATCGGCAAGGAAAAGCTGTATTGTACCTTTGCATTTTTCTCCCAAACGAAGGACACTAGAATGAAAATTTTAAAGCCTCCTGTTATTGCTTCATCTACACATTATAGCCCTGAATTTTCCAATGCCTATCTCTTTGCAAAAGAGAGATATCGGCAAGGAAAAGCTGTATTGTACCTTTGCATTTTTCTCCCAAACAAAAGACACTAGAATGAAAATTTTAAAGCCTCCTGTTAGTGCTTCATCTACACGTTATAGCCCTGAATTTTACAATGCCTATCTCTTTGCAAAAGAGAGATATCGGCAAGGAAAAGCAGCATTGTACTTTTGCATTTTTCTCCCAAACGAAAGACACTAGAATGAAAATTTTAAAGCCTCCTGTTAGTGCTTCATCTACACGTTATAGCCCTGAATTTTCCAATGCCTATCTCTTTGCAAAAGAGAGATATCGGCAAGGAAAAGCTGTATTGTACCTTTGCATTTTTCTCCCAAACGAAGGACACTAGATTGAAAATTTTAAAGCCTCCTATTAGTGCTTCATCTACACGTTATAGCCCTGAATTTTCCAATGCCTATCTCTTTGCAAAAGAGAGATATCGGCAAGGAAAAGCTGTATTGTACCTTTGCATTTTTCTCCCAAACGAAGGCCACTAGAATGAAAATTTAAAAGCCTCCTGTTAGTGCTTCATCTACACGTTATAGCCCTGAATTTTCCAATGCCTATCTCTTTGCAAAAGAGAGATATCGGCAAGGAAAAGCTGTATTGTACCTTTGCATTTTTCTCCCAAACGAAAGACACTAGAATGAAAATTTTAAAGCCTCCTGTTAGTGCTTCATCTACACGTTATAGCCCTGAATTTTCCAATGCCTATCTCTTTGCAAAAGAGAGATATCGGCAAGGAAAAGCTGTATTGTACCTTTGCATTTTTCTCCCAAACGAAGGACACTAGAATGAAAATTTAAAAGCCTCCTGTTAGTGCTTCATCTACACGGTATAGCCCTGAATTTTCCAATGCCTAGCTCTTTGCAAAAGAGATATTGGCAAGGAAAAGCTGTATTGTACCTTTGCATTTTTCTCTCAAACGAAAGACACTAGAATGAAAATTTTAAAGCCTCCTGTTAGTGCTTCATCTACACGTTATAGCCCTGCATTTTCCAATGCCTATCTCTTTGCAAAAGAGAGATATCGGCAAGGAAAAGCTGTATTGTACCTTTGCATTTTTCTCCCAAACGAAGGACACTAGATTGAAAATTTTAAAGCCTCCTATTAGTGCTTCATCTACACGTTATAGCCCTGAATTTTACAATGCCTATCTCTTTGCAAAAGAGAGATATCGGCAAGGAAAAGCTGTATTGTACCTTTGCATTTTTCGCCCAAACGAAGGACACTAGAATGAAAATTTTAAAGCCTCCTGTTAGTGCTTCATCTACACGTTATAGCCCTGAATTTTCCAATGCCTATCTCTGTGCAAAAGAGAGATATCGGCAAGGAAATGCTGTATTGTACCTTTGCATTTTTCTCCCAAACGAAAGACACTAGAATGAAAATTTTAAAGCCTCCTGTTAGTGCTTCATCTACACGTTATAGCCCTGCATTTTCCAATGCCTATCTCTTTGCAAAAGAGAGATATCGGCAAGGAAAAGCTGTATTGTACCTTTGCATTTTTCTCCCAAACGAAAGACACTAGAATGAAAATTTTAAAGCCTCCTGTTAGTGCTTCATCTACACGTTATAGCCCTGCATTTTCCAATGCCTAGCTCTTTGCAAAAGAGAGATATCGGCAAGGAAAAGCAGCATTGTACCTTTGCATTTTTCTCCCAAACGAAAGACACTAGAATGAAAATTGTAAAGCTTCCTGTTAGTGCTTCATCTACACGTTATAGCCCTGAATTTTCCAATGCCTAGCTCTTTGCAAAAGAGAGATATCGGCAAGGAAAAGCTGTATTGTACCTTTGCATTTTTCTCCCAAACGAAGGACACTAGATTGAAAATTTTAAAGCCTCCTATTAGTGCTTCATCTACACGTTATAGCCCTGAATTTTCCAATGCCTAGCTCTTTGCAAAAGAGAGATATCGGCAAGGAAAAGCGGTATTGTACCTTTGCATTTTTCTCCCAAACGAAAGACACTAGAATGAAAATTTTAAAGCCTCCTGTTAGTGCTTCATCTACACGTTATAGCCCTGAATTTTCCAATGCCTATCTCTTTGCAAAAGAGAGATATCGGCAAGGAAAGGCTGTATTGTACCTTTGCATTTTTCTCCCAAACGAAGGACACTAGAATGAAAATTTTAAAGCCTCCTATTAGTGCTTCATCTACACGTTATAGCCCTTAATTTTCCAATGCCTATCTCTTTGCAAAAGAGAGATATCGGCAAGGAAAAGCTGTATTGTACCTTTGCAGTTTTCTCCCAAACGAAGGACACTAGAATTAAAATTTTAAAGCCTCCTGTTAGTGCTTCATCTACACGTTATAGCCCTGAATTTTCCAATGCCTATCTCTTTGCAAAAGAGAGATATCGGCATGGAAAAGCTGTATTGTACCTTTGCATTTTTCTCCCAAACGAAGGACACTAGAATGAAAATTTAAAAGCCTCCTGTTAGTGCTTCATCTACACGTTATAGCCCTGCATTTTCCAATGCCTAGCTCTTTGCAAAAGAGAGATATCGGCAAGGAAAAGCAGCATTGTACTTTTGCATTTTTCTCCCAAACGAAAGACACTAGAATGAAAATTTTAAAGCCTCCTGTTAGTGCTTCATCTACACGTTATAGCCCTGAATTTTCCAATGCCTAGCTCTGCAAAAGAGAGATATTGGCAAGGAAAAGCTGTATTGTACCTTTGCATTTTTCTCCCAAACGAAGGACACTAGATTGAAAATTTTAAAGCCTCCTATTAGTGCTTCATCTACACGTTATAGCCCTGAATTTTCCAATGCCTATCTCTTTGCAAAAGAGAGATATCGGCAAGGAAAAGCTGTATTGTACCTTTGCATTTTTCTCCCAAACGAAGGACACTAGAATGAAAATTTTAAAGCCTCCTGTTATTGCTTCATCTACACATTATAGCCCTGAATTTTCCAATGCCTATCTCTTTGCAAAAGAGAGATATCGGCAAGGAAAAGCTGTATTGTACCTTTGCATTTTTCTCCCAAACGAAAGACACTAGAATGAAAATTTTAAAGCCTCCTGTTAGTGCTTCATCTACACGTTATAGCCCTGAATTTTACAATGCCTATCTCTTTGCAAAAGAGAGATATCGGCAAGGAAAAGCTGTATTGTACCTTTGCATTTTTCTCCCAAACGAAGGACACTAGAATGAAAATTTTAAAGCCTCCTGTTAGTGCTTCATCTACACGTTATAGCCCTGAATTTTCCAATGCCTATCTCTTTTCAAAAGAGAGATATCGGCAAGGAAAAGCTGTATTGTACCTTTGCATTTTTCTCCCAAACGAAAGACACTAGAATGAAAATTTTAAAGCCTCCTGTTAGTGCTTCATCTACACGTTATAGCCCTGAATTTTCCAATGCCTATCTCTTTGCAAAAGAGAGATATCGGCAAGGAAAAGCTGTATTGTACCTTTGCATTTTTCTCCCAAACGAAGGACACTAGAATGAAAATTTAAAAGCCTCCTGTTAGTGCTTCATCTACACGGTATAGCCCTGAATTTTCCAATGCCTAGCTCTTTGCAAAAGAGAGATATTGGCAAGGAAAAGCTGTATTGTACCTTTGCATTTTTCTCTCAAACGAAAGACACTAGAATGAAAATTTTAAAGCCTCCTGTTAGTGCTTCATCTACACGTTATAGCCCTGCATTTTCCAATGCCTATCTCTTTGCAAAAGAGAGATATCAGCAAGGAAAAGCAGCATTGTACTTTTGCATTTTTCTCCCAAACGAAAGACACTAGAATGAAAATTTTAAAGCCTCCTGTTAGTGCTTCATCTACACGTTATAGCCCTGAATTTTCCAATGCCTATCTCTTTGCAAAAGAGAGATATCGGCAAGGAAAAGCTGTATTGTACCTTTGCATTTTTCTCCCAAACGAAGGACACTAGATTGAAAATTTTAAAGCCTCCTATTAGTGCTTCATCTACACGTTATAGCCCTGAATTTTCCAATGCCTATCTCTTTGCAAAAGAGAGATATCGGCAAGGAAAAGCTGTATTGTACCTTTGCATTTTTCTCCCAAACGAAGGACACTAGAATGAAAATTTAAAAGCCTCCTGTTAGTGCTTCATCTACACGTTATAGCCCTGAATTTTCCAATGCCTATCTCTTTGCAAAAGAGAGATATCGGCAAGGAAAAGCTGTATTGTACCTTTGCATTTTTCTCCCAAACGAAGGACACTAGAATGAAAATTTTAAAGCCTCCTGTTATTGCTTCATCTACACGTTATAGCCCTGAATTTTCAAAATGCCTATCTCTTTGCAAAAGAGAGATATCGGCAAGGAAAAGCTGTATTGTACCTTTGCATTTTTCTCCCAAACGAAAGACACTAGAATGAAAATTTTAAAGCCTCCTGTTAGTGCTTCATCTACACGTTATAGCCCTGAATTTTACAATGCCTATCTCTTTGCAAAAGAGAGATATCGGCAAGGAAAAGCTGTATTGTACCTTTGCATTTTTCTCCCAAACGAAGGACACTAGAATGAAAATTTTAAAGCCTCCTGTTAGTGCTTCATCTACACGTTATAGCCCTGAATTTTCCAATGCCTATCTCTTTGCAAAAGAGAGATATCGGCAAGGAAAAGCTGTATTGTACCTTTGCATTTTTCTCCCAAACGAAAGACACTAGAATGAAAATTTTAAAGCCTCCTGTTAGTGCTTCATCTACACGTTATAGCCCTGAATTTTCCAATGCCTATCTCTTTGCAAAAGAGAGATATCGGCAAGGAAAAGCTGTATTGTACCTTTGCATTTTTCTCCCAAACGAAGGACACTAGAATGTAAATTTAAAAGCCTCCTGTTAGTGCTTCATCTACACGTTATAGCCCTGAATTTTCCAATGCCTAGCTCTTTGCAAAAGAGAGATATTGGCAAGGAAAAGCTGTATTGTACCTTTGCATTTTTCTCTCAAACGAAAGACACTAGAATGAAAATTTTAAAGCCTCCTGTTAGTGCTTCATCTACACGTTATAGCCCTGCATTTTCCAATGCCTATCTCTTTGCAAAAGAGAGATATCGGCAAGGAAAAGCAGCATTGTACTTTTGCATTTTTCTCCCAAACGAAAGACACTAGAATGAAAATTTTAAAGCCTCCTGTTAGTGCTTCATCTACACGTTATAACCCTGAATTTTCCAATGCCTATCTCTTTGCAAAAGAGAGATATCGGCAAGGAAAAGCTGTATTGTACCTTTGCATTTTTCTCTCAAACGAAGGACACTAGATTGAAAATTTTAAAGCCTCCTATTAGTGCTTCATCTATACGTTATAGCCCTGAATTTTCCAATGCCTATCTCTTTGCAAAAGAGAGATATCGGCAAGGAAAAGCTGTATTGTACCTTTGCATTTTTCTCCCAAACGAAGGACACTAGAATGAAAATTTTAAAGCCTCCTGTTAGTGCTTCATCTACACGTTATAGCCCTGCATTTTCCAATGCCTATCTCTTTGCAAAAGAGAGATATCGGCAAGGAAAAGCAGCATTGTACTTTTGCATTTTTCTCCCAAACGAAAGACACTAGAATGAAAATTTTAAAGCCTCCTGTTAGTGCTTCATCTGCACGTTATAGCCCTGAATTTTCCAATGCCTATCTCTTTGCAAAAGAGATATATTGGCAAGGAAAAACTGTATTGTACCTTTGCATTTTTCTCCCAAACGAAAGACACTAGAATGAAAATTTTAAAGCCTCCTGTTAGTGCTTCATCTACACGTTATAGCCCTGAATTTTCCAATGCCTATCTCTTTGCAAAAGAGAGATATCGGCAAGGAAAAGCTGTATTGTACCTTTGCATTTTTCTCCCAAACGAAGGACACTAGAATGAAAATTTTAAAGCCTCCTGTTAGTGCTTCATCTACACGTTATAGCCCTGAATTTTCCAATGCCTATCTCTTTGCAAAAGAGAGATATCGGCAAGGAAAAGCTGTATTGTACCTTTGCATTTTTCTCCCAAACGAAAGACACTAGAATGAAAATTTTAAAGCCTCCTGTTAGGGCTTCATCTACACGTTATAGCCCTGAATTTTCCAATGCCTATCTCTTTGCAAAAGAGAGATATCGGCATGGAAAAGCTGTATTGTACCTTTGCATTTTTCTCCCAAACGAAGGACACTAGAATGAAAATTTAAAAGCCTCCTGTTAGTGCTTCATCTACACGTTATAGCCCTGCATTTTCCAATGCCTAGCTCTTTGCAAAAGAGAGATATCGGCAAGGAAAAGCAGCATTGTACTTTTGCATTTTTCTCCCAAACGAAAGACACTAGAATGAAAATTTTAAAGCCTCCTGTTAGTGCTTCATCTACACGTTATAGCCCTGAATTTTCCAATGCCTAGCTCTTTGCAAAAGAGAGATATTGGCAAGGAAAAGCTGTATTGTACCTTTGCATTTTTCTCCCAAACGAAGGACACTAGATTGAAAATTTTAAAGCCTCCTATTAGTGCTTCATCTACACGTTATAGCCCTGAATTTTCCAATGCCTATCTCTTTGCAAAAGAGAGATATCGGCAAGGAAAAGCTGTATTGTACCTTTGCATTTTTCTCCCAAACGAAGGACACTAGAATGAAAATTTTAAAGCCTCCTGTTATTGCTTCATCTACACATTATAGCCCTGAATTTTCCAATGCCTATCTCTTTGCAAAAGAGAGATATCGGCAAGGAAAAGCTGTATTGTACCTTTGCATTTTTCTCCCAAACAAAAGACACTAGAATGAAAATTTTAAAGCCTCCTGTTAGTGCTTCATCTACACGTTATAGCCCTGAATTTTACAATGCCTATCTCTTTGCAAAAGAGAGATATCGGCAAGGAAAAGCTGTATTGTACCTTTGCATTTTTCTCCCAAACGAAGGACACTAGAATGAAAATTTTAAAGCCTCCTGTTAGTGCTTCATCTACACGTTATAGCCCTGAATTTTCCAATGCCTATCTCTTTGCAAAAGAGAGATATCGGCAAGGAAAAGCTGTATTGTACCTTTGCATTTTTCTCCCAAACGAAAGACACTAGAATGAAAATTTTAAAGCCTCCTGTTAGTGCTTCATCTACACGTTATAGCCCTGAATTTTCCAATGCCTATCTCTTTGCAAAAGAGAGATATCGGCAAGGAAAAGCTGTATTGTACCTTTGCATTTTTCTCCCAAACGAAGGACACTAGAATGAAAATTTAAAAGCCTCCTGTTAGTGCTTCATCTACACGGTATAGCCCTGAATTTTCCAATGCCTAGCTCTTTGCAAAAGAGAGATATTGGCAAGGAAAAGCTGTATTGTACCTTTGCATTTTTCTCTCAAACGAAAGACACTAGAATGAAAATTTTAAAGCCTCCTGTTAGTGCTTCATCTACACGTTATAGCCCTGCATTTTCCAATGCCTATCTCTTTGCAAAAGAGAGATATCGGCAAGGAAAAGCAGCATTGTACTTTTGCATTTTTCTCCCAAACGAAAGACACTAGAATGAAAATTTTAAAGCCTCCTGTTAGTGCTTCATCTACACGTTATAGCCCTGAATTTTCCAATGCCTATCTCTTTGCAAAAGAGAGATATCGGCAAGGAAAAGCTGTATTGTACCTTTGCATTTTTCTCCCAAACGAAGGACACTAGAATGAAAATTTAAAAGCCTCCTGTTAGTGCTTCATCTACACGTTATAGCCCTGAATTTTCCAATGCCTATCTCTTTGCAAAAGAGAGATATCGGCAAGGAAAAGCTGTATTGTACCTTTGCATTTTTCTCCCAAACGAAAGACACTAGAATGAAAATTTTAAAGCCTCCTGTTAGTGCTTCATCTACACGTTATAGCCCTGAATTTTCCAATGCCTATCTCTTTGCAAAAGAGAGATATCGGCAAGGAAAAGCTGTATTGTACCTTTGCATTTTTCTCCCAAACGAAGGACACTAGAATGAAAATTTAAAAGCCTCCTGTTAGTGCTTCATCTACACGGTATAGCCCTGAATTTTCCAATGCCTAGCTCTTTGCAAAAGAGAGATATTGGCAAGGAAAAGCTGTATTGTACCTTTGCATTTTTCTCTCAAACGAAAGACACTAGAATGAAAATTTTAAAGCCTCCTGTTAGTGCTTCATCTACACGTTATAGCCCTGCATTTTCCAATGCCTATCTCTTTGCAAAAGAGAGATATCGGCAAGGAAAAGCTGTATTGTACCTTTGCATTTTTCTCCCAAACGAAGGACACTAGATTGAAAATTTTAAAGCCTCCTATTAGTGCTTCATCTACACGTTATAGCCCTGAATTTTACAATGCCTATCTCTTTGCAAAAGAGAGATATCGGCAAGGAAAAGCTGTATTGTACCTTTGCATTTTTCTCCCAAACGAAGGACACTAGAATGAAAATTTTAAAGCCTCCTGTTAGTGCTTCATCTACACGTTATAGCCCTGAATTTTCCAATGCCTATCTCTGTGCAAAAGAGAGATATCGGCAAGGAAATGCTGTATTGTACCTTTGCATTTTTCTCCCAAACGAAAGACACTAGAATGAAAATTTTAAAGCCTCCTGTTAGTGCTTCATCTACACGTTATAGCCCTGCATTTTCCAATGCCTATCTCTTTGCAAAAGAGAGATATCGGCAAGGAAAAGCTGTATTGTACCTTTGCATTTTTCTCCCAAACGAAAGACACTAGAATGAAAATTTTAAAGCCTCCTGTTAGTGCTTCATCTACACGTTATAGCCCTGCATTTTCCAATGCCTAGCTCTTTGCAAAAGAGAGATATCGGCAAGGAAAAGCAGCATTGTACCTTTGCATTTTTCTCCCAAACGAAAGACACTAGAATGAAAATTGTAAAGCTTCCTGTTAGTGCTTCATCTACACGTTATAGCCCTGAATTTTCCAATGCCTAGCTCTTTGCAAAAGAGAGATATCGGCAAGGAAAAGCTGTATTGTACCTTTGCATTTTTCTCCCAAACGAAGGACACTAGATTGAAAATTTTAAAGCCTCCTATTAGTGCTTCATCTACACGTTATAGCCCTGAATTTTCCAATGCCTAGCTCTTTGCAAAAGAGAGATATCGGCAAGGAAAAGCGGTATTGTACCTTTGCATTTTTCTCCCAAACGAAAGACACTAGAATGAAAATTTTAAAGCCTCCTGTTAGTGCTTCATCTACACGTTATAGCCCTGAATTTTCCAATGCCTATCTCTTTGCAAAAGAGAGATATCGGCAAGGAAAGGCTGTATTGTACCTTTGCATTTTTCTCCCAAACGAAGGACACTAGAATGAAAATTTTAAAGCCTCCTATTAGTGCTTCATCTACACGTTATAGCCCTTAATTTTCCAATGCCTATCTCTTTGCAAAAGAGAGATATCGGCAAGGAAAAGCTGTATTGTACCTTTGCAGTTTTCTCCCAAACGAAGGACACTAGAATGAAAATTTTAAAGCCTCCTGTTAGTGCTTCATCTACACGTTATAGCCCTGAATTTTCCAATGCCTATCTCTTTGCAAAAGAGAGATATCGGCATGGAAAAGCTGTATTGTACCTTTGCATTTTTCTCCCAAACGAAGGACACTAGAATGAAAATTTAAAAGCCTCCTGTTAGTGCTTCATCTACACGTTATAGCCCTGCATTTTCCAATGCCTAGCTCTTTGCAAAAGAGAGATATCGGCAAGGAAAAGCAGCATTGTACTTTTGCATTTTTCTCCCAAACGAAAGACACTAGAATGAAAATTTTAAAGCCTCCTGTTAGTGCTTCATCTACACGTTATAGCCCTGAATTTTCCAATGCCTAGCTCTTTGCAAAAGAGAGATATTGGCAAGGAAAAGCTGTATTGTACCTTTGCATTTTTCTCCCAAACGAAGGACACTAGATTGAAAATTTTAAAGCCTCCTATTAGTGCTTCATCTACACGTTATAGCCCTGAATTTTCCAATGCCTATCTCTTTGCAAAAGAGAGATATCGGCAAGGAAAAGCTGTATTGTACCTTTGCATTTTTCTCCCAAACGAAAGACACTAGAATGAAAATTTTAAAGCCTCCTGTTAGTGCTTCATCTACACGTTATAGCCCTGAATTTTACAATGCCTATCTCTTTGCAAAAGAGAGATATCGGCAAGGAAAAGCTGTATTGTACCTTTGCATTTTTCTCCCAAACGAAGGACACTAGAATGAAAATTTTAAAGCCTCCTGTTAGTGCTTCATCTACACGTTATAGCCCTGAATTTTCCAATGCCTATCTCTTTGCAAAAGAGAGATATCGGCAAGGAAAAGCTGTATTGTACCTTTGCATTTTTCTCCCAAACGAAAGACACTAGAATGAAAATTTTAAAGCCTCCTGTTAGTGCTTCATCTACACGTTATAGCCCTGAATTTTCCAATGCCTATCTCTTTGCAAAAGAGAGATATCGGCAAGGAAAAGCTGTATTGTACCTTTGCATTTTTCTCCCAAACGAAGGACACTAGAATGAAAATTTAAAAGCCTCCTGTTAGTGCTTCATCTACACGGTATAGCCCTGAATTTTCCAATGCCTAGCTCTTTGCAAAAGAGAGATATTGGCAAGGAAAAGCTGTATTGTACCTTTGCATTTTTCTCTCAAACGAAAGACACTAGAATGAAAATTTTAAAGCCTCCTGTTAGTGCTTCCTCTACACGTTATAGCCCTGCATTTTCCAATGCCTATCTCTTTGCAAAAGAGAGATATCGGCAAGGAAAAGCAGCATTGTACTTTTGCATTTTTCTCCCAAACGAAAGACACTAGAATGAAAATTTTAAAGCCTCCTGTTAGTGCTTCATCTACACGTTATAGCCCTGAATTTTCCAATGCCTATCTCTTTGCAAAAGAGAGATATCGGCAAGGAAAAGCTGTATTGTACCTTTGCATTTTTCTCCCAAACGAAGGACACTAGATTGAAAATTTTAAAGCCTCCTATTAGTGCTTCATCTACACGTTATAGCCCTGAATTTTCCAATGCCTATCTCTTTGCAAAAGAGAGATATCGGCAAGGAAAAGCTGTATTGTACCTTTGCATTTTTCTCCCAAACGAAGGACACTAGAATGAAAATTTAAAAGCCTCCTGTTAGTGCTTCATCTACACGTTATAGCCCTGAATTTTCCAATGCCTATCTCTTTGCAAAAGAGAGATATCGGCAAGGAAAAGCTGTATTGTACCTTTGCATTTTTCTCCCAAACGAAGGACACTAGAATGAAAATTTTAAAGCCTCCTGTTATTGCTTCATCTACACGTTATAGCCCTGAATTTTCAAAATGCCTATCTCTTTGCAAAAGAGAGATATCGGCAAGGAAAAGCTGTATTGTACCTTTGCATTTTTCTCCCAAACGAAAGACACTAGAATGAAAATTTTAAAGCCTCCTGTTAGTGCTTCATCTACACGTTATAGCCCTGAATTTTACAATGCCTATCTCTTTGCAAAAGAGAGATATCGGCAAGGAAAAGCTGTATTGTACCTTTGCATTTTTCTCCCAAACGAAGGACACTAGAATGAAAATTTTAAAGCCTCCTGTTAGTGCTTCATCTACACGTTATAGCCCTGAATTTTCCAATGCCTATCTCTTTGCAAAAGAGAGATATCGGCAAGGAAAAGCTGTATTGTACCTTTGCATTTTTCTCCCAAACGAAAGACACTAGAATGAAAATTTTAAAGCCTCCTGTTAGTGCTTCATCTACACGTTATAGCCCTGAATTTTCCAATGCCTATCTCTTTGCAAAAGAGAGATATCGGCAAGGAAAAGCTGTATTGTACCTTTGCATTTTTCTCCCAAACGAAGGACACTAGAATGTAAATTTAAAAGCCTCCTGTTAGTGCTTCATCTACACGTTATAGCCCTGAATTTTCCAATGCCTAGCTCTTTGCAAAAGAGAGATATTGGCAAGGAAAAGCTGTATTGTACCTTTGCATTTTTCTCTCAAACGAAAGACACTAGAATGAAAATTTTAAAGCCTCCTGTTAGTGCTTCATCTACACGTTATAGCCCTGCATTTTCCAATGCCTATCTCTTTGCAAAAGAGAGATATCGGCAAGGAAAAGCAGCATTGTACTTTTGCATTTTTCTCCCAAACGAAAGACACTAGAATGAAAATTTTAAAGCCTCCTGTTAGTGCTTCATCTACACGTTATAACCCTGAATTTTCCAATGCCTATCTCTTTGCAAAAGAGAGATATCGGCAAGGAAAAGCTGTATTGTACCTTTGCATTTTTCTCTCAAACGAAGGACACTAGATTGAAAATTTTAAAGCCTCCTATTAGTGCTTCATCTACACGTTATAGCCCTGAATTTTCCAATGCCTATCTCTTTGCAAAAGAGAGATATCGGCAAGGAAAAGCTGTATTGTACCTTTGCATTTTTCTCCCAAACGAAGGACACTAGAATGAAAATTTTAAAGCCTCCTGTTAGTGCTTCATCTACACGTTATAGCCCTGCATTTTCCAATGCCTATCTCTTTGCAAAAGAGAGATATCGGCAAGGAAAAGCAGCATTGTACTTTTGCATTTTTCTCCCAAACGAAAGACACTAGAATGAAAATTTTAAAGCCTCCTGTTAGTGCTTCATCTGCACGTTATAGCCCTGAATTTTCCAATGCCTATCTCTTTGCAAAAGAGATATATTGGCAAGGAAAAACTGTATTGTACCTTTGCATTTTTCTCCCAAACGAAAGACACTAGAATGAAAATTTTAAAGCCTCCTGTTAGTGCTTCATCTACACGTTATAGCCCTGAATTTTCCAATGCCTATCTCTTTGCAAAAGAGAGATATCGGCAAGGAAAAGCTGTATTGTACCTTTGCATTTTTCTCCCAAACGAAGGACACTAGAATGAAAATTTTAAAGCCTCCTGTTAGTGCTTCATCTACACGTTATAGCCCTGAATTTTCCAATGCCTATCTCTTTGCAAAAGAGAGATATCGGCAAGGAAAAGCTGTATTGTACCTTTGCATTTTTCTCCCAAACGAAAGACACTAGAATGAAAATTTTAAAGCCTCCTGTTAGGGCTTCATCTACACGTTATAGCCCTGAATTTTCCAATGCCTATCTCTTTGCAAAAGAGAGATATCGGCAAGGAAAAGCTGTATTGTACCTTTGCATTTTTCTCCCAAACGAAGGACACTAGAATGAAAAATTAAAAGCCTCCTGTTAGTGCTTCATCTACACGGTATAGCCCTGAATTTTCCAATGCCTAGCTCTTTGCAAAAGAGAGATATTGGCAAGGAAAAGCTGTATTGTACCTTTGCATTTTTCTCCCAAACGAAGGACACTAGAATGAAAATTTTAAAGCCTCCTGTTAGTGCTTCATCTGCACGTTATAGCCCTGAATTTTCCAATGCCTATCTCTTTGCAAAAGAGATATATTGGCAAGGAAAAACTGTATTGTACCTTTGCATTTTTCTCCTAAACGAAAGACACTAGAATGAAAATTTTAAAGCCTCCTGTTAGTGCTTCATCTACACGTTATAGCCCTGAATTTTCCAATGCCTAGCTCTTTGCAAAAGAGAGATATTGGCAAGGAAAAGCTGTATTGTACCTTTGCATTTTTCTCCCAAACGAAAGACACTAGAATGAAAAATTTAAAGCCTACTGTTAATGCTTCATCTACACGTTATAGCCCTGAATTTTCCAATGCCTAGCTCTTTGCAAAAGAGAGATATCGGCAAGGAAAAGCTGTATTGTACCTTTGCATTTTTCTCCCAAACGAAAGACACTAGAATGAAAATTTTAAAGCCTCCTGTTAGTGCTTCATCTACACGTTATAGCCCTGAATTTTCCAATGCCTATCTCTTTGCAAAAGAGAGATATCGGCAAGGAAAAGCTGTATTGTACCTTTGCATTTTTCTCCCAAACGAAGGACACTAGAATGAAAATTTTAAAGCCTCCTATTAGTGCTTCATCTACACGTTATAGCCCTGAATTTTCCAATGCCTATCTCTTTGCAAAAGAGAGATATCGGCAAGGAAAAGCTGTATTGTACCTTTGCATTTTTCTCCCAAACGAAGGACTCTAGAATGAAAATTAAAAGCCTCCTGTTAGTGCTTCATCTACACGGTATAGCCCTGAATTTTCCAATGCCTAGCTCTTTGCAAAAGAGAGATATTGGCAAGGAAAAGCTGTATTGTACCTTTGCATTTTTCTCCCAAACGAAGGACACTAGAATGAAAATTTTAAAGCCTCCTGTTAGTGCTTCATCTACACGTTATAGCCCTGAATTTTCCAATGCCTATCTCTTTGCAAAAGAGAGATATCGGCAAGGAAAAGCTGTATTGTACCTTTGCATTTTTCTCCCAAACGAAGGACACTAGAATGAAAATTTTAAAGCCTCCTATTAGTGCTTCATCTACACGTTATAGCCCTGAATTTTCCAATGCCTATCTCTTTGCAAAAGAGAGATATTGGCAAGGAAAAGCTGTATTGTACCTTTGCATTTTTCTCCCAAACGAAGGACACTAGATTGAAAATTTTAAAGCCTCCTATTAGTGCTTCATCTACACGTTATAGCCCTGAATTTTCCAATGCCTAGCTCTTTGCAAAAGAGAGATATCGGCAAGGAAAAGCGGTATTGTACCTTTGCATTTTTCTCCCAAACGAAATACACTAGAATGAAAATTTTAAAGCCTCCTGTTAGTGCTTCATCTACACGTTATAGCCCTGAATTTTCCAATGCCTATCTCTTTGCAAACGAGAGATATCGGCAAGGAAAAGCTGTATTGTACCTTTGCATTTTTCTCCCAAACGAAGGACACTAGAATGAAAATTTTAAAGCCTCCTATTAGTGCTTCATCTACACGTTATAGCCCTGGATTTTCCAATGCCTATCTCTTTGCAAAAGAGAGATATCGGCAAGGAAAAGCTGTATTGTACCTTTGCAGTTTTCTCCCAAACGAAGGACACTAGAATGAAAATTTTAAAGCCTCCTGTTAGTGCTTCATCTACACGTTATAGCCCTGAATTTTCCAATGCCTATCTCTTTGCAAAAGAGAGATATCGGCAAGGAAAAGCTGTATTGTACCTTTGCATTTTTCTCCCAAACGAAAGACACTAGAATGAAAATTTTAAAGCCTCCTGTTAGTGCTTCATCTACACGTTATAGCCCTGAATTTTCCAATGCCTATCTCTTTGCAAAAGAGAGATATCGGCAAGGAAAAGCTGTATTGTACCTTTGCATTTTTCTCCCAAACGAAGGACACTAGATTGAAAATTTAAAAGCCTGCTGTTAGTGCTTCATCTACACGGTATAGCCCTGAATTTTCCAATGCCTAGCTCTTTGCAAAAGAGAGATATTGGCAAGGAAAAGCTGTATTGTACCTTTGCATTTTTCTCCCAAACGAAGGACACTAGAATGAAAATTTTAAAGCCTCCTGTTAGTGCTTCATCTACACGTTATAGCCCTGAATTTTCCAATGCCTAGCTCTTTGCAAAAGAGAGATATTGGCAAGGAAAAGCTGTATTGTACCTTTGCATTTTTCTCCCAAACGAAAGACACTAGAATGAAAATTTTAAAGCCTACTGTTAGTGCTTCATCTACACGTTAATGCCCTGAATTTTCCAATGCCTAGCTCTTTGCAAAAGAGAGATATCGGCAAGGAAAAGCTGTATTGTACCTTTGCATTTTTCTCCCAAACGAAAGACACTAGAATGAAAATTTTAAAGCCTCCTGTTAGTGATTCATCTACACGTTATAGCCCTGAATTTTCCAATGCCTATCTCTTTGCAAAAGAGAGATATCGGCAAGGAAAAGCTGTATTGTACCTTTGCATTTTTCTCCCAAACGAAGGACACTAGAATGAAAATTTTAAAGCCTCCTATTAGTGCTTCATCTACACGTTATAGCCCTGAATTTTCCAATGCCTATCTCTTTGCAAAAGAGAGATATCGGCAAGGAAAAGCTGTATTGTACCTTTGCATTTTTCTCCCAAACGAAGGACACTAGAATGAAAATTTTAAAGCCTCCTGTTAGTGCTTCATCTACACGTTATAGCCCTGAATTTTCCAATGCCTATCTCTTTGCAAAAGAGAGATATCGGCAAGGAAAAGCTGTATTGTACCTTTGCATTTTTCTCCCAAACGAAGGACACTAGAATGAAAATTTTAAAGCCTCCTGTTAGTGCTTCATCTACACGTTATAGCCCTGAATTTTCCAATGCCTAGCTCTTTGCAAAAGAGAGATATTGGCAAGGAAAAGCTGTATTGTACCTTTGCATTTTTCTCCCAAACGAAAGACACTAGAATGAAAATTTTAAAGCCTACTGTTAGTGCTTCATCTACACGTTAATGCCCTGAATTTTCCAATGCCTAGCTCTTTGCAAAAGAGAGATATCGGCAAGGAAAAGCTGTGTTGTACCTTTGCATTTTTCTCCCAAACGAAAGACACTAGAATGAAAATTTTAAAGCCTCCTGTTAGTGCTTCATCTACACGTTATAGCCCTGAATTTTCCAATGCCTATCTCTTTGCAAAAGAGAGATATCGGCAAGGAAAAGCTGTATTGTACCTTTGCATTTTTCTCCCAAACGAAGGACACTAGAATGAAAATTTTAAAGCCTCCTATTAGTGCTTCATCTACACGTTATAGCCCTGAATTTTCCAATGCCTATCTCTTTGCAAAAGAGAGATATCGGCAAGGAAAAGCTGTATTGTACCTTTGCATTTTTCTCCCAAATGAAGGACACTAGAATGAAAATTTTAAAGCCTCCTGTTAGTGCTTCATCTACACGTTATAGCCCTGAATTTTCCAATGCCTATCTCTTTGCAAAAGAGAGATATCGGCAAGGAAAAGCTGTATTGTACCTTTGCAGTTTTCTCCCAAACGAAGGACACTAGAATGAAAATTTTAAAGCCTCCTGTTAGTGCTTCATCTACACGTTATAGCCCTGAATTTTCCAATGCCTATCTCTTTGCAAAAGAGAGATATCGGCAAGGAAAAGCTGTATTGTACCTTTGCATTTTTCTCCCAAACGAAAGACACTAGAATGAAAATTTTAAAGCCTCCTGTTAGTGCTTCATCTACACGTTATAGCCCTGAATTTTCCAATGCCTATCTCTTTGCAAAAGAGAGATATCGGCAAGGAAAAGCTGTATTGTACCTTTGCATTTTTCTCCCAAACGAAGGACACTAGAATGAAAATTTAAAAGCCTCCTGTTAGTGCTTCATCTACACGGTATAGCCCTGAATTTTCCAATGCCTAGCTCTTTGCAAAAGAGAGATATTGGCAAGGAAAAGCTGTATTGTACCTTTGCATTTTTCTCCCAAACGAAGGACACTAGAATGAAAATTTTAAAGCCTCCTGTTAGTGCTTCATCTACACGTTATAGCCCTGAATTTTCCAATGCCTAGCTCTTTGCAAAAGAGAGATATTGGCAAGGAAAAGCTGTATTGTACCATTGCATTTTTCTCCCAAACGAAAGACACTAGAATGAAAATTTTAAAGCCTACTGTTAGTGCTTCATCTACACGTTAATGCCCTGAATTTTCCAATGCCTAGCTCTTTGCAAAAGAGAGATATCGGCAAGGAAAAGCTGTATTGTACCTTTGCATTTTTCTCCCAAACGAAAGACACTAGAATGAAAATTTTAAAGCCTCCTGTTAGTGCTTCATCTACACGTTATAGCCCTGAATTTTCCAATGCCTATCTCTTTGCAAAAGAGAGATATCGGCAAGGAAAAGCTGTATTGTACCTTTGCATTTTTCTCCCAAACGAAGGACACTAGAATGAAAATTTTAAAGCCTCCTATTAGTGCTTCATCTACACGTTATAGCCCTGAATTTTCCAATGCCTATCTCTTTGCAAAAGAGAGATATCGGCAAGGAAAAGCTGTATTGTACCTTTGCATTTTTCTCCCAAACGAAGGACACTAGAATGAAAATTTTAAAGCCTCCTGTTAGTGCTTCATCTACACGTTATAGCCCTGAATTTTCCAATGCCTAGCTCTTTGCAAAAGAGAGATATCGGCAAGGAAAAGCTGTATTGTACCTTTGCATTTTTCTCCCAAACGAAAGACACTAGAATGAAAATTTTAAAGCCTCCTGTTAGTGCTTCATCTACACGTTATAGCCCTGAATTTTCCAATGCCTATCTCTTTGCAAAAGAGAGATATCGGCAAGGAAAAGCTGTATTGTACCTTTGCATTTTTCTCCCAAACGAAGGACACTAGAATGAAAATTTTAAAGCCTCCTATTAGTGCTTCATCTACACGTTATAGCCCTGAATTTTCCAATGCCTATCTCTTTGCAAAAGAGAGATATCGGCAAGGAAAAGCTGTATTGTACCTTTGCATTTTTCTCCCAAACGAAGGACACTAGAATGAAAATTTTAAAGCCTCCTGTTAGTGCTTCATCTACACGTTATAGCCCTGAATTTTCCAATGCCTATCTCTTTGCAAAAGAGAGATATCGGCAAGGAAAAGCTGTATTGTACCTTTGCATTTTTCTCCCAAACGAAAGACACTAGAATGAAAATTTTAAAGCCTCCTGTTAGTGCTTCATCTACACGTTATAGCCCTGCATTTTCCAATGCCTATCTCTTTGCAAAAGAGAGATATCGGCAAGGAAAAGCTGCATTGTACCTTTGCATTTTTCTCCCAAACGAAAGACACTAGAATGAAAATTTTAAAGCCTCCTGTTAGTGCTTCATCTACACGTTATAGCCCTGAATTTTCCAATGCCTATCTCTTTGCAAAAGAGAGATATCGGCAAGGAAAAGCAGCATTGTACTTTTGCATTTTTCTCCCAAACGAAAGACACTAGAATGAAAATTTTAAAGCCTCCTGTTAGTGCTTCATCTACACGTTATAGCCCTGAATTTTCCAATGCCTAGCTCTTTGCAAAAGAGAGATATTGGCAAGGAAAAGCTGTATTGTACCTTTGCATTTTTCTCCCAAACGAAGGACACTAGATTGAAAATTTTAAAGCCTCCTATTAGTGCTTCATCTACACGTTATAGCCCTGAATTTTCCAATGCCTAGCTCTTTGCAAAAGAGAGATATCGGCAAGGAAAAACGGTATTGTACCTTTGGATTTTTCTCCCAAACGAAAGACACTAGAATGAAAATTTTAAAGCCTCCTGTTAGTGCTTCATCTACACGTTATAGCCCTGAATTTTCCAATGCCTATCTCTTTGCAAAAGAGAGATATCGGCAAGGAAAAGCTGTATTGTACCTTTGCATTTTTCTCCCAAACGAAGGACACTAGAATGAAAATTTTAAAGCCTCCTATTAGTGCTTCATCTACACGTTATAGCCCTGAATTTTCCAATGCCTATCTCTTTGCAAAAGAGAGATATCGGCAAGGAAAAGCTGTATTGTACCTTTGCATTTTTCTCCCAAACGAAGGACACTAGAATGAAAATTTTAAAGCCTCCTGTTAGTGCTTCATCTACACGTTATAGCCCTGAATTTTCCAATGCCTATCTCTTTGCAAAAGAGAGATATCGGCAAAGAAAAGCTGTATTGTACCTTTGCATTTTTCTCCCAAACGAAAGACACTAGAATGAAAATTTTAAAGCCTCCTGTTAGTGCTTCATCTACACGTTATAGCCCTGAATTTTCCAATGCCTATCTCTGTGCAAAAGAGAGATATCGGCAAGGAAATGCTGTATTGTACCTTTGCATTTTTCTCCCAAACGAAAGACACTAGAATGAAAATTTTAAAGCCTCCTGTTAGTGCTTCATCTACACGTTATAGCCCTGCATTTTCCAATGCCTATCTCTTTGCAAAAGAGAGATATCGGCAAGGAAAAGCTGCATTGTACCTTTGCATTTTTCTCCCAAACGAAAGACACTAGAATGAAAATTTTAAAGCCTCCTGTTAGTGCTTCATCTACACGTTATAGCCCTGAATTTTCCAATGCCTATCTCTTTGCAAAAGAGAGATATCGGCAAGGAAAAGCAGCATTGTACTTTTGCATTTTTCTCCCAAACGAAAGACACTAGAATGAAAATTTTAAAGCCTCCTGTTAGTGCTTCATCTACACGTTATAGCCCTGAATTTTCCAATGCCTAGCTCTTTGCAAAAGAGAGATATTGGCAAGGAAAAGCTGTATTGTACCTTTGCATTTTTCTCCCAAACGAAGGACACTAGATTGAAAATTTTAAAGCCTCCTATTAGTGCTTCATCTACACGTTATAGCCCTGAATTTTCCAATGCCTAGCTCTTTGCAAAAGAGAGATATCGGCAAGGAAAAACGGTATTGTACCTTTGGATTTTTCTCCCAAACGAAAGACACTAGAATGAAAATTTTAAAGCCTCCTGTTAGTGCTTCATCTACACGTTATAGCCCTGAATTTTCCAATGCCTATCTCTTTGCAAAAGAGAGATATCGGCAAGGAAAAGCTGTATTGTACCTTTGCATTTTTCTCCCAAACGAAGGACACTAGAATGAAAATTTTAAAGCCTCCTATTAGTGCTTCATCTACACGTTATAGCCCTGAATTTTCCAATGCCTATCTCTTTGCAAAAGAGAGATATCGGCAAGGAAAAGCTGTATTGTACCTTTGCATTTTTCTCCCAAACGAAGGACACTAGAATGAAAATTTTAAAGCCTCCTGTTAGTGCTTCATCTACACGTTATAGCCCTGAATTTTCCAATGCCTATCTCTTTGCAAAAGAGAGATATCGGCAAAGAAAAGCTGTATTGTACCTTTGCATTTTTCTCCCAAACGAAAGACACTAGAATGAAAATTTTAAAGCCTCCTGTTAGTGCTTCATCTACACGTTATAGCCCTGAATTTTCCAATGCCTATCTCTTTGCAAAAGAGAGATATCGGCAAGGAAAAGCTGCATTGTACCTTTGCATTTTTCTCCCAAACGAAAGACACTAGAATGAAAATTGTAAAGCCTCCTGTTAGTGCTTCATCTACACGTTATAGCCCTGCATTTTCCAATGCCTAGCTCTTTGCAAAAGAGAGATATTGGCAAGGAAAAGCTGTATTGTACCTTTGCATTTTTCTCCCAAACGAAGGACACTAGATTGAAAATTTTAAAGCCTCCTATTAGTGCTTCATCTACACGTTATAGCCCTGAATTTTCCAATGCCTATCTCTTTGCAAAAGAGAGATATCGGCAAGGAAAAGCTGCATTGTACTTTTGCATTTTTCTCCCAAACGAAAGACACTAGAATGAAAATTTTAAAGCCTCCTGTTAGTGCTTCATCTACACGTTATAGCCCTGAATTTTACAATGCCTATCTCTTTGCAAAAGAGAGATATCGGCAAGGAAAAGCTGTATTGTACCTTTGCATTTTTCTCCCAAACGAAGGACACTAGAATGAAAATTTTAAAGCCTCCTGTTAGTGCTTCATCTACACGTTATAGCCCTGAATTTTCCAATGCCTATCTCTTTGCAAAAGAGAGATATCGGCAAGGAAAAGCTGTATTGTACCTTTGCATTTTTCTCCCAAACGAAAGACACTAGAATGAAAATTTTAAAGCCTCCTGTTAGTGCTTCATCTACACGTTATAGCCCTGAATTTTCCAATGCCTATCTCTTTGCAAAAGAGAGATATCGGCAAGGAAAAGCTGTATTGTACCTTTGCATTTTTCTCCCAAACGAAGGACACTAGAATGAAAATTTAAAAGCCTCCTGTTAGTGCTTCATCTACACGGTATAGCCCTGAATTTTCCAATGCCTAGCTCTTTGCAAAAGAGAGATATTGGCAAGGAAAAGCTGTATTGTACCTTTGCATTTTTCTCTCAAACGAAAGACACTAGAATGAAAATTTTAAAGCCTCCTGTTAGTGCTTCCTCTACACGTTATAGCCCTGCATTTTCCAATGCCTATCTCTTTGCAAAAGAGAGATATCGGCAAGGAAAAGCAGCATTGTACTTTTGCATTTTTCTCCCAAACGAAAGACACTAGAATGAAAATTTTAAAGCCTCCTGTTAGTGCTTCATCTACACGTTATAGCCCTGAATTTTCCAATGCCTATCTCTTTGCAAAAGAGAGATATCGGCAAGGAAAAGCTGTATTGTACCTTTGCATTTTTCTCCCAAACGAAGGACACTAGATTGAAAATTTTAAAGCCTCCTATTAGTGCTTCATCTACACGTTATAGCCCTGAATTTTCCAATGCCTATCTCTTTGCAAAAGAGAGATATCGGCAAGGAAAAGCTGTATTGTACCTTTGCATTTTTCTCCCAAACGAAGGACACTAGAATGAAAATTTAAAAGCCTCCTGTTAGTGCTTCATCTACACGTTATAGCCCTGAATTTTCCAATGCCTATCTCTTTGCAAAAGAGAGATATCGGCAAGGAAAAGCTGTATTGTACCTTTGCATTTTTCTCCCAAACGAAGGACACTAGAATGAAAATTTTAAAGCCTCCTGTTATTGCTTCATCTACACGTTATAGCCCTGAATTTTCAAAATGCCTATCTCTTTGCAAAAGAGAGATATCGGCAAGGAAAAGCTGTATTGTACCTTTGCATTTTTCTCCCAAACGAAAGACACTAGAATGAAAATTTTAAAGCCTCCTGTTAGTGCTTCATCTACACGTTATAGCCCTGAATTTTACAATGCCTATCTCTTTGCAAAAGAGAGATATCGGCAAGGAAAAGCTGTATTGTACCTTTGCATTTTTCTCCCAAACGAAGGACACTAGAATGAAAATTTTAAAGCCTCCTGTTAGTGCTTCATCTACACGTTATAGCCCTTAATTTTCCAATGCCTAGCTCTTTGCAAAAGAGAGATATTGGCAAGGAAAAGATGTATTGTACCTTTGCATTTTTCTCCCAAACGAAAGACACTAGAATGAAAATTTTAAAGCCTACTGTTAATGCTTCATCTACACGTTATAGCCCTGAATTTTCCAATGCCTATCTCTTTGCAAAAGAGAGATATCGGCAAGGAAAAGCTGTATTGTACCTTTGCATTTTTCTCCCAAACGAAAGACACTAGAATGAAAATTTTAAAGCCTCCTGTTAGTGCTTCATCTACACGTTATAGCCCTGAATTTTCCAATGCCTATCTCTTTGCAAAAGAGAGATATCGGCAAGGAAAAGCTGTATTGTACCTTTGCATTTTTCTCTCAAACGAAAGACACTAGAATGAAAATTTTAAAGCCTCCTGTTAGTGCTTCATCTACACGTTATAGCCCTGCATTTTCCAATGCCTATCTCTTTGCAAAAGAGAGATATCGGCAAGGAAAAGCAGCATTGTACTTTTGCATTTTTCTCCCAAACGAAAGACACTAGAATGAAAATTTTAAAGCCTCCTGTTAGTGCTTCATCTACACGTTATAGCCCTGAATTTTCCAATGCCTATCTCTTTGCAAAAGAGAGATATCGGCAAGGAAAAGCTGTATTGTACCTTTGCATTTTTCTCCCAAACGAAGGACACTAGATTGAAAATTTTAAAGCCTCCTATTAGTGCTTCATCTACACGTTATAGCCCTGAATTTTCCAATGCCTATCTCTTTGCAAAAGAGAGATATCGGCAAGGAAAAGCTGTATTGTACCTTTGCATTTTTCTCCCAAACGAAGGACACTAGAATGAAAATTTAAAAGCCTCCTGTTAGTGCTTCATCTACACGTTATAGCCCTGAATTTTCCAATGCCTATCTCTTTGCAAAAGAGAGATATCGGCAAGGAAAAGCTGTATTGTACCTTTGCATTTTTCTCCCAAACGAAGGACACTAGAATGAAAATTTTAAAGCCTCCTGTTATTGCTTCATCTACACGTTATAGCCCTGAATTTTCAAAATGCCTATCTCTTTGCAAAAGAGAGATATCGGCAAGGAAAAGCTGTATTGTACCTTTGCATTTTTCTCCCAAACGAAAGACACTAGAATGAAAATTTTAAAGCCTCCTGTTAGTGCTTCATCTACACGTTATAGCCCTGAATTTTACAATGCCTATCTCTTTGCAAAAGAGAGATATCGGCAAGGAAAAGCTGTATTGTACCTTTGCATTTTTCTCCCAAACGAAGGACACTAGAATGAAAATTTTAAAGCCTCCTGTTAGTGCTTCATCTACACGTTATAGCCCTGAATTTTCCAATGCCTATCTCTTTGCAAAAGAGAGATATCGGCAAGGAAAAGCTGTATTGTACCTTTGCATTTTTCTCCCAAACGAAAGACACTAGAATGAAAATTTTAAAGCCTCCTGTTAGTGCTTCATCTACACGTTATAGCCCTGAATTTTCCAATGCCTATCTCTTTGCAAAAGAGAGATATCGGCAAGGAAAAGCTGTATTGTACCTTTGCATTTTTCTCCCAAACGAAGGACACTAGAATGTAAATTTAAAAGCCTCCTGTTAGTGCTTCATCTACACGTTATAGCCCTGAATTTTCCAATGCCTAGCTCTTTGCAAAAGAGAGATATTGGCAAGGAAAAGCTGTATTGTACCTTTGCATTTTTCTCTCAAACGAAAGACACTAGAATGAAAATTTTAAAGCCTCCTGTTAGTGCTTCATCTACACGTTATAGCCCTGCATTTTCCAATGCCTATCTCTTTGCAAAAGAGAGATATCGGCAAGGAAAAGCAGCATTGTACTTTTGCATTTTTCTCCCAAACGAAAGACACTAGAATGAAAATTTTAAAGCCTCCTGTTAGTGCTTCATCTACACGTTATAACCCTGAATTTTCCAATGCCTATCTCTTTGCAAAAGAGAGATATCGGCAAGGAAAAGCTGTATTGTACCTTTGCATTTTTCTCTCAAACGAAGGACACTAGATTGAAAATTTTAAAGCCTCCTATTAGTGCTTCATCTACACGTTATAGCTCTGAATTTTCCAATGCCTATCTCTTTGCAAAAGAGAGATATCGGCAAGGAAAAGCTGTATTGTACCTTTGCATTTTTCTCCCAAACGAAGGACACTAGAATGAAAATTTTAAAGCCTCCTGTTAGTGCTTCATCTACACGTTATAGCCCTGCATTTTCCAATGCCTATCTCTTTGCAAAAGAGAGATATCGGCAAGGAAAAGCAGCATTGTACTTTTGCATTTTTCTCCCAAACGAAAGACACTAGAATGAAAATTTTAAAGCCTCCTGTTAGTGCTTCATCTGCACGTTATAGCCCTGAATTTTCCAATGCCTATCTCTTTGCAAAAGAGATATATTGGCAAGGAAAAACTGTATTGTACCTTTGCATTTTTCTCCCAAACGAAAGACACTAGAATGAAAATTTTAAAGCCTCCTGTTAGTGCTTCATCTACACGTTATAGCCCTGAATTTTCCAATGCCTATCTCTTTGCAAAAGAGAGATATCGGCAAGGAAAAGCTGTATTGTACCTTTGCATTTTTCTCCCAAACGAAGGACACTAGAATGAAAATTTTAAAGCCTCCTGTTAGTGCTTCATCTACACGTTATAGCCCTGAATTTTCCAATGCCTATCTCTTTGCAAAAGAGAGATATCGGCAAGGAAAAGCTGTATTGTACCTTTGCATTTTTCTCCCAAACGAAAGACACTAGAATGAAAATTTTAAAGCCTCCTGTTAGGGCTTCATCTACACGTTATAGCCCTGAATTTTCCAATGCCTATCTCTTTGCAAAAGAGAGATATCGGCAAGGAAAAGCTGTATTGTACCTTTGCATTTTTCTCCCAAACGAAGGACACTAGAATGAAAAATTAAAAGCCTCCTGTTAGTGCTTCATCTACACGGTATAGCCCTGAATTTTCCAATGCCTAGCTCTTTGCAAAAGAGAGATATCGGCAAGGAAAAGCTGTATTGTACCTTTGCATTTTTCTCCCAAACGAAGGACACTAGAATGAAAATTTTAAAGCCTCCTGTTAGTGCTTCATCTGCACGTTATAGCCCTGAATTTTCCAATGCCTATCTCTTTGCAAAAGAGATATATTGGCAAGGAAAAACTGTATTGTACCTTTGCATTTTTCTCCTAAACGAAAGACACTAGAATGAAAATTTTAAAGCCTCCTGTTAGTGCTTCATCTACACGTTATAGCCCTGAATTTTCCAATGCCTAGCTCTTTGCAAAAGAGAGATATTGGCAAGGAAAAGCTGTATTGTACCTTTGCATTTTTCTCCCAAACGAAAGACACTAGAATGAAAAATTTAAAGCCTACTGTTAATGCTTCATCTACACGTTATAGCCCTGAATTTTCCAATGCCTAGCTCTTTGCAAAAGAGAGATATCGGCAAGGAAAAGCTGTATTGTACCTTTGCATTTTTCTCCCAAACGAAAGACACTAGAATGAAAATTTTAAAGCCTCCTGTTAGTGCTTCATCTACACGTTATAGCCCTGAATTTTCCAATGCCTATCTCTTTGCAAAAGAGAGATATCGGCAAGGAAAAGCTGTATTGTACCTTTGCATTTTTCTCCCAAACGAAGGACACTAGAATGAAAATTTTAAAGCCTCCTATTAGTGCTTCATCTACACGTTATAGCCCTGAATTTTCCAATGCCTATCTCTTTGCAAAAGAGAGATATCGGCAAGGAAAAGCTGTATTGTACCTTTGCATTTTTCTCCCAAACGAAGGACTCTAGAATGAAAATTAAAAGCCTCCTGTTAGTGCTTCATCTACACGGTATAGCCCTGAATTTTCCAATGCCTAGCTCTTTGCAAAAGAGAGATATTGGCAAGGAAAAGCTGTATTGTACCTTTGCATTTTTCTCCCAAACGAAGGACACTAGAATGAAAATTTTAAAGCCTCCTGTTAGTGCTTCACCTGCACGTTATAGCCCTGAATTTTCCAATGCCTATCTCTTTGCAAAAGAGATATATTGGCAAGGAAAAACTGTATTGTACCTTTGCATTTTTCTCCTAAACGAAAGACACTAGAATGAAAATTTTAAAGCCTCCTGTTAGTGCTTCATCTACACGTTATAGCCCTTAATTTTCCAATGCCTAGCTCTTTGCAAAAGAGAGATATTGGCAAGGAAAAGATGTATTGTACCTTTGCATTTTTCTCCCAAACGAAAGACACTAGAATGAAAATTTTAAAGCCTACTGTTAATGCTTCATCTACACGTTATAGCCCTGAATTTTCCAATGCCTAGCTCTTTGCAAAAGAGAGATATCGGCAAGGAAAAGCTGTATTGTACCTTTGCATTTTTCTCCCAAACGAAAGACACTAGAATGAAAATTTTAAAGCCTCCTGTTAGTGCTTCATCTACACGTTATAGCCCTGAATTTTCCAATGCCTATCTCTTTGCAAAAGAGAGATATCGGCAAGGAAAAGCTGTATTGTACCTTTGCATTTTTCTCCCAAACGAAGGACACTAGAATGAAAATTTTAAAGCCTCCTATTAGTGCTTCATCTACACGTTATAGCCCTGAATTTTCCAATGCCTATCTCTTTGCAAAAGAGAGATATCGGCAAGGAAAAGCTGTATTGTACCTTTGCATTTTTCTCCCAAACGAAGGACTCTAGAATTAAAATTTTAAAGCCTCCTGTTAGTGCTTCATCTACACGTTATAGCCCTGAATTTGCCAATGCCTATCTCTTTGCAAAAGAGAGATATCGGCAAGGAAAAGCTGTATTGTACCTTTGCATTTTTCTCCCAAACGAAGGACACTAGAATGAAAATTTTAAAGCCTCCTATTAGTGCTTCATCTACACGTTATAGCCCTTAATTTTCCAATGCCTATCTCTTTTCAAAAGAGAGATATCGGCAAGGAAAAGCTGTATTGTACCTTTGCAGTTTTCTCCCAAACGAAGGACACTAGAATGAAAATTTTAAAGCCTCCTGCTAGTGCTTCATCTACACGTTATAGCCCTGAATTTTCCAATGCCTATCTCTTTGCAAAAGAGAGATATCGGCATGGAAAAGCTGTATTGTACCTTTGCATTTTTCTCCCAAACGAAGGACACTAGAATGAAAATGTAAAAGCCTCCTGCTGGTGCTTCATCTACACGGTATAGCCCTGAATTTTCCAATGCCTAGCTCTTTGCAAAAGAGAGATATTGGCAAGGAAAAGCTGTATTGTACCTTTGCATTTTTCTTCCAAACGAAGGACACTAGATTGAAAATTTTAAAGCCTCCTATTAGTGCTTCATCTACACGTTATAGCCCTGAATTTTCCAATGCCTAGCTCTTTGCAAAAGAGAGATATCGGCAAGGAAAAGCTGTATTGTACCTGTGCATTTTTCTCCCAAACGAAAGACACTAGAATGAAAATTTTAAAGCCTCCTGTTAGTGCTTCATCTACACGTTATAGCCCTGAATTTTCCAATGCCTATTTCTTTGCAAAAGAGAGATATCGGCAAGGAAAAGCTGTATTGTACCTTTGCATTTTTCTCCCAAACGAAGGACACTAGAATGAAAATTTTAAAGCCTCCTATTAGTGCTTCATCTACACGTTATAGCCCTGAATTTTACAATGCCTATCTCTTTGCAAAAGAGAGATATCGGCAAGGAAAAGCTGTATTGTACCTTTGCATTTTTCTCCCAAACGAAGGACACTAGAATGAAAATTTTAAAGCCTCCTGTTAGTGCTTCATCTACACGTTATAGCCCTGAATTTTCCAATGCCTATCTCTTTGCAAAAGAGAGATATCGGCAAGGAAAAGCTGTATTGTACCTTTGCATTTTTCTCCCAAACGAAAGACACTAGAATGAAAATTTTAAAGCCTCCTGTTAGTGCTTCATCTACACGTTATAGCCCTGAATTTTCCAATGCCTATCTCTTTGCAAAAGAGAGATATCGGCAAGGAAAAGCTGTATTGTACCTTTGCATTTTTCTCCCAAACGAAGGACACTAGAATGTAAATTTAAAAGCCTCCTGTTAGTGCTTCATCTACACGTTATAGCCCTGAATTTTCCAATGCCTAGCTCTTTGCAAAAGAGAGATATTGGCAAGGAAAAGCTGTATTGTACCTTTGCATTTTTCTCTCAAACGAAAGACACTAGAATGAAAATTTTAAAGCCTCCTGTTAGTGCTTCATCTACACGTTATAGCCCTGCATTTTCCAATGCCTATCTCTTTGCAAAAGAGAGATATCGGCAAGGAAAAGCAGCATTGTACTTTTGCATTTTTCTCCCAAACGAAAGACACTAGAATGAAAATTTTAAAGCCTCCTGTTAGTGCTTCATCTACACGTTATAACCCTGAATTTTCCAATGCCTATCTCTTTGCAAAAGAGAGATATCGGCAAGGAAAAGCTGTATTGTACCTTTGCATTTTTCTCTCAAACGAAGGACACTAGATTGAAAATTTTAAAGCCTCCTATTAGTGCTTCATCTACACGTTATAGCCCTGAATTTTCCAATGCCTATCTCTTTGCAAAAGAGAGATATCGGCAAGGAAAAGCTGTATTGTACCTTTGCATTTTTCTCCCAAACGAAGGACACTAGAATGAAAATTTTAAAGCCTCCTGTTAGTGCTTCATCTACACGTTATAGCCCTGCATTTTCCAATGCCTATCTCTTTGCAAAAGAGAGATATCGGCAAGGAAAAGCAGCATTGTACTTTTGCATTTTTCTCCCAAACGAAAGACACTAGAATGAAAATTTTAAAGCCTCCTGTTAGTGCTTCATCTGCACGTTATAGCCCTGAATTTTCCAATGCCTATCTCTTTGCAAAAGAGATATATTGGCAAGGAAAAACTGTATTGTACCTTTGCATTTTTCTCCCAAACGAAAGACACTAGAATAAAAATTTTAAAGCCTCCTGTTAGTGCTTCATCTACACGTTATAGCCCTGAATTTTCCAATGCCTATTTCTTTGCAAAAGAGAGATATCGGCAAGGAAAAGCTGTATTGTACCTTTGCATTTTTCTCCCAAACGAAGGACACTAGAATGAAAATTTTAAAGCCTCCTGTTAGTGCTTCATCTACACGTTATAGCCCTGAATTTTCCAATGCCTATCTCTTTGCAAAAGAGAGATATCGGCAAGGAAAAGCTGTATTGTACCTTTGCATTTTTCTCCCAAACGAAGGACTCTAGAATGAAAATTAAAAGCCTCCTGTTAGTGCTTCATCTACACGTTATAGCCCTGAATTTTCCAATGCCTAGCTCTTTGCAAAAGAGAGATATCGGCAAGGAAAAGCTGTATTGTACCTTTGCATTTTTCTCCCAAACGAAGGACACTAGAATGAAAATTTTAAAGCCTCCTGTTAGTGCTTCACCTGCACGTTATAGCCCTGAATTTTCCAATGCCTATCTCTTTGCAAAAGAGATATATTGGCAAGGAAAAACTGTATTGTACCTTTGCATTTTTCTCCTAAACGAAAGACACTAGAATGAAAATTTTAAAGCCTCCTGTTAGTGCTTCATCTACACGTTATAGCCCTTAATTTTCCAATGCCTAGCTCTTTGCAAAAGAGAGATATTGGCAAGGAAAAGATGTATTGTACCTTTGCATTTTTCTCCCAAACGAAAGACACTAGAATGAAAATTTTAAAGCCTACTGTTAATGCTTCATCTACACGTTATAGCCCTGAATTTTCCAATGCCTAGCTCTTTGCAAAAGAGAGATATCGGCAAGGAAAAGCTGTATTGTACCTTTGCATTTTTCTCCCAAACGAAAGACACTAGAATGAAAATTTTAAAGCCTCCTGTTAGTGCTTCATCTACACGTTATAGCCCTGAATTTTCCAATGCCTATCTCTTTGCAAAAGAGAGATATCGGCAAGGAAAAGCTGTATTGTACCTTTGCATTTTTCTCCCAAACGAAGGACACTAGAATGAAAATGTTAAAGCCTCCTATTAGTGCTTCATCTACACGTTATAGCCCTGAATTTTCCAATGCCTATCTCTTTGCAAAAGAGAGATATCGGCAAGGAAAAGCTGTATTGTACCTTTGCATTTTTCTCCCAAACGAAGGACTCTAGAATTAAAATTTTAAAGCCTCCTGTTAGTGCTTCATCTACACGTTATAGCCCTGAATTTTCCAATGCCTATCTCTTTGCAAAAGAGAGATATCGGCAAGGAAAAGCTGTTATTGTACCTTTGCATTTTTCTCCCAAACGAAGGACACTAGAATGAAAATTTTAAAGCCTCCTATTAGTGCTTCATCTACACGTTATAGCCCTTAATTTTCCAATGCCTATCTCTTTGCAAAAGAGAGATATCGGCAAGGAAAAGCTGTATTGTACCTTTGCAGTTTTCTCCCAAACGAAGGACACTAGAATGAAAATTTTAAAGCCTCCTGCTAGTGCTTCATCTACACGTTATAGCCCTGAATTTTCCAATGCCTATCTCTTTGCAAAAGAGAGATATCGGCAAGGAAAAGCTGTATTGTACCTTTGCGTTTTTCTCCCAAACGAAAGACACTAGAATGAAAATTTTAAAGCCTCCTGTTAGTGCTTCATCTACACGTTATAGCCCTGAATTTTCCAATGCCTATCTCTTTGCAAAAGAGAGATATCGGCATGGAAAAGCTGTATTGTACCTTTGCATTTTTCTCCCAAACGAAGGACACTAGAATGAAAATTTAAAAGCCTCCTGCTGGTGCTTCATCTACACGGTATAGCCCTGAATTTTCCAATGCCTAGCTCTTTGCAAAAGAGAGATATTGGCAAGGAAAAGCTGTATTGTACCTTTGCATTTTTCTCCCAAACGAAGGACACTAGATTGAAAATTTTAAAGCCTCCTATTAGTGCTTCATCTACACGTTATAGCCCTGAATTTTCCAATGCCTATCTCTTTGCAAAAGAGAGATATCGGCAAGGAAAAGCTGTATTGTACCTTTGCATTTTTCTCCCAAACGAAGGACACTAGAATGAAAATTTTAAAGCCTCCTGTTATTGCTTCATCTACACGTTATAGCCCTGAATTTTCCAATGCCTATCTCTTTGCAAAAGAGAGATATCGGCAAGGAAAAGCTGTATTGTACCTTTGCATTTTTCTCCCAAACGAAAGACACTAGAATGAAAATTTTAAAGCCTCCTGTTAGTGCTTCATCTACACGTTATAGCCCTGAATTTTACAATACCTATCTCTTTGCAAAAGAGAGATATCGGCAAGGAAAAGCTGTATTGTACCTTTGCATTTTTCTCCCAAACGAAGGACACTAGAATGAAAATTTTAAAGCCTCCTGTTAGTGCTTCATCTACACGTTATAGCCCTGAATTTTCCAATGCCTATCTCTTTGCAAAAGAGAGATATCGGCAAGGAAAAGCTGTATTGTACCTTTGCATTTTTCTCCCAAACGAAAGACACTAGAATGAAAATTTTAAAGCCTCCTGTTAGTGCTTCATCTACACGTTATAGCCCTGAATTTTCCAATGCCTATCTCTTTGCAAAAGAGAGATATCGGCAAGGAAAAGCTGTATTGTACCTTTGCATTTTTCTCCCAAACGAAGGACACTAGAATGAAAATTTAAAAGCCTCCTGTTAGTGCTTCATCTACACGGTATAGCCCTGAATTTTCCAATGCCTAGCTCTTTGCAAAAGAGAGATATTGGCAAGGAAAAGCTGTATTGTACCTTTGCATTTTTCTCTCAAACGAAAGACACTAGAATGAAAATTTTAAAGCCTCCTGTTAGTGCTTCATCTACACGTTATAGCCCTGCATTTTCCAATGCCTATCTCTTTGCAAAAGAGAGATATCGGCAAGGAAAAGCAGCATTGTACTTTTGCATTTTTCTCCCAAACGAAAGACACTAGAATGAAAATTTTAAAGCCTCCTGTTAGTGCTTCATCTACACGTTATAGCCCTGAATTTTCCAATGCCTATCTCTTTGCAAAAGAGAGATATCGGCAAGGAAAAGCTGTATTGTACCTTTGCATTTTTCTCCCAAACGAAGGACACTAGATTGAAAATTTTAAAGCCTCCTATTAGTGCTTCATCTACACGTTATAGCCCTGAATTTTCCAATGCCTATCTCTTTGCAAAAGAGAGATATCGGCAAGGAAAAGCTGTATTGTACCTTTGCATTTTTCTCCCAAACGAAGGACACTAGAATGAAAATTTTAAAGCCTCCTGTTAGTGCTTCATCTACACGTTATAGCCCTGAATTTTCCAATGCCTATCTCTTTGCAAAAGAGAGATATCGGCAAGGAAAAGCTGTATTGTACCTTTGCATTTTTCTCCCAAACGAAAGACACTAGAATGAAAATTTTAAAGCCTCCTGTTAGTGCTTCATCTACACGTTATAGCCCTGCATTTTCCAATGCCTATCTCTTTGCAAAAGAGAGATATCGGCAAGGAAAAGCAGCATTGTACTTTTGCATTTTTCTCCCAAACGAAAGACACTAGAATGAAAATTTTAAAGCCTCCTGTTAGTGCTTCATCTACACGTTATAGCCCTGAATTTTCCAATGCCTATCTCTTTGCAAAAGAGAGATATCGGCAAGGAAAAGCTGTATTGTACCTTTGCATTTTTCTCCCAAACGAAGGACACTAGATTGAAAATTTTAAAGCCTCCTATTAGTGCTTCATCTACACGTTATAGCCCTGAATTTTCCAATGCCTATCTCTTTGCAAAAGAGAGATATCGGCAAGGAAAAGCTGTATTGTACCTTTGCATTTTTCTCCCAAACGAAGGACACTAGAATGAAAATTTTAAAGCCTCCTGTTATTGCTTCATCTACACGTTATAGCCCTGAATTTTCCAATGCCTATCTCTTTGCAAAAGAGAGATATCGGCAAGGAAAAGCTGTATTGTACCTTTGCATTTTTCTCCCAAACGAAAGACACTAGAATGAAAATTTTAAAGCCTCCTGTTAGTGCTTCATCTACACGTTATAGCCCTGAATTTTACAATACCTATCTCTTTGCAAAAGAGAGATATCGGCAAGGAAAAGCTGTATTGTACCTTTGCATTTTTCTCCCAAACGAAGGACACTAGAATGAAAATTTTAAAGCCTCCTGTTAGTGCTTCATCTACACGTTATAGCCCTGAATTTTCCAATGCCTATCTCTTTGCAAAAGAGAGATATCGGCAAGGAAAAGCTGTATTGTACCTTTGCATTTTTCTCCCAAACGAAAGACACTAGAATGAAAATTTTAAAGCCTCCTGTTAGTGCTTCATCTACACGTTATAGCCCTGAATTTTCCAATGCCTATCTCTTTGCAAAAGAGAGATATCGGCAAGGAAAAGCTGTATTGTACCTTTGCATTTTTCTCCCAAACGAAGGACACTAGAATGAAAATTTAAAAGCCTCCTGTTAGTGCTTCATCTACACGGTATAGCCCTGAATTTTCCAATGCCTAGCTCTTTGCAAAAGAGAGATATTGGCAAGGAAAAGCTGTATTGTACCTTTGCATTTTTCTCTCAAACGAAAGACACTAGAATGAAAATTTTAAAGCCTCCTGTTAGTGCTTCATCTACACGTTATAGCCCTGCATTTTCCAATGCCTATCTCTTTGCAAAAGAGAGATATCGGCAAGGAAAAGCAGCATTGTACTTTTGCATTTTTCTCCCAAACGAAAGACACTAGAATGAAAATTTTAAAGCCTCCTGTTAGTGCTTCATCTACACGTTATAGCCCTGAATTTTCCAATGCCTATCTCTTTGCAAAAGAGAGATATCGGCAAGGAAAAGCTGTATTGTACCTTTGCATTTTTCTCCCAAACGAAGGACACTAGATTGAAAATTTTAAAGCCTCCTATTAGTGCTTCATCTACACGTTATAGCCCTGAATTTTCCAATGCCTATCTCTTTGCAAAAGAGAGATATCGGCAAGGAAAAGCTGTATTGTACCTTTGCATTTTTCTCCCAAACGAAGGACACTAGAATGAAAATTTTAAAGCCTCCTGTTAGTGCTTCATCTACACGTTATAGCCCTGAATTTTCCAATGCCTATCTCTTTGCAAAAGAGAGATATCGGCAAGGAAAAGCTGTATTGTACCTTTGCATTTTTCTCCCAAACGAAGGACACTAGAATGAAAATTTAAAAGCCTCCTGTTAGTGCTTCATCTACACGTTATAGCCCTGAATTTTCCAATGCCTATCTCTTTGCAAAAGAGAGATATCGGCAAGGAAAAGCTGTATTGTACCTTTGCATTTTTCTCCCAAACGAAGGACACTAGAATGAAAATTTTAAAGCCTCCTGTTATTGCTTCATCTACACGTTATAGCCCTGAATTTTCCAATGCCTATCTCTTTGCAAAAGAGAGATATCGGCAAGGAAAAGCTGTATTGTACCTTTGCATTTTTCTCCCAAACGAAAGACACTAGAATGAAAATTTTAAAGCCTCCTGTTAGTGCTTCATCTACACGTTATAGCCCTGAATTTTACAATGCCTATCTCTTTGCAAAAGAGAGATATCGGCAAGGAAAAGCTGTATTGTACCTTTGCATTTTTCTCCCAAACGAAGGACACTAGAATGACAATTTTAAAGCCTCCTGTTAGTGCTTCATCTACACGTTATAGCCCTGAATTTTCCAATGCCTATCTCTTTGCAAAAGAGAGATATCGGCAAGGAAAAGCTGTATTGTACCTTTGCATTTTTCTCCCAAACGAAAGACACTAGAATGAAAATTTTAAAGCCTCCTGTTAGTGCTTCATCTACACGTTATAGCCCTGAATTTTCCAATGCCTATCTCTTTGCAAAAGAGAGATATCGGCAAGGAAAAGCTGTATTGTACCTTTGCATTTTTCTCCCAAACGAAGGACACTAGAATGAAAATTTAAAAGCCTCCTGTTAGTGCTTCATCTACACGTTATAGCCCTGAATTTTCCAATGCCTAGCTCTTTGCAAAAGAGAGATATTGGCAAGGAAAAGCTGTATTGTACCTTTGCATTTTTCTCTCAAACGAAAGACACTAGAATGAAAATTTTAAAGCCTCCTGTTAGTGCTTCATCTACACGTTATAGCCCTGAATTTTCCAATGCCTATCTCTTTGCAAAAGAGAGATATCGGCAAGGAAAAGCTGTATTGTACCTTTGCATTTTTCTCCCAAACGAAAGACACTAGAATGAAAATTTTAAAGCCTCCTGTTAGTGCTTCATCTACACGTTATAGCCCTGAATTTTACAATGCCTATCTCTTTGCAAAAGAGAGATATCGGCAAGGAAAAGCTGTATTGTACCTTTGCATTTTTCTCCCAAACGAAGGACACTAGAATGACAATTTTAAAGCCTCCTGTTAGTGCTTCATCTACACGTTATAGCCCTGAATTTTCCAATGCCTATCTCTTTGCAAAAGAGAGATATCGGCAAGGAAAAGCTGTATTGTACCTTTGCATTTTTCTCCCAAACGAAAGACACTAGAATGAAAATTTTAAAGCCTCCTGTTAGTGCTTCATCTACACGTTATAGCCCTGAATTTTCCAATGCCTATCTCTTTGCAAAAGAGAGATATCGGCAAGGAAAAGCTGTATTGTACCTTTGCATTTTTCTCCCAAACGAAGGACACTAGAATGAAAATTTAAAAGCCTCCTGTTAGTGCTTCATCTACACGTTATAGCCCTGAATTTTCCAATGCCTAGCTCTTTGCAAAAGAGAGATATTGGCAAGGAAAAGCTGTATTGTACCTTTGCATTTTTCTCTCAAACGAAAGACACTAGAATGAAAATTTTAAAGCCTCCTGTTAGTGCTTCATCTACACGTTATAGCCCTGCATTTTCCAATGCCTATCTCTTTGCAAAAGAGAGATATCGGCAAGGAAAAGCAGCATTGTACTTTTGCATTTTTCTCCCAAACGAAAGACACTAGAATAAAAATTTTAAAGCCTCCTGTTAGTGCTTCATCTACACGTTATAGCCCTGAATTTTCCAATGCCTATCTCTTTGCAAAAGAGAGATATCGGCAAGGAAAAGCTGTATTGTACCTTTGCATTTTTCTCCCAAACGAAGGACACTAGATTGAAAATTTTAAAGCCTCCTATTAGTGCTTCATCTACACGTTATAGCCCTGAATTTTCCAATGCCTATCTCTTTGCAAAAGAGAGATATTGGCAAGGAAAAGCTGTATTGTACCTTTGCATTTTTCTCCCAAACGAAGGACACTAGAATGAAAATTTTAAAGCCTCCTGTTAGTGCTTCATCTACACGTTATAGCCCTGAATTTTCCAATGCCTATCTCTTTGCAAAAGAGAGATATCGGCAAGGAAAAGCTGTATTGTACCTTTGCATTTTTCTCCCAAACGAAAGACACTAGAATGAAAATTTTAAAGCCTCCTGTTAGTGCTTCATCTACACGTTATAGCCCTGAATTTTCCAATGCCTATCTCTTTGCAAAAGAGAGATATCGGCAAGGAAAAGCTGTATTGTACCTTTGCATTTTTCTCCCAAACGAAGGACACTAGAATGAAAATTTAAAAGCCTCCTGTTAGTGCTTCATCTTCACGGTATAGCCCTGAATTTTCCAATGCCTAGCTCTTTGCAAAAGAGAGATATTGGCAAGGAAAAGCTGTATTGTACCTTTGCATTTTTCTCCCAAACGAAGGACACTAGAATGAAAATTTTAAAGCCTCCTGTTAGTGCTTCATCTGCACGTTATAGCCCTGAATTTTCCAATGCCTATCTCTTTGCAAAAGAGATATATTGGCAAGGAAAAACTGTATTGTACCTTTGCATTTTTCTCCCAAACGAAAGACACTAGAATGAAAATTTTAAAGCCTCCTGTTAGTGCTTCATCTACACGTTATAGCCCTGAATTTTCCAATGCCTATCTCTTTGCAAAAGAGAGATATCGGCAAGGAAATGCTGTATTGTACCTTTGCATTTTTCTCCCAAACGAAGGACACTAGAATGAAAATTTTAAAGCCTCCTGTTAGTGCTTCATCTACACGTTATAGCCCTGAATTTTCCAATGCCTATCTCTTTGCAAAAGAGAGATATCGGCAAGGAAAAGCTGTATTGTACCTTTGCATTTTTCTCCCAAACGAAAGACACTAGAATGAAAATTTTAAAGCCTCCTGTTAGGGCTTCATCTACACGTTATAGCCCTGAATTTTCCAATGCCTATCTCTTTGCAAAAGAGAGATATCGGCAAGGAAAAGCTGTATTGTACCTTTGCATTTTTCTCCCAAACGAAAGACACTAGAATGAAAATTTTAAAGCCTACTGTTAATGCTTCATCTACACGTTATAGCCCTGAATTTTCCAATGCCTAGCTCTTTGCAAAAGAGAGATATCGGCAAGGAAAAGCTGTATTGTACCTTTGCATTTTTCTCCCAAACGAAAGACACTAGAATGAAAATTTTAAAGCCTCCTGTTAGTGCTTCATCTACACGTTATAGCCCTGAATTTTCCAATGCCTATCTCTTTGCAAAAGAGAGATATCGGCAAGGAAATGCTGTATTGTACCTTTGCATTTTTCTCCCAAACGAAAGACACTAGAATGAAAATTTTAAAGCCTCCTGTTAGTGCTTCATCTACACGTTATAGCCCTGCATTTTCCAATGCCTATCTCTTTGCAAAAGAGAGATATCGGCAAGGAAAAGCTGCATTGTACTTTTGCATTTTTCTCCCAAACGAAAGACACTAGAATGAAAATTTTAAAGCCTCCTGTTAGTGCTTCATCTACACGTAATAGCCCTGAATTTTCCAATGCCTATCTCTTTACAAAAGAGAGATATCGGCAAGGAAATGCTGTATTGTACCTTTGCATTTTTCTCCCAAACGAAAGACACTAGAATGAAAATTTTAAAGCCTCCTGTTAGTGCTTCATCTACACGTTATAGCCCTGCATTTTCCAATGCCTATCTCTTTGCAAAAGAGAGATATCGGCAAGGAAAAGCTGCATTGTACTTTTGCATTTTTCTCCCAAACGAAAGACACTAGAATGAAAATTTTAAAGCCTCCTGTTAGTGCTTCATCTACACGTTATAGCCCTGCATTTTCCAATGCCTATCTCTTTGCAAAAGAGAGATATCGGCAAGGAAAAGCTGCATTGTACTTTTGCATTTTTCTCCCAAACGAAAGACACTAGAATGAAAATTTTAAAGCCTCCTGTTAGTGCTTCATCTACACGTTATAGCCCTGAATTTTCCAATGCCTATCTCTTTGCAAAAGAGAGATATCGGCAAGGAAAAGCTGTATTGTACCTTTGCATTTTTCTCCCAAACGAAGGACACTAGAATGAAAATTTAAAAGCCTCCTGTTAGTGCTTCATCTACACGGTATAGCCCTGAATTTTCCAATGCCTAGCTCTTTGCAAAAGAGAGATATTGGCAAGGAAAAGCTGTATTGTACCTTTGCATTTTTCTCCCAAACGAAGGAAACTAGAATGAAAATGTTAAAGCCTCCTGTTAGTGCTTCATCTACACGTTATAGCCCTGAATTTTCCAATGCCTATCTCTTTGCAAAAGAGAGATATCGGCAAGGAAAAACTGTATTGTACCTTTGCATTTTTCTCCCAAACGAAAGACACTAGAATGAAAATTTTAAAGCCTACTGTTAGTGCTTCATCTACACGTTATAGCCCTGAATTTTCCAATGCCTAGCTCTTTGCAAAAGAGAGATATCGGCAAGGAAAAGCTGTATTGTACCTTTGCATTTTTCTCCCAAACGAAAGACACTAGAATGAAAATTTTAAAGCCTCCTGTTAGTGCTTCATCTACACGTTATAGCCCTGAATTTTCCAATGCCTATCTCTTTGCAAAAGAGAGATATCGGCAAGGAAAAGCTGTATTGTACCTTTGCATTTTTCTCCCAAACGAAGGACACTAGAATGAAAATTTAAAAGCCTCCTGTTAGTGCTTCATCTACACGGTATAGCCCTGAATTTTCCAATGCCTAGCTCTTTGCAAAAGAGAGATATTGGCAAGGAAAAGCTGTATTGTACCTTTGCATTTTTCTCCCAAACGAAGGACACTAGAATGAAAATTTTAAAGCCTCCTGTTAGTGCTTCATCTACACGTTATATCCCTGAATTTTCCAATGCCTAGCTCTTTGCAAAAGAGAGATATCGGCAAGGAAAAGCTGTATTGTACCTTTGCATTTTTCTCCCAAACGAAAGACACTAGAATGAAAATTTTAAAGCCTCCTGTTAGTGCTTCATCTACACGTTATAGCCCTGCATTTTCCAATGCCTATCTCTTTGCAAAAGAGAGATATTGGCAAGGAAAAGCTGTATTGTACCTTTGCATTTTTCTCCCAAACGAAAGACACTAGAATGAAAATTTTAAAGCCTACTGTTAGTGCTTCATCTACACGTTATAGCTCTGAATTTTCCAATGCCTAGCTCTTTGCAAAAGAGAGATATCGGCAAGGAAAAGCTGTATTGTACCTTTGCATTTTTCTCCCAAACGAAGGACACTAGAATGAAAATTTTAAAGCCTCCTGTTAGTGCTTCATCTACACGTTATAGCCCTGCATTTTCCAATGCCTATCTCTTTGCAAAAGAGAGATATTGGCAAGGAAAAGCTGTATTGTACCTTTGCATTTTTCTCCCAAACGAAAGACACTAGAATGAAAATTTTAAAGCCTACTGTTAGTGCTTCATCTACACGTTATAGCTCTGAATTTTCCAATGCCTAGCTCTTTGCAAAAGAGAGATATCGGCAAGGAAAAGCTGTATTGTACCTTTGCATTTTTCTCCCAAACGAAAGACACTAGAATGAAAATTTTAAAGCCTCCTGTTAGTGCTTCATCTACACGTTATAGCCCTGAATTTTCCAATGCCTATCTCTTTGCAAAAGAGAGATATCGGCAAGGAAAAGCTGTATTGTACCTTTGCATTTTTCTCCCAAACGAAGGACACTAGAATGAAAATTTTAAAGCCTCCTATTAGTGCTTCATCTACACGTTATAGCCCTGAATTTTCCAATGCCTATCTCTTTGCAAAAGAGAGATATCGGCAAGGAAAAGCTGTATTGTACCTTTGCATTTTTCTCCCAAACGAAAGACACTAGAATGAAAATTTTAAAGCCTCCTGTTAGTGCTTCATCTACACGTTATAGCGCTGCATTTTCCAATGCCTATCTCTTTGCAAAAGAGAGATATCGGCAAGGAAAAGCTGCATTGTACTTTTGCATTTTTCTCCCAAACGAAAGACACTAGAATGAAAATTTTAAAGCCTCCTGTTAGTGCTTCATCTACACGTAATAGCCCTGAATTTTCCAATGCCTATCTCTTTGCAAAAGAGAGATATCGGCAAGGAAATGCTGTATTGTACCTTTGCATTTTTCTCCCAAACGAAAGACACTAGAATGAAAATTTTAAAGCCTCCTGTTAGTGCTTCATCTACACGTTATAGCCCTGCATTTTCCAATGCCTATCTCTTTGCAAAAGAGAGATATCGGCAAGGAAAAGCTGCATTGTACTTTTGCATTTTTCTCCCAAACGAAAGACACTAGAATGAAAATTTTAAAGCCTCCTGTTAGTGCTTCATCTACACGTTATAGCCCTGAATTTTCCAATGCCTATCTCTTTGCAAAAGAGAGATATCGGCAAGGAAAAGCTGTATTGTACCTTTGCCTTTTTCTCCCAAACGAAGGACACTAGAATGAAAATTTTAAAGCCTCCTATTAGTGCTTCATCTACACGTTATAGCCCTGAATTTTCCAATGCCTATCTCTTTGCAAAAGAGAGATATCGGCAAGGAAAAGCTGTATTGTACCTTTGCATTTTTCTCCCAAACGAAGGACACTAGAATGAAAATTTTAAAGCCTCCTGTTAGTGCTTAATCTACACGTTATAGCCCTGAATTTTCCAATGCCTATCTCTTTGCAAAAGAGAGATATCGGCAAGGAAAAGCTGTATTGTACCTTTGCATTTTTCTCCCAAACGAAAGACACTAGAATGAAAATTTTAAAGCCTCCTGTTAGTGCTTCATCTACACGTTATAGCGCTGCATTTTCCAATGCCTATCTCTTTGCAAAAGAGAGATATCGGCAAGGAAATGCTGTATTGTACCTTTGCCTTTTTCTCCCAAACGAAAGACACTAGAATGAAAATTTTAAAGCCTCCTGTTAGTGCTTCATCTACACGTTATAGCCCTGAATTTTCCAATGCCTATCTCTTTGCAAAAGAGAGATATCGGCAAGGAAAAGCTGTATTGTACCTTTGCCTTTTTCTCCCAAACGAAGGACACTAGAATGAAAATTTTAAAGCCTCCTATTAGTGCTTCATCTACACGTTATAGCCCTGAATTTTCCAATGCCTAGCTCTTTGCAAAAGAGAGATATTGGCAAGGAAAAGCTGTATTGTACCTTTGCATTTTTCTCCCAAACGAAAGACACTAGAATGAAAATTTTAAAGCCTCCTGTTAGTGCTTCATCTACACGTTATAGCCCTGAATTTTCCAATGCCTATCTCTTTGCCAAAGAGAGATATCGGCAAGGAAAAACTGTATTGTACCTTTGCATTTTTCTCCCAAACGAAAGACACTAGAATGAAAATTTTAAAGCCTCCTGTTAGTGCTTCATCTACACGTTATAGCCCTGAATTTTCCAATGCCTATCTCTTTGCAAAAGAGAGATATCGGCAAGGAAAAGCTGTATTGTACCTTTGCATTTTTCTCCCAAACGAAGGACACTAGAATGAAAATTTAAAAGCCTCCTGTTAGTGCTTCATCTACACGGTATAGCCCTGAATTTTCCAATGCCTTGCTCTTTGCAAAAGAGAGATATTGGCAAGGAAAAGCTGTATTGTACCTTTGCATTTTTCTCCCAAACGAAGGAAACTAGAATGAAAATTTTAAAGCCTCCTGTTAGTGCTTCATCTACACGTTATAGCCCTGAATTTTCCAATGGCTATCTCTTTGCAAAAGAGAGATATCGGCAAGGAAAAACTGTATTGTACCTTTGCATTTTTCTCCCAAACGAAAGACACTAGAATGAAAATTTTAAAGCCTACTGTTAGTGCTTCATCTACACGTTATAGCCCTGAATTTTTCAATGCCTAGCTCTTTGCAAAAGAGAGATATCGGCAAGGAAAAGCTGTATTGTACCTTTGCATTTTTCTCCCAAACGAAAGACACTAGAATGAAAATTTTAAAGCCTCCTGTTAGTGCTTCATCTACACGTTATAGCCCTGAATTTTCCAATGCCTAGCTCTTTGCAAAAGAGAGATATTGGCAAGGAAAAGCTGTATTGTACCTTTGCATTTTTCTCCCAAACGAAGGACACTAGAATGAAAATTTTAAAGCCTCCTGTTAGTGCTTCATCTACACGTTATAGCCCTGAATTTTCCAATGCCTAGCTCTTTGCAAAAGAGAGATATCGGCAAGGAAAAGCTGTATTGTACCTTTGCATTTTTCTCCCAAACGAAAGACACTAGAATGAAAATTTTAAAGCCTCCTGTTAGTGCTTCATCTACACGTTATAGCCCTGCATTTTCCAATGCCTATCTCTTTGCAAAAGAGAGATATTGGCAAGGAAAAGCTGTATTGTACCTTTGCATTTTTCTCCCAAACGAAAGACACTAGAATGAAAATTTTAAAGCCTACTGTTAGTGCTTCATCTACACGTTATAGCTCTGAATTTTCCAATGCCTAGCTCTTTGCAAAAGAGAGATATCGGCAAGGAAAAGCTGTATTGTACCTTTGCATTTTTCTCCCAAACGAAAGACACTAGAATGAAAATTTTAAAGCCTCCTGTTAGTGCTTCATCTACACGTTATAGCCCTGAATTTTCCAATGCCTATCTCTTTGCAAAAGAGAGATATCGGCAAGGAAAAGCTGTATTGTACCTTTGCATTTTTCTCCCAAACGAAGGACACTAGAATGAAAATTTTAAAGCCTCCTATTAGTGCTTCATCTACACGTTATAGCCCTGAATTTTCCAATGCCTATCTCTTTGCAAAAGAGAGATATCGGCAAGGAAAAGCTGTATTGTACCTTTGCATTTTTCTCCCAAACGAAAGACACTAGAATGAAAATTTTAAAGCCTCCTGTTAGTGCTTCATCTACACGTTATAGCGCTGCATTTTCCAATGCCTATCTCTTTGCAAAAGAGAGATATCGGCAAGGAAAAGCTGCATTGTACTTTTGCATTTTTCTCCCAAACGAAAGACACTAGAATGAAAATTTTAAAGCCTCCTGTTAGTGCTTCATCTACACGTAATAGCCCTGAATTTTCCAATGCCTATCTCTTTGCAAAAGAGAGATATCGGCAAGGAAATGCTGTATTGTACCTTTGCATTTTTCTCCCAAACGAAAGACACTAGAATGAAAATTTTAAAGCCTCCTGTTAGTGCTTCATCTACACGTTATAGCCCTGCATTTTCCAATGCCTATCTCTTTGCAAAAGAGAGATATCGGCAAGGAAAAGCTGCATTGTACTTTTGCATTTTTCTCCCAAACGAAAGACACTAGAATGAAAATTTTAAAGCCTCCTGTTAGTGCTTCATCTACACGTTATAGCCCTGAATTTTCCAATGCCTATCTCTTTGCAAAAGAGAGATATCGGCAAGGAAAAGCTGTATTGTACCTTTGCCTTTTTCTCCCAAACGAAGGACACTAGAATGAAAATTTTAAAGCCTCCTATTAGTGCTTCATCTACACGTTATAGCCCTGAATTTTCCAATGCCTATCTCTTTGCAAAAGAGAGATATCGGCAAGGAAAAGCTGTATTGTACCTTTGCATTTTTCTCCCAAACGAAGGACACTAGAATGAAAATTTTAAAGCCTCCTGTTAGTGCTTAATCTACACGTTATAGCCCTGAATTTTCCAATGCCTATCTCTTTGCAAAAGAGAGATATCGGCAAGGAAAAGCTGTATTGTACCTTTGCATTTTTCTCCCAAACGAAAGACACTAGAATGAAAATTTTAAAGCCTCCTGTTAGTGCTTCATCTACACGTTATAGCGCTGCATTTTCCAATGCCTATCTCTTTGCAAAAGAGAGATATCGGCAAGGAAATGCTGTATTGTACCTTTGCCTTTTTCTCCCAAACGAAAGACACTAGAATGAAAATTTTAAAGCCTCCTGTTAGTGCTTCATCTACACGTTATAGCCCTGAATTTTCCAATGCCTATCTCTTTGCAAAAGAGAGATATCGGCAAGGAAAAGCTGTATTGTACCTTTGCCTTTTTCTCCCAAACGAAGGACACTAGAATGAAAATTTTAAAGCCTCCTATTAGTGCTTCATCTACACGTTATAGCCCTGAATTTTCCAATGCCTAGCTCTTTGCAAAAGAGAGATATTGGCAAGGAAAAGCTGTATTGTACCTTTGCATTTTTCTCCCAAACGAAAGACACTAGAATGAAAATTTTAAAGCCTCCTGTTAGTGCTTCATCTACACGTTATAGCCCTGAATTTTCCAATGCCTATCTCTTTGCCAAAGAGAGATATCGGCAAGGAAAAACTGTATTGTACCTTTGCATTTTTCTCCCAAACGAAAGACACTAGAATGAAAATTTTAAAGCCTCCTGTTAGTGCTTCATCTACACGTTATAGCCCTGAATTTTCCAATGCCTATCTCTTTGCAAAAGAGAGATATCGGCAAGGAAAAGCTGTATTGTACCTTTGCATTTTTCTCCCAAACGAAGGACACTAGAATGAAAATTTAAAAGCCTCCTGTTAGTGCTTCATCTACACGGTATAGCCCTGAATTTTCCAATGCCTTGCTCTTTGCAAAAGAGAGATATTGGCAAGGAAAAGCTGTATTGTACCTTTGCATTTTTCTCCCAAACGAAGGAAACTAGAATGAAAATTTTAAAGCCTCCTGTTAGTGCTTCATCTACACGTTATAGCCCTGAATTTTCCAATGGCTATCTCTTTGCAAAAGAGAGATATCGGCAAGGAAAAACTGTATTGTACCTTTGCATTTTTCTCCCAAACGAAAGACACTAGAATGAAAATTTTAAAGCCTACTGTTAGTGCTTCATCTACACGTTATAGCCCTGAATTTTTCAATGCCTAGCTCTTTGCAAAAGAGAGATATCGGCAAGGAAAAGCTGTATTGTACCTTTGCATTTTTCTCCCAAACGAAAGACACTAGAATGAAAATTTTAAAGCCTCCTGTTAGTGCTTCATCTACACGTTATAGCCCTGAATTTTCCAATGCCTATCTCTTTGCAAAAGAGAGATATCGGCAAGGAAAAGCTGTATTGTACCTTTGCATTTTTCTCCCAAACGAAGGACACTAGAATGAAAATTTTAAAGCCTCCTGTTAGTGCTTCATCTACACGTTATAGCCCTGAATTTTCCAATGCCTAGCTCTTTGCAAAAGAGAGATATTGGCAAGGAAAAGCTGTATTGTACCTTTGCATTTTTCTCCCAAACGAAGGACACTAGAATGAAAATTTTAAAGCCTCCTGTTAGTGCTTCATCTACACGTTATAGCCCTGAATTTTCCAATGCCTAGCTCTTTGCAAAAGAGAGATATCGGCAAGGAAAAGCTGTATTGTACCTTTGCATTTTTCTCCCAAACGAAAGACACTAGAATGAAAATTTTAAAGCCTCCTGTTAGTGCTTCATCTACACGTTATAGCCCTGCATTTTCCAATGCCTATCTCTTTGCAAAAGAGAGATATTGGCAAGGAAAAGCTGTATTGTACCTTTGCATTTTTCTCCCAAACGAAAGACACTAGAATGAAAATTTTAAAGCCTACTGTTAGTGCTTCATCTACACGTTATAGCTCTGAATTTTCCAATGCCTAGCTCTTTGCAAAAGAGAGATATCGGCAAGGAAAAGCTGTATTGTACCTTTGCATTTTTCTCCCAAACGAAAGACACTAGAATGAAAATTTTAAAGCCTCCTGTTAGTGCTTCATCTACACGTTATAGCCCTGAATTTTCCAATGCCTATCTCTTTGCAAAAGAGAGATATCGGCAAGGAAAAGCTGTATTGTACCTTTGCATTTTTCTCCCAAACGAAGGACACTAGAATGAAAATTTTAAAGCCTCCTATTAGTGCTTCATCTACACGTTATAGCCCTGAATTTTCCAATGCCTATCTCTTTGCAAAAGAGAGATATCGGCAAGGAAAAGCTGTATTGTACCTTTGCATTTTTCTCCCAAACGAAAGACACTAGAATGAAAATTTTAAAGCCTCCTGTTAGTGCTTCATCTACACGTTATAGCGCTGCATTTTCCAATGCCTATCTCTTTGCAAAAGAGAGATATCGGCAAGGAAAAGCTGCATTGTACTTTTGCATTTTTCTCCCAAACGAAAGACACTAGAATGAAAATTTTAAAGCCTCCTGTTAGTGCTTCATCTACACGTAATAGCCCTGAATTTTCCAATGCCTATCTCTTTGCAAAAGAGAGATATCGGCAAGGAAATGCTGTATTGTACCTTTGCATTTTTCTCCCAAACGAAAGACACTAGAATGAAAATTTTAAAGCCTCCTGTTAGTGCTTCATCTACACGTTATAGCCCTGCATTTTCCAATGCCTATCTCTTTGCAAAAGAGAGATATCGGCAAGGAAAAGCTGCATTGTACTTTTGCATTTTTCTCCCAAACGAAAGACACTAGAATGAAAATTTTAAAGCCTCCTGTTAGTGCTTCATCTACACGTTATAGCCCTGAATTTTCCAATGCCTATCTCTTTGCAAAAGAGAGATATCGGCAAGGAAAAGCTGTATTGTACCTTTGCCTTTTTCTCCCAAACGAAGGACACTAGAATGAAAATTTTAAAGCCTCCTATTAGTGCTTCATCTACACGTTATAGCCCTGAATTTTCCAATGCCTATCTCTTTGCAAAAGAGAGATATCGGCAAGGAAAAGCTGTATTGTACCTTTGCATTTTTCTCCCAAACGAAGGACACTAGAATGAAAATTTTAAAGCCTCCTGTTAGTGCTTAATCTACACGTTATAGCCCTGAATTTTCCAATGCCTATCTCTTTGCAAAAGAGAGATATCGGCAAGGAAAAGCTGTATTGTACCTTTGCATTTTTCTCCCAAACGAAAGACACTAGAATGAAAATTTTAAAGCCTCCTGTTAGTGCTTCATCTACACGTTATAGCGCTGCATTTTCCAATGCCTATCTCTTTGCAAAAGAGAGATATCGGCAAGGAAATGCTGTATTGTACCTTTGCCTTTTTCTCCCAAACGAAAGACACTAGAATGAAAATTTTAAAGCCTCCTGTTAGTGCTTCATCTACACGTTATAGCCCTGAATTTTCCAATGCCTATCTCTTTGCAAAAGAGAGATATCGGCAAGGAAAAGCTGTATTGTACCTTTGCCTTTTTCTCCCAAACGAAGGACACTAGAATGAAAATTTTAAAGCCTCCTATTAGTGCTTCATCTACACGTTATAGCCCTGAATTTTCCAATGCCTAGCTCTTTGCAAAAGAGAGATATTGGCAAGGAAAAGCTGTATTGTACCTTTGCATTTTTCTCCCAAACGAAAGACACTAGAATGAAAATTTTAAAGCCTCCTGTTAGTGCTTCATCTACACGTTATAGCCCTGAATTTTCCAATGCCTATCTCTTTGCCAAAGAGAGATATCGGCAAGGAAAAACTGTATTGTACCTTTGCATTTTTCTCCCAAACGAAAGACACTAGAATGAAAATTTTAAAGCCTCCTGTTAGTGCTTCATCTACACGTTATAGCCCTGAATTTTCCAATGCCTAGCTCTTTGCAAAAGAGAGATATCGGCAAGGAAAAGCTGTATTGTACCTTTGCATTTTTCTCCCAAACGAAGGACACTAGAATGAAAATTTAAAAGCCTCCTGTTAGTGCTTCATCTACACGGTATAGCCCTGAATTTTCCAATGCCTTGCTCTTTGCAAAAGAGAGATATTGGCAAGGAAAAGCTGTATTGTACCTTTGCATTTTTCTCCCAAACGAAGGAAACTAGAATGAAAATTTTAAAGCCTCCTGTTAGTGCTTCATCTACACGTTATAGCCCTGAATTTTCCAATGGCTATCTCTTTGCAAAAGAGAGATATCGGCAAGGAAAAACTGTATTGTACCTTTGCATTTTTCTCCCAAACGAAAGACACTAGAATGAAAATTTTAAAGCCTACTGTTAGTGCTTCATCTACACGTTATAGCCCTGAATTTTTCAATGCCTAGCTCTTTGCAAAAGAGAGATATCGGCAAGGAAAAGCTGTATTGTACCTTTGCATTTTTCTCCCAAACGAAAGACACTAGAATGAAAATTTTAAAGCCTCCTGTTAGTGCTTCATCTACACGTTATAGCCCTGAATTTTCCAATGCCTATCTCTTTGCAAAAGAGAGATATCGGCAAGGAAAAGCTGTATTGTACCTTTGCATTTTTCTCCCAAACGAAGGACACTAGAATGAAAATTTTAAAGCCTCCTGTTAGTGCTTCATCTACACGTTATAGCCCTGAATTTTCCAATGCCTAGCTCTTTGCAAAAGAGAGATATTGGCAAGGAAAAGCTGTATTGTACCTTTGCATTTTTCTCCCAAACGAAGGACACTAGAATGAAAATTTTAAAGCCTCCTGTTAGTGCTTCATCTACACGTTATAGCCCTGAATTTTCCAATGCCTAGCTCTTTGCAAAAGAGAGATATCGGCAAGGAAAAGCTGTATTGTACCTTTGCATTTTTCTCCCAAACGAAAGACACTAGAATGAAAATTTTAAAGCCTCCTGTTAGTGCTTCATCTACACGTTATAGCCCTGCATTTTCCAATGCCTATCTCTTTGCAAAAGAGAGATATTGGCAAGGAAAAGCTGTATTGTACCTTTGCATTTTTCTCCCAAACGAAAGACACTAGAATGAAAATTTTAAAGCCTACTGTTAGTGCTTCATCTACACGTTATAGCTCTGAATTTTCCAATGCCTAGCTCTTTGCAAAAGAGAGATATCGGCAAGGAAAAGCTGTATTGTACCTTTGCATTTTTCTCCCAAACGAAAGACACTAGAATGAAAATTTTAAAGCCTCCTGTTAGTGCTTCATCTACACGTTATAGCCCTGAATTTTCCAATGCCTATCTCTTTGCAAAAGAGAGATATCGGCAAGGAAAAGCTGTATTGTACCTTTGCATTTTTCTCCCAAACGAAGGACACTAGAATGAAAATTTTAAAGCCTCCTATTAGTGCTTCATCTACACGTTATAGCCCTGAATTTTCCAATGCCTATCTCTTTGCAAAAGAGAGATATCGGCAAGGAAAAGCTGTATTGTACCTTTGCATTTTTCTCCCAAACGAAAGACACTAGAATGAAAATTTTAAAGCCTCCTGTTAGTGCTTCATCTACACGTTATAGCGCTGCATTTTCCAATGCCTATCTCTTTGCAAAAGAGAGATATCGGCAAGGAAAAGCTGCATTGTACTTTTGCATTTTTCTCCCAAACGAAAGACACTAGAATGAAAATTTTAAAGCCTCCTGTTAGTGCTTCATCTACACGTAATAGCCCTGAATTTTTCAATGCCTATCTCTTTGCAAAAGAGAGATATCGGCAAGGAAATGCTGTATTGTACCTTTGCATTTTTCTCCCAAACGAAAGACACTAGAATGAAAATTTTAAAGCCTCCTGTTAGTGCTTCATCTACACGTTATAGCCCTGCATTTTCCAATGCCTATCTCTTTGCAAAAGAGAGATATCGGCAAGTAAAAGCTGCATTGTACTTTTGCATTTTTCTCCCAAACGAAAGACACTAGAATGAAAATTTTAAAGCCTCCTGTTAGTGCTTCATCTACACGTTATAGCCCTGAATTTTCCAATGCCTATCTCTTTGCAAAAGAGAGATATCGGCAAGGAAAAGCTGTATTGTACCTTTGCCTTTTTCTCCCAAACGAAAGACACTAGAATGAAAATTTTAAAGCCTCCTATTAGTGCTTCATCTACACGTTATAGCCCTGAATTTTCCAATGCCTATCTCTTTGCAAAAGAGAGATATTGGCAAGGAAAAGCTGTATTGTACCTTTGCATTTTTCTCCCAAACGAAAGACACTAGAATGAAAATTTTAAAGCCTACTGTTAGTGCTTCATCTACACGTTATAGCTCTGAATTTTCCAATGCCTAGCTCTTTGCAAAAGAGAGATATCGGCAAGGAAAAGCTGTATTGTACCTTTGCATTTTTCTCCCAAACGAAAGACACTAGAATGAAAATTTTAAAGCCTCCTGTTAGTGCTTCATCTACACGTTATAGCCCTGAATTTTCCAATGCCTATCTCTTTGCAAAAGAGAGATATCGGCAAGGAAAAGCTGTATTGTACCTTTGCATTTTTCTCCCAAACGAAGGACACTAGAATGAAAATTTTAAAGCCTCCTATTAGTGCTTCATCTACACGTTATAGCCCTGAATTTTCCAATGCCTATCTCTTTGCAAAAGAGAGATATCGGCAAGGAAAAGCTGTATTGTACCTTTGCATTTTTCTCCCAAACGAAAGACACTAGAATGAAAATTTTAAAGCCTCCTGTTAGTGCTTCATCTACACGTTATAGCGCTGCATTTTCCAATGCCTATCTCTTTGCAAAAGAGAGATATCGGCAAGGAAAAGCTGCATTGTACTTTTGCATTTTTCTCCCAAACGAAAGACACTAGAATGAAAATTTTAAAGCCTCCTGTTAGTGCTTCATCTACACGTAATAGCCCTGAATTTTTCAATGCCTATCTCTTTGCAAAAGAGAGATATCGGCAAGGAAATGCTGTATTGTACCTTTGCATTTTTCTCCCAAACGAAAGACACTAGAATGAAAATTTTAAAGCCTCCTGTTAGTGCTTCATCTACACGTTATAGCCCTGCATTTTCCAATGCCTATCTCTTTGCAAAAGAGAGATATCGGCAAGTAAAAGCTGCATTGTACTTTTGCATTTTTCTCCCAAACGAAAGACACTAGAATGAAAATTTTAAAGCCTCCTGTTAGTGCTTCATCTACACGTTATAGCCCTGAATTTTCCAATGCCTATCTCTTTGCAAAAGAGAGATATCGGCAAGGAAAAGCTGTATTGTACCTTTGCCTTTTTCTCCCAAACGAAAGACACTAGAATGAAAATTTTAAAGCCTCCTATTAGTGCTTCATCTACACGTTATAGCCCTGAATTTTCCAATGCCTATCTCTTTGCAAAAGAGAGATATCGGCAAGGAAAAGCTGTATTGTACCTTTGCATTTTTCTCCCAAACGAAGGACACTAGAATGAAAATTTTAAAGCCTCCTGTTAGTGCTTAATCTACACGTTATAGCCCTGAATTTTCCAATGCCTATCTCTTTGCAAAAGAGAGATATCGGCAAGGAAATGCTGTATTGTACCTTTGCATTTTTCTCCCAAACGAAAGACACTAGAATGAAAATTTTAAAGCCTCCTGTTAGTGCTTCATCTACACGTTATAGCCCTGCATTTTCCAATGCCTATCTCTTTGCAAAAGAGAGATATCGGCAAGGAAAAGCTGCATTGTACTTTTGCATTTTTCTCCCAAACGAAAGACACTAGAATGAAAATTTTAAAGCCTCCTGTTAGTGCTTCATCTACATGTTATAGCCCTGCATTTTCCAATGCCGATCTCTTTGCAAAAGAGAGATATCGGCAAGGAAAAGCTGCATTGTACTTTTGCATTTTTCTCCCAAACGAAAGACACTAGAATGAAAATTTTAAAGCCTCCTGTTAGTGCTTCATCTACACGTTATAGCCCTGAATTTTCCAATGCCTATCTCTTTGCAAAAGAGAGATATCGGCAAGGAAAAGCTGTATTGTACCTTTGCATTTTTCTCCCAAACGAAGGACACTAGAATAAAAATGTTAAAGCCTCCTGTTAGTGCTTCATCTACACGTTATAGCCCTGAATTTTCCAATGCCTATCTCTTTGCAAAAGAGAGATATCGGCAAGGAAATGCTGTATTGTACCTTTGCATTTTTCTCCCAAACGAAAGACACTAGAATGAAAATTTTAAAGCCTCCTGTTAGTGCTTCATCTACACGTTATAGCCCTGCATTTTCCAATGCCTATCTCTTTGCAAAAGAGAGATATCGGCAAGGAAAAGCTGCATTGTACTTTTGCATTTTTCTCCCAAACGAAAGACACTAGAATGAAAATTTTAAAGCCTCCTGTTAGTGCTTCATCTACACGTTATAGCCCTGAATTTCCAATGCCTATCTCTTTGCAAAAGAGAGATATCGGCAAGGAAAAGCTGTATTGTACCTTTGCCTTTTTCTCCCAAACGAAGGACACTAGAATGAAAATTTTAAAGCCTCCTATTAGTGCTTCATCTACACGTTATAGCCCTGAATTTTCCAATGCCTATCTCTTTGCAAAAGAGAGATATCGGCAAGGAAAAGCTGTATTGTACCTTTGCATTTTTCTCCCAAACGAAGGACACTAGAATGAAAATTTTAAAGCCTCCTGTTAGTGCTTAATCTACACGTTATAGCCCTGAATTTTCCAATGCCTATCTCTTTGCAAAAAAGAGATATCGGCAAGGAAAAGCTGTATTGTACCTTTGCATTTTTCTCCCAAACGAAAGACACTAGAATGAAAATTTTAAAGCCTCCTGTTAGTGCTTCATCTACACGTTATAGCCCTGAATTTTCCAATGCCTATCTCTTTGCAAAAGAGAGATATCGGCAAGGAAAAGCTGTATTGTACCTTTGCATTTTTCTCCCAAACGAAGGACACTAGAATGAAAATTTTAAAGCCTCCTATTAGTGCTTCATCTACACGTTATAGCCCTGAATTTTCCAATGCCTATCTCTTTGCAAAAGAGAGATATCGGCAAGGAAAAGCTGTATTGTACCTTTGCATTTTTCTCCCAAACGAAAGACACTAGAATGAAAATTTTAAAGCCTGCTGTTAGTGCTTCATCTACACGTTATAGCGCTGCATTTTCCAATGCCTATCTCTTTGCAAAAGAGAGATATCGGCAAGGAAAAGCTGCATTGTACTTTTGCATTTTTCTCCCAAACGAAAGACACTAGAATGAAAATTTTAAAGCCTCCTGTTAGTGCTTCATCTACACGTAATAGCCCTGAATTTTTCAATGCCTATCTCTTTGCAAAAGAGAGATATCGGCAAGGAAATGCTGTATTGTACCTTTGCATTTTTCTCCCAAACGAAAGACACTAGAATGAAAATTTTAAAGCCTCCTGTTAGTGCTTCATCTACACGTTATAGCCCTGCATTTTCCAATGCCTATCTCTTTGCAAAAGAGAGATATCGGCAAGTAAAAGCTGCATTGTACTTTTGCATTTTTCTCCCAAACGAAAGACACTAGAATGAAAATTTTAAAGCCTCCTGTTAGTGCTTCATCTACACGTTATAGCCCTGAATTTTCCAATGCCTATCTCTTTGCAAAAGAGAGATATCGGCAAGGAAAAGCTGTATTGTACCTTTGCCTTTTTCTCCCAAACGAAAGACACTAGAATGAAAATTTTAAAGCCTCCTATTAGTGCTTCATCTACACGTTATAGCCCTGAATTTTCCAATGCCTATCTCTTTGCAAAAGAGAGATATCGGCAAGGAAAAGCTGTATTGTACCTTTGCATTTTTCTCCCAAACGAAGGACACTAGAATGAAAATTTTAAAGCCTCCTGTTAGTGCTTAATCTACACGTTATAGCCCTGAATTTTCCAATGCCTATCTCTTTGCAAAAGAGAGATATCGGCAAGGAAATGCTGTATTGTACCTTTGCATTTTTCTCCCAAACGAAAGACACTAGAATGAAAATTTTAAAGCCTCCTGTTAGTGCTTCATCTACACGTTATAGCCCTGCATTTTCCAATGCCTATCTCTTTGCAAAAGAGAGATATCGGCAAGGAAAAGCTGCATTGTACTTTTGCATTTTTCTCCCAAACGAAAGACACTAGAATGAAAATTTTAAAGCCTCCTGTTAGTGCTTCATCTACACGTTATAGCCCTGAATTTCCAATGCCTATCTCTTTGCAAAAGAGAGATATCGGCAAGGAAAAGCTGTATTGTACCTTTGCCTTTTTCTCCCAAACGAAGGACACTAGAATGAAAATTTTAAAGCCTCCTATTAGTGCTTCATCTACACGTTATAGCCCTGAATTTTCCAATGCCTATCTCTTTGCAAAAGAGAGATATCGGCAAGGAAAAGCTGTATTGTACCTTTGCATTTTTCTCCCAAACGAAGGACACTAGAATGAAAATTTTAAAGCCTCCTGTTAGTGCTTAATCTACACGTTATAGCCCTGAATTTTCCAATGCCTATCTCTTTGCAAAAAAGAGATATCGGCAAGGAAAAGCTGTATTGTACCTTTGCATTTTTCTCCCAAACGAAAGACACTAGAATGAAAATTTTAAAGCCTCCTGTTAGTGCTTCATCTACACGTTATAGCGCTGCATTTTCCAATGCCTATCTCTTTGCAAAAGAGAGATATCGGCAAGGAAATGCTGTATTGTACCTTTGCATTTTTCTCCCAAACGAAAGACACTAGAATGAAAATTTTAAAGCCTCCTGTTAGTGCTTCATCTACACGTTATAGCCCTGCATTTTCCAATGCCTATCTCTTTGCAAAAGAGAGATATCGGCAAGGAAAAGCTGCATTGTACTTTTGCATTTTTCTCCCAAACGAAAGACACTAGAATGAAAATTTTAAAGCCTCCTGTTAGTGCTTAATCTACACGTTATAGCCCTGAATTTTCCAATGCCTATCTCTTTGCAAAAGAGAGATATCGGCAAGGAAATGCTGTATTGTACCTTTGCATTTTTCTCCCAAACGAAAGACACTAGAATGAAAATTTTAAAGCCTCCTGTTAGTGCTTCATCTACACGTTATAGCCCTGAATTTTCCAATGCCTATCTCTTTGCAAAAGAGAGATATCGGCAAGGAAAAGCTGTATTGTACCTTTGCCTTTTTCTCCCAAACGAAGGACACTAGAATGAAAATTTTAAAGCCTCCTATTAGTGCTTCATCTACACGTTATAGCCCTGAATTTTCCAATGCCTAGCTCTTTGCAAAAGAGAGATATTGGCAAGGAAAAGCTGTATTGTACCTTTGCATTTTTCTCCCAAACGAAAGACACTAGAATGAAAATGTTAAAGCCTCCTGTTAGTGCTTCATCTACACGTTATAGCCCTGAATTTTCCAATGCCTATCTCTTTGCAAAAGAGAGATATTGGCAAGGAAAAGCTGTATTGTACCTTTGCATTTTTCTCCCAAACGAAATACACTAGAATGAAAATTTTAAAGCCTACTGTTAGTGCTTCATCTACACGTTATAGCTCTGAATTTTCCAATGCCTAGCTCTTTGCAAAAGAGAGATATCGGCAAGGAAAAGCTGTATTGTACCTTTGCATTTTTCTCCCAAACGAAAGACACTAGAATGAAAATTTTAAAGCCTCCTGTTAGTGCTTCATCTACACGTTATAGCCCTGAATTTTCCAATGCCTATCTCTTTGCAAAAGAGAGATATCGGCAAGGAAAAGCTGTATTGTACCTTTGCATTTTTCTCCCAAACGAAGGACACTAGAATGAAAATTTTAAAGCCTCCTATTAGTGCTTCATCTACACGTTATAGCCCTGAATTTTCCAATGCCTATCTCTTTGCAAAAGAGAGATATCGGCAAGGAAATGCTGTATTGTACCTTTGCATTTTTCTCCCAAACGAAAGACACTAGAATGAAAATTTTAAAGCCTCCTGTTAGTGCTTCATCTACACGTTATAGCCCTGCATTTTCCAATGCCTATCTCTTTGCAAAAGAGAGATATCGGCAAGGAAAAGCTGCATTGTACTTTTGCATTTTTCTCCCAAACGAAAGACACTAGAATGAAAATTTTAAAGCCTCCTGTTAGTGCTTCATCTACACGTTATAGCCCTGAATTTTCCAATGCCTATCTCTTTGCAAAAGAGAGATATCGGCAAGGAAAAGCTGTATTGTACCTTTGCCTTTTTCTCCCAAACGAAGGACACTAGAATGAAAATTTTAAAGCCTCCTATTAGTGCTTCATCTACACGTTATAGCCCTGAATTTTCCAATGCCTATCTCTTTGCAAAAGAGAGATATCGGCAAGGAAAAGCTGTATTGTACCTTTGCATTTTTCTCCCAAACGAAGGACACTAGAATGAAAATTTTAAAGCCTCCTGTTAGTGCTTAATCTACACGTTATAGCCCTGAATTTTCCAATGCCTATCTCTTTGCAAAAGAGAGATATCGGCAAGGAAATGCTGTATTGTACCTTTGCATTTTTCTCCCAAACGAAAGACACTAGAATGAAAATTTTAAAGCCTCCTGTTAGTGCTTCATCTACACGTTATAGCCCTGCATTTTCCAATGCCTATCTCTTTGCAAAAGAGAGATATCGGCAAGGAAAAGCTGCATTGTACTTTTGCATTTTTCTCCCAAACGAAAGACACTAGAATGAAAATTTTAAAGCCTCCTGTTAGTGCTTCATCTACACGTTATAGCCCTGAATTTTCCAATGCCTATCTCTTTGCAAAAGAGAGATATCGGCAAGGAAAAGCTGTATTGTACCTTTGCATTTTTCTACCAAACGAAGGACACTAGAATGAAAATTTTAAAGCCTCCTATTAGTGCTTCATCTACACGTTATAGCCCTGAATTTTCCAATGCCTATCTCTTTGCAAAAGAGAGATATCGGCAAGGAAAAGCTGTATTGTACCTTTGCATTTTTCTCCCAAACGAAAGACACTAGAATGAAAATGTTAAAGCCTCCTGTTAGTGCTTCATCTACATGTTATAGCCCTGCATTTTCCAATGCCTATCTCTTTGCAAAAGAGAGATATCGGCAAGGAAAAGCTGCATTGTACTTTTGCATTTTTCTCCCAAACGAAAGACACTAGAATGAAAATTTTAAAGCCTCCTGTTAGTGCTTCATCTACACGTTATAGCCCTGAATTTTCCAATTCCTAGCTCTTTGCAAAAGAGAGATATTGGCAAGGAAAAGCTGTATTGTACCTTTGCATTTTTCTCCCAAACGAAAGACACTAGAATGAAAATTTTAAAGCCTCCTGTTAGTGCTTCATCTACACGTTATAGCCTTGAATTTTCCAATGCCTATCTCTTTGCAAAAGAGAGATATCGGCAAGGAAAAGCTGTATTGTACCTTTGCATTTTTCTCCAAAACGAAGGACACTAGAATGAAAATTTAAAAGCCTCCTGTTAGTGCTTCATCTACACGGTATAGCCCTGAATTTTCCAATGCCTAGCTCTTTGCAAAAGAGAGATATTGGCAAGGAAAAGCTGTATTGTACCTTTGCATTTTTCTCCCAAACGAAGGACACTAGAATGAAAATTTTAAAGCCTCCTGTTAGTGCTTCATCTACACGTTATAGCCCTGAATTTTCCAATGCCTATCTCTTTGCAAAAGAGAGATATCGGCAAGGAAATGCTGTATTGTACCTTTGCATTTTTCTCCCAAACGAAAGACACTAGAATGAAAATTTTAAAGCCTCCTGTTAGTGCTTCATCTACACGTTATAGCCCTGCATTTTCCAATGCCTATCTCTTTGCAAAAGAGAGATATCGGCAAGGAAAAGCTGCATTGTACTTTTGCATTTTTCTCCCAAACGAAAGACACTAGAATGAAAATTTTAAAGCCTCCTGTTAGTGCTTCATCTACACGTTATAGCCCTGAATTTCCAATGCCTATCTCTTTGCAAAAGAGAGATATCGGCAAGGAAAAGCTGTATTGTACCTTTGCCTTTTTCTCCCAAACGAAGGACACTAGAATGAAAATTTTAAAGCCTCCTATTAGTGCTTCATCTACACGTTATAGCCCTGAATTTTCCAATGCCTATCTCTTTGCAAAAGAGAGATATCGGCAAGGAAAAGCTGTATTGTACCTTTGCATTTTTCTCCCAAACGAAGGACACTAGAATGAAAATTTTAAAGCCTCCTGTTAGTGCTTAATCTACACGTTATAGCCCTGAATTTTCCAATGCCTATCTCTTTGCAAAAAAGAGATATCGGCAAGGAAAAGCTGTATTGTACCTTTGCATTTTTCTCCCAAACGAAAGACACTAGAATGAAAATTTTAAAGCCTCCTGTTAGTGCTTCATCTACACGTTATAGCGCTGCATTTTCCAATGCCTATCTCTTTGCAAAAGAGAGATATCGGCAAGGAAATGCTGTATTGTACCTTTGCATTTTTCTCCCAAACGAAAGACACTAGAATGAAAATTTTAAAGCCTCCTGTTAATGCTTCATCTACACGTTATAGCCCTGCATTTTCCAATGCCTATCTCTTTGCAAAAGAGAGATATCGGCAAGGAAAAGCTGCATTGTACTTTTGCATTTTTCTCCCAAACGAAAGACACTAGAATGAAAATTTTAAAGCCTCCTGTTAGTGCTTAATCTACACGTTATAGCCCTGAATTTTCCAATGCCTATCTCTTTGCAAAAGAGAGATATCGGCAAGGAAATGCTGTATTGTACCTTTGCATTTTTCTCCCAAACGAAAGACACTAGAATGAAAATTTTAAAGCCTCCTGTTAGTGCTTCATCTACACGTTATAGCCCTGAATTTTCCAATGCCTATCTCTTTGCAAAAGAGAGATATCGGCAAGGAAAAGCTGTATTGTACCTTTGCCTTTTTCTCCCAAACGAAGGACACTAGAATGAAAATTTTAAAGCCTCCTATTAGTGCTTCATCTACACGTTATAGCCCTGAATTTTCCAATGCCTAGCTCTTTGCAAAAGAGAGATATTGGCAAGGAAAAGCTGTATTGTACCTTTGCATTTTTCTCCCAAACGAAAGACACTAGAATGAAAATGTTAAAGCCTCCTGTTAGTGCTTCATCTACACGTTATAGCCCTGAATTTTCCAATGCCTATCTCTTTGCCAAAGAGAGATATCGGCAAGGAAAAGCTGTATTGTACCTTTGCATTTTTCTCCCAAACGAAAGACACTAGAATGAAAATTTTAAAGCCTCCTGTTAGTGCTTCATCTACACGTTATAGCCCTGAATTTTCCAATGCCTATCTCTTTGCAAAAGAGAGATATCGGCAAGGAAAAGCTGTATTGTACCTTTGCATTTTTCTCCCAAACGAAGGACACTAGAATGAAAATTTAAAAGCCTCCTGTTAGTGCTTCATCTACACGGTATAGCCCTGCATTTTCCAATGCCTAGCTCTTTGCAAAAGAGAGATATTGGCAAGGAAAAGCTGTATTGTACCTTTGCATTTTTCTCCCAAACGAAGGACACTAGAATGAAAATTTTAAAGCCTCCTGTTAGTGCTTCATCTACACGTTATAGCCCTGAATTTTCCAATGCCTAGCTCTTTGCAAAAGAGAGATATCGGCAAAAAAAAGCTGTATTGTACCTTTGCATTTTTCTCCCAAACGAAAGACACTAGAATGAAAATTTTAAAGCCTCCTGTTAGTGCTTCATCTACACGTTATAGCCCTGCATTTTCCAATGCCTATCTCTTTGCAAAAGAGAGATATTGGCAAGGAAAAGCTGTATTGTACCTTTGCATTTTTCTCCCAAACGAAATACACTAGAATGAAAATTTTAAAGCCTACTGTTAGTGCTTCATCTACACGTTATAGCTCTGAATTTTCCAATGCCTAGCTCTTTGCAAAAGAGAGATATCGGCAAGGAAAAGCTGTATTGTACCTTTGCATTTTTCTCCCAAACGAAAGACACTAGAATGAAAATTTTAAAGCCTCCTGTTAGTGCTTCATCTACACGTTATAGCCCTGAATTTTCCAATGCCTATCTCTTTGCAAAAGAGAGATATCGGCAAGGAAAAGCTGTATTGTACCTTTGCATTTTTCTCCCAAACGAAGGACACTAGAATGAAAATTTTAAAGCCTCCTATTAGTGCTTCATCTACACGTTATAGCCCTGAATTTTCCAATGCCTATCTCTTTGCAAAAGAGAGATATCGGCAAGGAAATGCTGTATTGTACCTTTGCATTTTTCTCCCAAACGAAAGACACTAGAATGAAAATTTTAAAGCCTCCTGTTAGTGCTTCATCTACACGTTATAGCCCTGCATTTTCCAATGCCTATCTCTTTGCAAAAGAGAGATATCGGCAAGGAAAAGCTGCATTGTACTTTTGCATTTTTCTCCCAAACGAAAGACACTAGAATGAAAATTTTAAAGCCTCCTGTTAGTGCTTCATCTACACGTTATAGCCCTGAATTTTCCAATGCCTATCTCTTTGCAAAAGAGAGATATCGGCAAGGAAAAGCTGTATTGTACCTTTGCCTTTTTCTCCCAAACGAAGGACACTAGAATGAAAATTTTAAAGCCTCCTATTAGTGCTTCATCTACACGTTATAGCCCTGAATTTTCCAATGCCTATCTCTTTGCAAAAGAGAGATATCGGCAAGGAAAAGCTGTATTGTACCTTTGCATTTTTCTCCCAAACGAAGGACACTAGAATGAAAATTTTAAAGCCTCCTGTTAGTGCTTAATCTACACGTTATAGCCCTGAATTTTCCAATGCCTATCTCTTTGCAAAAGAGAGATATCGGCAAGGAAATGCTGTATTGTACCTTTGCATTTTTCTCCCAAACGAAAGACACTAGAATGAAAATTTTAAAGCCTCCTGTTAGTGCTTCATCTACACGTTATAGCCCTGCATTTTCCAATGCCTATCTCTTTGCAAAAGAGAGATATCGGCAAGGAAAAGCTGCATTGTACTTTTGCATTTTTCTCCCAAACGAAAGACACTAGAATGAAAATTTTAAAGCCTCCTGTTAGTGCTTCATCTACACGTTATAGCCCTGAATTTTCCAATGCCTATCTCTTTGCAAAAGAGAGATATCGGCAAGGAAAAGCTGTATTGTACCTTTGCCTTTTTCTCCCAAACGAAGGACACTAGAATGAAAATTTTAAAGCCTCCTATTAGTGCTTCATCTACACGTTATAGCCCTGAATTTTCCAATGCCTATCTCTTTGCAAAAGAGAGATATCGGCAAGGAAAAGCTGTATTGTACCTTTGCATTTTTCTCCCAAACGAAGGACACTAGAATGAAAATTTTAAAGCCTCCTGTTAGTGCTTAATCTACACGTTATAGCCCTGAATTTTCCAATGCCTATCTCTTTGCAAAAGAGAGATATCGGCAAGGAAATGCTGTATTGTACCTTTGCATTTTTCTACCAAACGAAGGACACTAGAATGAAAATTTTAAAGCCTCCTATTAGTGCTTCATCTACACGTTATAGCCCTGAATTTTCCAATGCCTATCTCTTTGCAAAAGAGAGATATCGGCAAGGAAAAGCTGTATTGTACCTTTGCATTTTTCTCCCAAACGAAAGACACTAGAATGAAAATGTTAAAGCCTCCTGTTAGTGCTTCATCTACATGTTATAGCCCTGCATTTTCCAATGCCTATCTCTTTGCAAAAGAGAGATATCGGCAAGGAAAAGCTGCATTGTACTTTTGCATTTTTCTCCCAAACGAAAGACACTAGAATGAAAATTTTAAAGCCTCCTGTTAGTGCTTCATCTACACGTTATAGCCCTGAATTTTCCAATTCCTAGCTCTTTGCAAAAGAGAGATATTGGCAAGGAAAAGCTGTATTGTACCTTTGCATTTTTCTCCCAAACGAAAGACACTAGAATGAAAATTTTAAAGCCTCCTGTTAGTGCTTCATCTACACGTTATAGCCTTGAATTTTCCAATGCCTATCTCTTTGCAAAAGAGAGATATCGGCAAGGAAAAGCTGTATTGTACCTTTGCCTTTTTCTCCCAAACGAAGGACACTAGAATGAAAATTTTAAAGCCTCCTATTAGTGCTTCATCTACACGTTATAGCCCTGCATTTTCCAATGCCTATCTCTTTGCAAAAGAGAGATATCGGCAAGGAAAAGCTGTATTGTACCTTTGCATTTTTCTCCCAAACGAAGGACACTAGAATGAAAATTTTAAAGCCTCCTGTTAGTGCTTCATCTACACGTTATAGCCCTGCATTTTCCAATGCCTATCTCTTTGCAAAAGAGAGATATCGGCAAGGAAAAGCTGCATTGTACTTTTGCATTTTTCTCCCAAACGAAAGACACTAGAATGAAAATTTTAAAGCCTCCTGTTAGTGCTTCATCTACACGTTATAGCCCTGCATTTTCCAATGCCTATCTCTTTGCAAAAGAGAGATATCGGCAAGGAAAAGCTGCATTGTACTTTTGCATTTTTCTCCCAAACGAAAGACACTAGAATGAAAATTTTAAAGCCTCCTGTTAGTGCTTCATCTACACGTTATAGCCCTGAATTTTCCAATGCCTATCTCTTTGCAAAAGAGAGATATCGGCAAGGAAAAGCTGTATTGTACCTTTGCACTTTTCTCCCAAACGAAGGACACTAGAATAAAAATTTAAAAGCCTCCTGTTAGTGCTTCATCTACACGTTATAGCGCTGCATTTTCCAATGCCTATCTCTTTGCAAAAGAGAGATATCGGCAAGGAAAAGCTGCATTGTACTTTTGCATTTTTCTCCCAAACGAAAGACACTAGAATGAAAATTTTAAAGCCTCCTGTTAGTGCTTCATCTACACGTTATAGCCCTGAATTTTCCAATGCCTATCTCTTTGCAAAAGAGAGATATCGGCAAGGAAAAGCTGTATTGTACCTTTGCCTTTTTCTCCCAAACGAAGGACACTAGAATGAAAATTTTAAAGCCTCCTATTAGTGCTTCATCTACACGTTATAGCCCTGAATTTTCCAATGCCTATCTCTTTGCAAAAGAGAGATATCGGCAAGGAAAAGCTGTATTGTACCTTTGCATTTTTCTCCCAAACGAAGGACAATAGAATGAAAATTTTAAAGCCTCCTGTTAATGCTTCATCTACACGTTATAGCCCATAATTTTCCAATGCCTATCTCTTTGCAAAAGAGAGATATCGGCAAGGAAAAGCTGTATTGTACCTTTGCCTTTTTCTCCCAAACGAAGGACACTAGAATGAAAATTTTAAAGCCTCCTATTAGTGCTTCATCTACACGTTATAGCCCTGAATTTTCCAATGCCTATCTCTTTGCAAAAGAGAGATATCGGCAAGGAAAAGCTGTATTGTACCTTTGCATTTTTCTCCCAAACGAAGGACACTAGAATGAAAATTTTAAAGCCTCCTGTTAGTGCTTCATCTACACGTTATAGCCCTGCATTTTCCAATGCCTATCTCTGTGCAAAAGAGAGATATCGGCAAGGAAATGCTGTATTGTACCTTTGCATTTTTCTCCCAAACGAAAGACACTAGAATGAAAATTTTAAAGCCTCCTGTTAGTGCTTCATCTACACGTTATAGCCCTGCATTTTCCAATGCCTATCTCTTTGCAAAAGAGAGATATCGGCAAGGAAAAGCTGCATTGTACTTTTGTATTTTTCTCCCAAACGAAAGACACTAGAATGAAAATTTTAAAGCCTACTGTTAGGGCTTCATCTACACGTTATAGCCCTGCATTTTCCAATGCCTATCTCTTTGCAAAAGAGAGATATCGGCAAGGAAAAGCTGCATTGTACTTTTGCATTTTTCTCCCAAACGAAAGACACTAGAATGAAAATTTTAAAGCCTCCTGTTAGTGCTTCATCTACACGTTATAGCCCTGAATTTTCCAATGCCTATCTCTTTGCAAAAGAGAGATATCGGCAAGGAAAAGCTGTATTGTACCTTTGCATTTTTCTCCCAAACGAAGGACACTAGAATAAAAATTTAACAGCCTCCTGTTAGTGCTTCATCTACACGTTATAGCCCTGAATTTTCCAATGCCTATCTCTTTGCAAAAGAGAGATATCGGCAAGGAAAAGCTGTATTGTACCTTTGCATTTTTCTCCCAAACGAAGGACAATAGAATGAAAATTTTAAAGCCTCCTGTTAATGCTTCATCTACACGTTATAGCCCTGAATTTTCCAATGCCTATCTCTTTGCAAAAGAGAGATATCGGCAAGGAAAAGCTGTATTGTACCTTTGCATTTTTCTCCCAAACGAAAGACACTAGAATGAAAATTTTAAAGCCTCCTGTTAGTGCTTCATCTACACGTTATAGCCCTGCATTTTCCAATGCCTATCTCTTTGCAAAAGAGAGATATCGGCAAGGAAAAGCTGTATTGTACCTTTGCATTTTTCTCCCAAACGAAAGACACTAGAATGAAAATTGTAAAGCCTCCTGTTAGTGCTTCATCTACACGTTATAGCCCTGAATTTTCCAATGCCTATCTCTTTGTTATCATGCTGTTAACTGGGTTCAGATCACAAGTTGTACGGTGTGATTGGTGTGGCTGGTATGAGTCTTACCCGGGATTCAAAATCCTTCCTTATTGTGTACGCTCGTCCGGGCACAGTATCCTAACTGAGGCTTGGAGGAGGGTCATAGGGGGAGGAGCCAGTGCACACCAGCTAGTCCTAAAGCTTTTACTTTGTGCCCAGTCTCCTGCGGAGCCGCTATTCCCCATGGTCCTTTCGGAGTCCCCAGCATCCACTACGGACTATGAGAAATAGAATTATCGGTAAGTAAATTCTTATTTTCTGGACTGTGTCCAGGATCATCCTTAGGAATAGAAGACGTGTCTTCGGGATCAGCTGCGATTTTGGAATATTAAGAATCCAACCGTGCTGCCGCAACACTACCTGAGATAGTGCTACCCCGACTACCAACTGTTCCCTGGATCTTGCCCTTATCCGGAGATCGTCCAAGTAAGGGATAATTAAAACTCCCTTCCTTCGAAGGAGTATCATCATTTCGGCCATTACTTTGGTAAAGACCCGGGGTGCCGTGGACAAACCAAACGGCAGCGTCTGAAACTGATAGTGACAGTTCTGTACCACAAACCTGAGGTACCCTTGGTGAGAAGGGTAATTTGGGACATGGAGATAAGCATCCTTGATGTCCAGAGACACCATATAATCCCCTTCTTCCCGGTTTGCCATCACCGCTCTGAGTGACTCCATCTTGAATTTGAACCTTTGTATGTAAGTGTTCAAGGATTTCAGATTTAAATTAGGTCTCACCGAGCCGTCCGGCTTCGGTACCACAAACAGCGTGGAATAATACCCCTTTCCCTGTTGTAGGAGGGGTACCTTGATTATCACCTGCTGGGAATACAGCTTGTGAATGGCTTCCCATACCGCCTCCCTGTCGGAGGGAGACGTCGGTAAAGCAGACTTTAGGAAAACGGCGAAGGGGAGACGTCTCGAATTCCAATTTGTACCCCTGAGATACCACCTGAAGGATCCAGGGGTCCACCTGTGAGTGAGCCCACTGCACGCTGAAATTTATGAGACGGGCCCACACCGTTTCTGTTCCTGGGAACTGGCTGTTTGCTGCAGCCTTTTTCCTCTCCCTCTGCCTCGGGGCAGAAATGAGGAGCCTTTTGCCCGCTTGCCCTTATGGGGCCCAAAGGACTGCGCCTGATAATACGGCGTCTTCTTATGTTGAGAGGCTACCTGGGGTAAAAATGTGGATTTCCCAGCTGTTGCCGTGGCCACCAGGTCTGTTAGACCTACCCCAAATAACTCCTCCCTTTTATAAGGCGATACTTCCATATGCCTTTTGGAATCAGCATCACCTGACCACTGTCTTGTCCATAACCCTCTTCTGGCAGAAATGGACAGCGCACTTACTCTTGATGCCAGTCGGCAAATATCCCTCTGTGCATCACGCATATATAGAAAGCATCTTTTAAATGCTCTATAGTCAGTAATATACTGTCCCTATCTAGGGTATCAATATTGTCAGTCAGGGAATCCGACCAAGCCACCCCAGCACTGCACATCCAGGCTGAGGCGATTGCTGGTCGCAGTATCACACCCGTGTGAGTGTATATACATTTTAGGATATTTTACTGCTTTCTGTCAGCAGGTTCCTTAAGGGCGGCCGTATCCGGGGACGGTAGTGCCACCTGTTTAGACAAGCGTGTGAGCGCTTTATTCACCCTAGGGGGTGTTTCCCAATGTGCCCTATCCTCTGGCGGGAAGGGGTATGATGCTAATAACTTTTTAGGAATTAACAGTTTTTATCGGGGGAAACCCACGCATCATCACACACTTCATTTAATTCCTCAGATGCAGGAAAAACTACAGGCAGTTTTTTCTCACCCAACATAATACCCTTTTTAGTGGTACTGGTATTATCAGAAATGTGTAAAAACATTTTCCATAGCCTCAATCATGTAACGTGTGGCCCTACTGGAAGTCACATTCGTCTCTTAATCGTCGACACTGGAATCAGTATCCGTGTCGGCGTCTGTATCTGCCATCTGCGGTAACGGGCGTTTTAGAGCCCCTGATGGCTTTTGAGACACCTGGACAGGCACAGGCTGAGTAGCCGGCTGTCTCATGTCATCAATCTTTTGTAAAGAGCTGACACTGTCACGTAATTCCTTCCATAAGCTCAGCCACTCAGGTGTCGACTCCCTAGGGGGTGACAACTCCATTACAGGCAATTGCTCCGCCTCCACACCATTTTCCTCCTCATACATGTCGACACAATCGTACCGACACACAGCACACACACAGTGAATGCTCTGATAGAGGACAGGACCCCACTAGCCCTTTGGGGAGACAGAGGGAGAGTATGCCAGCACACACCAGAGCGCTAATAATATATATACAGGGATAACCTTATATAAGTGTTTTTCCCCTTATAGCTGCTGTATTGTTATACTACGCCTAATTAGTGCCCCCCTCTCTTTTTTAACCCTTTTCTGTAGTGTAGTAACTGCAGGGGAGAGCCAGGGAGCTTCCCTCCAACGGAGCTGTGAGAGAAAATGGCGCCAGTGTGCTGAGGAGATAGGCTCCGCCCCCTTCTCGGCGGCCTTTTCTCCCGTTTTTCTGTGGAATCTGGCAGGGGTTAAAATTCATCCATATAGCCCTGGGGGCTATATGTGATGTATTTTCGCCAGCCAAGGTGTTTCTATTGCTGCTCAGGGCGCCCCCCCCTAGCGCCCTGCACCCTCAGTGACCGAAGTGTGAAGTGTGTTGAGGAGCAATGGCGCACAGCTGCAGTGCTGTGCGCTACCTTGGTGAAGACAGGATGTCTTCTGCCGCCGATTTTCCGGACCTCTTCTTGCTTCTGGCTCTGTAAGGGGGCCGGCGGCGCGGCTCTGGGACCGAGCTCCGAGGCTGGGCCTGTGTTCGGTCCCTCTGGAGCTAATGGTGTCCAGTAGCCTAAGAAGCCCAATCCACTCTGCACGCAGGTGAGTTCGCTTCTTCTCCCCTTAGTCCCTCGATGCAGTGAGCCTGTTGCCAGCAGGTCTCACTGAAAATAAAAAACCTAAAACTAAACTTTCACTAAGAAGCTCAGGAGAGCCCCTAGTGTGCACCCTTCTCGGCCGGGCACAAAAATCTAACTGAGGCTTGGAGGATTGTCATAGGGGGAGGAGCCAGTGCACACCAGGTAGTCCTAAAGCTTTACTTTTGTGCCCAGTCTCCAGCGGAGCCGCTAATCCCCATGGTCCTTACGGAGTTCCCAGCATCCACTAGGATGTCAGAGAAACACTGATAGAGTACATTATATTTATGAATTAATTGCTTCCAGATTCTGCAGCAGCATCATCAGCACCACCAGTGTTACTCACAGTCACTTCACACTGACTGCTGCACAACACATCACTTAATTTCCGGGCCGCCCGCCACCTGGTGAAGAGACATGGGAGATGAAGGACCAGCAGTGCCACGTTGAGCGGAAGTATTGTGAATTAGTTACCCACACACTCCTTGTGACACCTGCTCCCCGTCTGCCCTCCCACCCGCCGCCTGCCGTCCGGAACCCGCACTGACAAGTAAGTCTCAGCAGAATGTGTCTGCCAGCAGCTCCCAGTCCCTCCTAGAGGAACACTGCCAGTGGTGTGGCGGCCGCGGCACACTAGGACTGAGAGACCGCAGCAGGAGGAAAGCACAGGTGGGCGGGAGGAGAGCATGGGCGGACATCACCATGTCACATTGCAAGGTGACGCCAGTCCCCCCAGTGAGGCCGCCGACGAATGCACTCAGCATAGTATTAGCAGCAGGCAGAGGGGGGTCGGGTGCAGCGGTGGTGGGAGGTACGGAAATGAGCTGCAGGCTAGGCTCCACCGATCACACACTCAGCGATCACTGTGCTACAGCAAGCGTGGCGTGCAGCGGTGCTGGACATGAGGGAGTGCCTGTGCGCACCAGGCACCCCCTGTACGCACGCCTATGCGCTACCACCACCCATATGCCACACTACATCACTATGCTACAGCCCTCCCATATGCTGCACTTCATAATTACACTATACCCCCCATACAACATACTACATCACCACACTACACTACTCACAATAAAATTAAAACATCCCAGTTCCTCATTCTTAATGAGCTCACGTGAGTTCTCTCCCCAACGGAGCTCCAGACCAAGTAACAATGAAGACACCAGCAGCGTGTAGGGGGCAGGCCTGGTCCACTTGTCAGGAGAGAGCAGTCACAGGAGGGTAAGAAGGGGGCGGGGCCTAGTCCTACAGACGGGAGAGAGCACAGACAGGAGAGAGCAAGGTACAGGGGTAGAAGGGGACGGAGCCTATTCTTACAGGCTTTCAAAATTCGACTTTAAAATTCGACATTTGACAAATTCGACTTTTCTGCAATGGTACAAATGCGGCAATTCGACAAAAGTATATTCAATTGAAGTTTGTAAATTCGACAACAGTGCTTTTAAACAGTAAATTCGTCATTTTCAATCCGCCACACTTTGCTGGCGGAATCTAATAAAAAAAATTTAAAAACATGTTTTTTTTTGCAGTTTTTTTTTTTTGGTAATAGCATATCTATTTATATTAGAAGGGATTAGGTACTTGGTTTGTCTTTTTTGGAGGCACAAGTATTATTTATATATTTTTTAAAATATTATTTATTTTTTAAATGGAATGTGAAAAACCCGAAAAAAAAATTGCGTGGGTCCCCCCTCCAAAGCATAACCAGCCTCGGGCTCTTCGAGCCGGTCCTGGTTCTAAAAATCTGGGGGGAAAACGGACAGGGGATCCCCCGTATTTTTAAAACCAGCACCGGGCTCTGTGCCTGGTGCTGGTGCAAAAAATACGGGGAACAAAAAGAGTAGGGGTCCCCCGTATTTTTTACACCAGCATCGGGCTCCACTAGCTGGACAGATAATGCCACAGCCGGGGGTCACTTTTATACAGTGCCCTGCGGCCGTGGCATTAAATATCCAACTAGTCACCCCTGGCCGGGGTACCCTTGGGGAGTGGGGACCCCCAGCCACCCAAGGGCCAGGGGTGAAGCCCGAGGCTGTCCCCCCCATCCAAGGGCTGCGGATGGGAGGCTGATAGCCTTGAGAAAATTTAAATAATATTGTTTTTTCTAGTAGTACTACAAGTCCCAGCAAGCCTCCCCCGCAAGCTGGTACTTGGAGAACCACAAGTACCAGCATGCAGGAGAAAAACGGGCCCGCTGGTACCTGTAGTTCTACTGGGGAAAAAATACCCAAATAAAAACAGGACACAGACACCGTAAAAATATAACTTTATTTCCCACCTGCCGACACACCCATACTTACCTATGTTGACATGAAGCAGTCGGTCCTCTTCTCCAAGTAGAATCCACGGGTACCTGAAAATAAAAGATAATTATACTCACCTGATCCAGGTTCCAGATTAAATCCACATACTTGGCAAAACAACAAACCGAACACCCGGACCAGACGGACTGAAAGGGGTCCCATGTTTACACATGGGATCCCTTTCCACGAATGCAGACATCCGAATCTCGCGAGAATCCGACAGCGGGATGATGACGTTCGTGCGCGCTCGGGCTAGCCGAGCAAGGCGGGAAGGTTCGAACCTGCCTCGGACCCGTGTAAAATGGGTGAAGTTCGGGGGGTTCGGATTCCGACGAACCGAACCCACTCATCACTAGTATGTACGTGAGTGTCAGGTGCCATGCGCGTACATACGTGTCAGTGCCGTGCGTGTACGTACGTGTGTGTCAAGTGTCGTGCGTGTACGTGTGTGTGTGTGTCAGGTGGCGCGTACCTACATGTGTGTATGTCAGGTGCTGTGCATGTGTGTACGTACAGGCGTGTGTCAGGTGCCGCGCGTGTACGTACGTGTGTGTGTGTGCCAGGAGCCGCGCGTGTACATGCGTGTGGGTGTCAGGAGCCGTGCGTATACGTACATACGTGTAGGTGTCAGGTGCCGTGCGTATACGTACATACGTGTGTGTGTCAGGAGCCGCGCGTGTTCGTACATGTGTGTGTGTGTGTCAGGAGCCACGCGTGTGTGTGTGTGTGTGTCAGGAGCCGCGCGTGTTCGTACATGTGTGTCAGGTGCCGCACGTGTATGTGTGTGTGTGTGTGTTAAATTCCGCGTGTGTACGTACGTATGTGTGTGCCTGGAGCCGCGCGTGTACATACATGTGTGTGTGTGTCAGGTGCTGTACGTGTATGTGTGTGTCTCAGGTGCTGCACGTGTATATGTGTGTATCTCAGGTGCTGCATTTGTATGCGTCAGCTGCCACGTGGGTGTCAGGTGTTGAGCGTGTATGTGTTTGTGTCGCATCTGTATGTGTGTGACTGTCAGGTGCTGCACGTGTATGTGTGTGTCAGGTGCTGCATGTATATATGTGTGTGTTAGGTGCTGTTCATGTATGTGGGAGTGGCAGGTGCTACATGTGTATATATGTGTGAGTGGCAGGTGCTGCGTGTGTATACGAGTGTGTGTGAGGTGCTGCGAGTGTATGTGTGTGTTAGGTGCTCAGAGTGTATATGATTGTGTGTCAGGTGCTGTGCGTGTGTGCGTTAAATGCCACATGTATGTATGTATGTGTGTCAGGTGCTGCGTGTGTGTGTGGGTGTGTCAGGTGCTGCATGTCTGTGTGTGTGGGTGTGTCAGGTGCTGCATGTGTGTGTGTGTGTCTGTCAGGTGCTGCATGTGTGTGTCAGGTGCTGCATGTCTGCGTGTGTGTCAGGCGCTGCATGTCTGTGTCAGGTGCTGCGTGTGTGTGTGTGTGTCAGGTGCTGTGTGTGTGTGTGTGTCAGGTGCTGCATATGTGTGTGTGTGTCAGGTGCTGCGTGTCTGTGTCAGGTGCTGCGTGTCTGCGTGTGTGTGTCAGGTGCTGCGTGTCTGCGTGTGTGTGTCAGGTGCTGCGTGTCTGCGTGTGTGTGTCAGGTGCTGCGTGTCTGCGTGTGTGTGTCAGGTGCTGCGTGTGTGTGTGTCAGGTGCTGCGTGTCTGCGTGTGTGTGTCAGGCGCTGCATGTCTGTGTGTCAGGTGCTGCGTGTGTGTGTGTCAGGTGCTGTGTGTGTCTGTCAGGTGCTGCGTGCCGTGTGCGTGTGTCAGGTGCGTGAGTGTGCGTGTGTCAGGTGCGTGAGTGTGTGTGTGTCAGGTGCGTGAGTGTGTGTGTCAGGTGCGTGAGTGTGTGTGTGTCAGGCGTTGCGTGTCTGTGTGTGTCAGGCGCTGCGTGTCTGTGTGTGTAAGGCGCTGCGTGTGAGTGTGTGCGTGTGTGTCAGGTCCGTGTGAGTGTCAGGTGCTGCGTCTGTGTGTGTGTGTCAGGTGCTGCGTGTGTGCGTGTGTGTCAGGCGCTGCGTGTGCGTGTGTCAGGCGCTGCAGGGAGGGCGGGGGGGACGGACAGCAGGGAGGGCGGGGGGGGGACGGACACACAGCAGGGAGGGCGGGGGGAGAACAGACACACAGCAGAGAGGAGGAGGGGGGGTGGCCGGACACAGCGGGAGGAGGGGGGGTGGCCGGACACAGCGGGAGGAGGGGGGTGGCCGGACACAGCGGGAGGAGGGGGGGTGGCCGGACACAGCGGGAGGAGGGGGGGTGGCCGGACACAGCGGGAGGGGGGGGTGGCCGGACACAGCGGGAGGGGGGGGTGGACGGACACAGCGAGAGGGGGGGGTGGCCGGACACAGCGGGAGGGGGGGGGGCCGGACACAGCGGGAGGAGGGGAGGGTGGCCGGACACAGCGGGAGGAGGGGAGGGTGGCCGGACACAGCGGGAGGAAGGGAGGGTGGCCGGACACACAGCAGGGAGGGCGCGGGGGGGAACACACTGCAGGGAGGAGGGGGGGGGACACACAGCAGGGAGGGCAAGGGGGGGGGGCGACGGACACACAGCAGGGGGGGGGGGGGGGAGACGGACACACAGCAGGGAGGGCAAGAGGGGGAGGGGGGGGTGACTGGTGACCATAGAGACCTTGATAAATACCGCATACTGCAGGGAGGGAGGGCCGGACACAGCGGGAGGAGGAGGAGGGAGGAGTGGCCGGACACAGCTGCCCGAGGCGCCTCCTACTGCCAGCCGCACCACAGACGCGGGGAGGAGACGCAGGCAGCCACCAGGGAAGGTCCGGCGGGCGGCCGGGCACACAGCGGGCGAGCGGGCGGGCGAGCGAGCGGGCGGGCGGGCGGGAGGGGAGGGTGGCCGGGCGGGCGGGAGGGGAGGGTGGCCGGACACGCGGGGGAGAAGTGGAAGCTGGGTACACAGCGGTGGGCTGCCTGACAGAACTCACCCAGTGCTACGATCTCCTCCCGCTTCATGGACCTCAATGAACTCACACGCCGGGAACCGCTGGCTGTCCTCCTGCAGCTCCACGTGACTCCTTCCCGCTCTGTCTCCTCGTGCCCAACTGCCAGAGCTACTCTCTGTACACCCCCTGCTGGCGGTCACTGCGCAGGCGCAACAAATTGAAATGCCCTATCTCTATAATGGGGCATATTTCTCTTAATTAAAAAAACCCTATAACTTTCTGAAAAACCACAACCCCAAAAGGCACTACACTGGGGCATACTCTATCTAGTAAAACAAACCCCAAGTCTTAATTCGTCCTCTATCCTGAGTTATGCCTTCCCAAAAAAATCTTCATTCACTCTATGGGAAAACGTTGTCAAAAAGCCACAGAGGGAGTGGCAGAAAAAAACTGACAGTTGGAACTTTAGCTTACTCCCAATTCCTCATTTTTTATTATTTTGCCCTGAAATTTGTCCTGCAGCAGCGGGTGACGATTCTACGCGTCCATGCCAAATTTCAGCTCAGTACGTCCAATCAGTTTTGAGGTGTAGCCCCTCAAACACCATGCCCCCATCTCAGAAGTTCCCTATGGGAGAATTCCGTTTGTTCGATTCAGCCTTAATATAAGGGCACGACCGTGCCCTTATAATTGACAGTATTGTTTTCTTTAAAAAATCCACTTAATTTTCTTTACCCGATTATTAAAATGGTAATTGACAAAAACAAACTACATTGTCACCAGAAGAGCAATACAAAATGTACAAGTGATATATTAAAATCATCTTTCCAGCTTGAATTTCAATGATGCATTGGGGCAACGATTTTGTGAGAAACATCTTCACCCTTAAATAAAGATTTTCTTAATTCCTTACCTGTGTGCTAATTAGATATCACCTTGTTTTCACATTAAACAGACTTCCACATGAGAAAACAGCAAAGATGCAGTGGCGTTAATGTTTCCTGGTGTCAACCTGTATTATTTCCGTAGATATTGAAATGAGGATGCATCTTGCTGCCTTTCCAATGAAGCAAGTTTAATTTAGTAATAGGTGAAAAACCATCCCTACAAAGATGTTAATCAGATACTTGGCTTTGTGGACACTTTTCAGAGAACAAATTTGTTATCATAAAAATAAAGCCAGAAAATGAAGAGCTGTTTAATCACTCAATTGGATTTTTCTGCCAGCATTTTTCTTTTTCTCTGCAACCCACTGCTAAATTGTGCTTCCTAGCTGTTTTTTTATAAAATCACTTAATCAAATCTAACTCTGATTACATCAGAGAAGGCCAGGTACCCTACACCATAAGAGGGGGTTTGCAATTTTGACTTGTCTACTTAAATATCACCAAAATCTGATCACGAGGTCAATTACGTCCCTGGGTGGGATTGAACCACCAACCTTTTGATTAATAGCTGAACACACTAACCGATTGCGCCACAGAGACACTTTGCAAAAACTATATACTGACAAAGACTAATAAGCATTCATCTAGAACGTTTCCTAGAAAAACTTTAAAAAGTCAATAATCTGGAGAGTTTTTGTAAGATGTTTCTTCCAGCAACCAATGAAGAAACACATTGGTACTTTCGCATGATGAGTGAGTGCTTCAGGATCTCTTGCACTTACATGTGCAGCAGAGTACTGCAATGGAAGCATGCTGGGCCCATAACCCAGAGGTAGGCAGATTGAAACTATCCTTTGCTATATGCATTTTTTTTTTGTTCATTAAAGTAATCCAAAACTGGGATTGATATTTTAGCTTTTATTTTTACTTAAAGTACAATAAATTTTACCATTTTAATTTGTTTTAATAGTATATTGACAGTATTGTTTTCTTTCAAAAATCCACTTAATTTTCTTTACCCTATTATTAAAATGGTAATTGACAAAAACAAACTACATTGTCACCAGAAGAGCAATACAAAATGTACAAGTGATATATTAAAATCATCTTTCCAGCTTGAATTTCAATGATGCATTGGGGCAACAATTTTGTGAGAAACATCTTCACCCTTAAATAAAGATTTTCTTAATTCCTTACCTGTGTGCTAATTAGATATCACCTTGTTTTCACATTAAACAGACTTCCACATGAGAAAGCAGCAAGGATGCAGTGGCGTTAATGTTTCCTGGTGTCAACCTGTATTATTTCAGTAGATATTGAAATGAGGATGCATCTTGCTGCCTTTCCAATGAAGCAAGTTTAATTTAGTAATAGGTGAAAAACCATCCCTACAAATATGTTAATCAGATACTTGGCTTTGTGGACACTTTTCAGAGAACAAATTAGTTAGCATAAAAATAAAGCCAGAAAATGAAGAGCTGTTTAATCACTCAATTGGATTTTTCTGCCAGCATATTTCTTTTTCTCTGCAACCCACTGCTAAATTGTGCTTCCTAGCTGTTTTTATAAAATCACTGAATCAAATCTAACTCTGATTACATCAGAGAAGGCCAGGTACCCTACACCATAACAGGGGGTTTGAAATTTTGACTTGTCTACTTAAAGATCACCAAAATCTGATAACAAGGTCAATTAAGTCCCTGGGTGGAATTGAACCACCAACCTTTTGGTTAATAGCCTTACACACTAACTGATTGCGCCACAGCGACACTTTGCAAAAGTAGTTACTGACAAAGGCTAATAAGCATTCATCTAGAACGATTCCTAGAAACATTTTAAAAAGTCAATAATGTGGAGAGTTTTTGTAAGATGTTTCTTCCATCAACCAATGAAGAAACACATTGGTACTTTCCCATGATGAGTGAGTGCTTCAGGATGTCTTGCACTTACATGTGCAGCAGAGTACTGTAATGGAAGCATGCTGGGTCCATAACCCAGAGGTAGGCAGATTGAAACTATCCTCTGCTATATGCATTTTTTTTTGTTAATTAAAGTAATCCAAAACTGGGATTGATATTTTTGCTCTTTTATTTTTACTTAAAGTACAATAACTTTTACCATTTTAATTTGTTTTAATAGTATATTGACAGTATTGTTTTCTTTCAAAAATCCAATTAATTTTCTTTACCCGATTATTAAAATGGTAATTGACAAAAGCAAACTACATTGTCACCAGAAGAGCAATACAAAATGTACAAGTGATATATTAAAATCATCTTTCCAGCTTGAATTTCAATGATGCATTGGGGCAACGATTTTGTGAGAAACATCTTCACCCTTAAATAAAGATTTTCTTAATTCCTTACCTGTGTGCTAATTAGATATCTCCTTGATTTCACATTAAACAGACTTCCACATGAGAAAGCAGCAAGGATGCAGTGGCGTTGATGTTTCCTGGTGTCAACCTGTATTATTTCAGTAGATATTGAAATGAGGATGCATCTTGCTGCCTTTCCAATTAAGCAAGTTTAATTTAGTAATAGGTGAAAAACCATCCCTACAAAGATGTTAATCAGATACTTGGCTTTGTGGACACTTTTCAGAGAACAAATTTGTTAGCATAAAAATAAAGCCAGAAAATGAAGAGCTGTTTAATCACTCAATTGGATTTTTTTGCCAGCATATTTCTTTTTCTCTGCAACCCACTGCTAAATTGTGCTTCCTAGCTGTTTTTATAAAATCACTGAATCAAATCTAACTCTGATTACATCAGAGAAGGCCAGGTACCCTACACCATAACAGGGGTTTTTGAAATTTTGACTTGTCTACTTAAAGATCAACAAAATCTGATAACAAGGTCAATTACGTCCCTGGGTGGGATTGAACCACCAACCTTTTGGTTAATTGCCGTACACACTAACTGATTGCGCCACAGCGATACTTTTCAAAAGTACATACTGACAAAGGCTAATAAGCATTCATCTAGAACGTTTCCTATAAAAACTTTAAATAGTCAATAATCTGGAGAGTTTTTGTAAGATGTTTCTTCCATCAACCAATGAAGAAACACATTGGTACTTTCCCATGATGAGTGAGTGCTTCAGGATCTCTTGCACTTACATGTGCAGCAGAGTACTGTAATGGAAGCATGCTGGGTCCATAACCCAGAGGTAGGCAGATTGAAACTATCCTCTGCTATATGCATTTTTTTTGTTAATTAAAGTAATCCAAAACTGGGATTGACATTTTTGCTCTTTTATTTTTACTTAAAGTACAATAACTTTTACCATTTTAATTTGTTTTAATAGTATATTGACAGTATTGTTTTCTTTCAAAAATCCAATTAATTTTCTTTACCCGATTATTAAAATGGTAATTGACAAAAACAAACTACATTGTCACCAGAAGAGCAATACAAAATGTACAAGTGATATATTAAAATCATCTTTCCAGCTTGAATTTCAATGATGCATTGGGGCAACGATTTTGTGAGAAACATCTTCACCCTTAAATAAAGATTTTCTTAATTCCTTACCTGTGTGCTAATTAGATATCACCTTGTTTTCACATTAAACAGACTTCCACATGAGAAAACAGCAAAGATGCAGTGGCATTAATGTTTCCTGGTGTCAACCTGTATTATTTCCGTAGATATTGAAATGAGGATGCATCTTGCTGCCTTTCCAATGAAGCAAGTTTAATTTAGTAATAGGTGAAAAACCATCCCTACAAAGATGTTAATCAGATACTTGGCTTTGTGGACACTTTTCAGAGAACAAATTTGTTATCATAAAAATAAAGCCAGAAAATGAAGAGCTGTTTAATCACTCAATTGGATTTTTCTGCCAGCATTTTTCTTTTTCTCTGCAACCCACTGCTAAATTGTGCTTCCTAGCTGTTTTTTTATAAAATCACTTAATCAAATCTAACTCTGATTACATCAGAGAAGGCCAGGTACCCTACACCATAAGAGGGGGTTTGCAATTTTGACTTGTCTACTTAAATATCACCAAAATCTGATAACAAGGTCAATTACGTCCCTGGGTGGGATTAAACCACCAACCTTTTGATTAATAGCTGAACACACTAACCGATTGCGCCACAGAGACACTTTGCAAAAAGTACATACTGACAAAGACTAATAAGCATTCATCTAGAACGTTTCCTAGAAAAACTTTAAAAAGTCAATAATCTGGAGAGTTTTTGTAAGATGTTTCTTCCAGCAACCAATGAAGAAACACATTGGTACTTTCGCATGATGAGTGAGTGCTTCAGGATCTCTTGCACTTACATGTGTAGCAGAGTACTGCACTGGAAGCATGCTGGGCCCATAACCCAGAGGTAGGCAGATTGAAACTATCCTTTGCTATATGCATTTTTTTTTGTTCATTAAAGTAATCCAAAACTGGGATTGATATTTTAGCTTTTAGTTTTACTTAAAGTACAATAACTTTTACCATTTTAATTTGTTTTAATAGTATATTGACAGTATTGTTTTCTTTCAAAAATCCAATTAATTTTCTTTACCCGATTATTAAAATGGTAATTGACAAAAACAAACTACATTGTCACCAGAAGAGCAATACAAAATGTACAAGTGATATATTAAAATCATCTTTCCAGCTTGAATTTCAATGACGCATTGGGGCAACGATTTTGTGAGAAACATCTTCACCCTTAAATAAAGATTTTCTTAATTCCTTACCTGTGTGCTAATTAGATATCACCTTGTTTTCACATTAAACAGACTTCCATATGAGAAAACAGCAAAGATGCAGTGGCGTTAATGTTTCCTGGTGTCAACCTGTATTATTTCCGTAGATATTGAAATGAGGATGCATCTTGCTGCCTTTCCAATGAAGCAAGTTTAATTTAGTAATAGGTGAAAAACCATCCCTACTTCTGTGAGGCTACTGTACAGCATTAGCTCCAGAGGGATCGGTACGCAGGTCTCACCCTCGCCGTCCGTCCCAGCGCCGCGCCGCCGTCCCCCTCGCAGAGCCGGAAGATAGAAGCCGGGTGAGTATGAGAAGAAAAGAAGACTTCAGAGGCGGCGGAAGACTTCATGATCTTCACTGAGGTAACGCACAGCACTAAAGCTGTGCTCCATTGCTCCCATACACCTCTCACACGGCAGTCAGTGTAAGGGTGAAGGGCGCAGGGGGGACGCCCTGGGCAGCAATATAGACCTCTCTTTGGCAAATTAAATATATATGCAGCTAGGCACTGTATATATATATATATAAGAGCCCCCGCCATTTTTTTACTATATTTGAGCGGGACAGAAGCCCGTCGCTGAGGGGGTGGGGCTTCTCCCTCAGCACTCACCAGCGCCATTTTCTCCACGGCACCGCTGAGGGGAAGCTCCACGGACTCTCCCCTGCTTATACCACGGTAGAAAGAGGGTCTTAAAGAAGAGGGGGGCACATAATTAGGCGCATATATATATGGAAATACAGCGCTACTGGGTAAACATAAAATTATTGTGTTTTTTTCCTGGGTCATATAGCGCTGGGGTGTGTGCTGGCATACTCTCTCTCTCTGTCTCTCCAAAGGGCCTTGTTGGGGAACTGTCCTCAGATAAGAGGATTCCCTGAGTGTATGGTGTGTCGGTACACGTGTGTCGACATGTCTGAGGTAGAAGGCTCTCCTAGAGAGGAGCAGGAGCAAATTAATGTGGTGTCTCCATCGACAACGCCGACACCTGACTGGATGGATATGTGGAATGTTTTAAGTGCTAATGTAAACTTATTACACAAGAGATTAGACAAAGCTGAAGCTAGGGAACAGTCAGGGAGTCAACCCATGCCTGTCCCTATGTCGCAGGGACCTTCGGGTCTCAAAAGCGCCCACTATCCCAAATAGTTGACACAGATACCGACACGGATTCTGACTCCAGTGTCGACTACTATGATGCAAAGTTACAGCCAAAATTGGCTAAATGTATTCGATATATGATTATTGCACTAAAAGATGTTTTGCACATCACAGAGTCCCCTGTCCCTGACACGAGGGTACACATGTATAAGGGAAAGAAACCTGAGATAACCTTTCCCCCCTCACATGAGTTGAACGAATTATGTGAAAAAGCTTGGGAATCTCCAGACAAAAAGCTGCAGATTCCCAAAAGGATTCTTATGGCGTATCCTTTCCCGCCAATGGACAGGATACGGTGGGAATCCTCCCCTAGGGTGGATAAAGCATTGACACGCTTATCCAAAAAGGTAGCGCTGCCATCCCAGGATACGGCTACCATCAGGGACCCTGCTGACCGCAAGCAGGAGGTTACCCTAAAGTCCATTTACACACATTCTGGTACCTTACTCAGACCGGCAATTGCGTCGGCCGGGGTTGTAGCGCGGTGGCAGCATGGACAGATACCTTATCAGCAGAGATTGAGACCCTAGATAAGGATGCTATGTTATTGACCATAGGGCATATAAAAGATGCTGTCCTATATATGAGAGATGCTCAAAGTGACATTAGTCTACTGGGTTCTAGAATAAACGCTATGTCGATTTCTGCTAGATGAGTCCTATGGACCCGGCAATGGACAGGTGATGCCGACTCAAAAAGGCATATGGAGGTTTTACCTTACAGGGGTGAGGAATTGTTTGGGGAAGGTCTCTCGGACCTAGTCTCCACAGCTACAGCTGGTAAATCAAATTTTTTGCCTTATATTCCCTCACAGCCTAAGAAAGCACCACATTATCAAATGCAGTCCTTTCGATCACAGAGAAACAAGAAAGTACGAGGTGCGTCGTTTCTTGCCAGAGGTAAGGGCAGAGGGAAGAAGCTGCACAACACAGCTAGTTCCCAGGAACAGAAGTCCTCCCCGGCCTCTACAAAATCCACTGCATGACGCTGGGGCTCCGCTAAAGGAGTCCGCCCAGTTGGGGGCACGTCTTCGAGTTTTCAGCCACATCTGGGTTCATTCGCAGGTGGATCCCTAGGCAATAGAAATTGTTTCTCAGGGTTACAAGCTGAAATTCGAAGAGGTGCCTCCTCGCCGGTTTTTCAAATCGGCCCTACCATCTTCTCCCCAGGAAAGGGAGATAGTGTTAAATGCAATTCACAAATTGTATCTTCAACAGGTGGTGGTCAAGGTTCCCCTGCTTCAACAAGGAAAGGGAAATTATTCGACCCTGTTTGTAGTCCCAAAACCGGACGGTTTGGTCAGACCCATATTAAATTTAAAATCCCTGAACCTATACTTGAAAAGGTTCAAGTTCAAGATGGAATCGCTAAGAGCGGTCATCGCCAGCCTAGAAGGGGGGGATTTTATGATATCTCTGGACATAAAGGATGCATACCTTCATGTACTCATTTATCCACCTCATCAGGCGTACCTAAGATTTGCGGTACAGTATTGTCATTACCAATTTCAGACGTTGCCGTTTGGTCTCTCCAGAATTTTCTCCAAGAATTTTCACCAAGGTAATGACGGAAATTATGGTGCTCCTGCGAAAGCAAGGTGTCACAATTATCCCGTACTTGAACGATCTCCTCATAAAAGCGAGATCAAGAGAGCAGTTGCTGAACAGCGTATAACTTTCACTGAAGGTGTTACAGCAACACGGCTGGATTCTCAATATCCCGAAGTCGCAGTTGGTTCCTACGACTCGTCTGACTTTGCTTGGGCATTATTCTGGATACGGACCAGAAAAGGGTTTATCTTCCGATAGAAAAGGCCCAGGAACTCATGACTCTGGTCAGGAACCTATTGAAACCAAAACAGGTGTCAGTGCATCACTGCACTCGAGTCCTGGGAATGATGGTGGCATCATACGAGGCCATTCCCTTCGGCAGGTTCTATGCGAGGATCTTGCAATGGGACCTACTGGACAAGTGGTCCGGGTCACATCTACAGATTCATCAGTTGATCACCCTGTCCCCCAGGGCCAGGGTATCTCTCCTGTGGTGGCTGCAGAGTGCTCACCTTCTAGAGGGCCGCAGATTCGGCATTCAGGACTGGATCCTGGTGACCACGAACGCGAGCCTCCGAGGTTGGGGAGCAGCCACACAGGGAAGAAATTTCCAAGGTCTTTGGTCAAGTCAGGAGACTTGTCTTCACATCAACATCCTGGAGCTAAGGGCCATATACAACGCCCTATGTCAAGCGGAGACCTTACTTCGCGACCAACCAGTTCTGATCCAGTCAGACAACGTCACCGCAGTAGTTCATGTAAACCGCCAAGGCGGCACAAGGAGCAGAGTGGCGATGGCGGAAGCCACCAGAATTCTTCGCTGGACGGAGAATCATGTAAGCGCACTGTCAGCAGTGTTCATTCCGGGAGTGGACAACTGGGAAGCAGACTTCCTCAGCAGACACAACCTACATCCAGGAGAGTGGGGACTCCATCAGGAAGTCTTCGCACAGATTGCAAGTCGGTGGGGACTGTTCCAGATAGACATGATGGCGTCCCGCCTCAACAAAAAGCTACAGAGGTATTGCACCAGGTCAAGAGACCCTCAGGCAGTAGCTGTAGACGCCCTAGTGACACCGTGGGTGTTCCGGTCGGTCTATGTATTTCCTCCTCTACCTCTCATACCCAAGGTGTTGATAATAGTAAGAAAAAGAGGAGTAAGAACAATTCTCATTGTTTCAGATTGGCCGCGAAGGACCTGGTATCCAGATCTGCAGGAAATGCTCACAGAAGATCCGTGGCCACTTCCTCTAAGACAGGACCTGTTGCAACAGGGGCCCTGTCTGTTCCAAGACTTACCGCGGCTGCGTTTGACGGCATGGCGGTTGAACGCCGGATCCTAGCGGAAAAGGGTATTCCAGATGAGGTCATTCCTACGCTAATAAAGGCTAGGAAGGACGTGACATCTAAACATTATCACTGTATATGGCGAAAATATGTTTCTTGGTGTGAGGCCAGGAATGCTCATACGGAAGAATTCCACCTGGGCCACTTCCTTCACTTCCTACAAACTGGAGTGAATTTGGGCCTAAAATTAGGCTCTATTAAGGTTCAGATTTTGGCCTTATCCATTTTCTTTCAAAAGGAATTGGCCTCTCTTCCTGAAGTAAGTACAAACTTTTGTGAAGGGAGTACTGCATATTCAGCCTCCTTTTGTACCTCCGGTGGTCCCTTGGGACCTTAACGTGGTGTTAAGGTTATGGTTTGAACCACTTAAAATGGTGGAGTTTAAATATCTCACTTGGAAGGTGGTCATGTTATTAGCCTTGGCTTCCGCTAGGCGAGTGTCGGAATTAGCAGCTTTATCACATAAAATCCCCTATCTGGTTTTCCATATGGATAGAGCGGAATTGCAGACCCGTCCTCAATTCCTGCTAAAAGTGGACTCATCCTTTCATATGAACCAACCTATCGTGATGCCTGTGGCTACGCGTGACTTGGAGGATTCCGAGTCCCTTGATGTGGTCAGGGCTTTGAAAATTTACGTGGCCAGAACGGCTAGAGTCAGAAAAACAGAAGCACTGTTTGTCCTGTATGCAGCCAACAAGATTGGCACCCCTGCTTCAAAGCAGACTATTGCTCTCTGGATCTGTAACACGATTCAGCAGGCGCATTCTATGGCGGGATTGCCGTTGCCTAATTCAGTCAAGGCCCATTCCACTAGGAAGGTGGGCTCTTCTTGGGCAGCTGCCCGAGGGGTCTCGGCACTACAGCTGTGCCGAGCTGCTACTTGGTCGGGTTCAAACACCTTTGCAAAGTTCTATAAGTTTGATACCCTGGCTGAGGAGGACCTCCTGTTTGCTCAATCGGTGCTGCAGAGTCATCCGCAGGAGCCCGTTTGGGAGCTTTGGTATAATCCCCATGGTCCTTACGGAGTCCCCAGCATCCTCTAGGACGTAAGAGAAAATAAGATTTTAAACCTACCGGTAAATCTTTTTCTCGTAGTCCGTAGAGGATGCTGGGTGCCCGTCCCAAGTGCGGACTACTTCTGCAAGACTTGTATATAGTTATTGCTTACATAAGGGTTAATTGTTAGTTTTCATCGGTCTTGGACTGATGCTATGTTGTTTTCATACTGTTAACTGGGTAGTATATCACAAGTTATACGGTGTGATTGGTGTGGCTGGTATGAATCTTGACCTTGGATTAACAAAAATCCTTTCCTCGTACTGTCCGTCTCCTCTGGGCACAGTTTCTCTAACTGAGGTATGGAGGAGGGGCATAGAGGGAGGAGCCAGTGCACACCCAGATCTAAAGTCTTTCTTAAAGTGCCCATGTCTGCTGCGGAGCCCGTCTATCCCCCATGGTCCTTACGGAGTCCCCATCATCCTCTACGGACTACGAGAAAAAAATTTTACCGGTAGGTTTAAAATGTTATTTTTTTCTCTGCAACCCACTGCTAAATTGTGCTTCCTAGCTGTTTTTTATAAAATCACTTAATTAAATCTAACTCTGATTATGTCAGAGAAGGCCAGGTACCCTACACCATAAGAGGGGGTTTGAAATTTTGACTTGTCTACTTAAAGATCACCAAAATCTGATCACAAGGTCAATTACATCCCTGGGTGGGATTGAACCACCAACCTTTTGGTTAATAGCCCATGTAAGTGAAAGAGATCCTGAAGCACTCACTCATCATGGGAAAGTACCAATGTGTTTCTTACAAAAATTCTCCAGATTATTGACTTTTTAAAGTTTTTCTAGGAAACGTTCTAGATGAATGCTTATTAGCCTTTGTCAGTATCTACTTTTGCAAGGTGTCTATGTGGCGCAATCGGTTAGCATGTTTGGCTTTTAACCAAAAGGTTGGTGGTTCAATCCCACCCAGGGATGTATTTGACCTTGTAATCAGATTTTGGTGATCTTTAAGTAGACAAGTCAAAATTTCAAACCCCCTCTTATGGTGTAGGGTACCTGGCCTTCTCTGATGTTATCAGAGTTAGATTTGATTAAGTGATTTTATAAAAAAACAGCTAGGAAGCACAATTTAGCAGTGGGTTGCAGAGAAAAAAAATTATGCTGGCAGAAAAGTCCAATTGAGTGACGAAACAGCTCTTCATTTTCTGATTTTATGTTTATGCTAACAAATTTGCTCTATGAAAAGTGTCCACAAAGCCAAGTCTCTGATTAACACCTTTGTAGGAATGGTTTTTCACCTATTACTGAATTAAACTTGCTTCATTGGAAAGGCAGCAAGATGCATCCTCATTTCAATGTCTACTGAAATAATACAGGTTGACACCAGGAAACATAAACGTCACTGCATCCTTGCTGCTTCCTCATGGGGAAGTCTGTTTAATGTGAAAACAAGGTGATATCTAATCAGCACACAGGTAAGGAATTAAGAAAATCTTTCTTTATGGGTGAAGATGTTTCTCACAAAATTGTTGTACCAAAGCATCATTGAATTTCAAGCTGGAAAGATGATTTTAATATATCACTTGTACATTTTGTACTGCTCTTCTGGTGACAATGTAGTTTGTTTTTGTCAATTACCATTTTAATAATAGGGTAAAGAAAATTAAGTGGATTTTTGAAAGAAAACAATACTGTCAATATACTATTAAAACAAATTAAAATGGTAAAAGTTATTGTACTTTAAGTAAAAATAAAAGAGCCAAAATATCAATCCCAGTTTTGGATTACTTTAATTAACAAAAAACAATGCATATAGCAGAGGATAGTTTCAATCTGCCTACCTCTGGGTTATGGGCCCAGCATGCTTCCGTTGCAGTACTTTGCTGCTCATGTAAGTGCAAGAGATCCTGAAGCACTCACTCATCATGGGAAAGTACCAATGTGTTTCTTACAAAAACTCTCCAGATTATTGACTTTTTAAAGTTTTTCTGGGAAACGTTCTAGATGAATGCTTATTAGCCTTTGTCAGTATATACTTTTACGAGGTGTCTCTGTGGTGCAATCGGTTAGCATGTTTGGCTATTAACCAAAAGGTTGGTGGTTCAATCCCACCCATGGATGTAATTGACCTTGTGATTAGATTTTGGTAATCTTTAAGTAGACAAGTCAAAATGTCAAACTCCCTCTTATGGTGTAGGGTACCTGGCCTTCTCTGATGTAATCAGAGTTAGATTTGATTAAGTGATTTTATAAAAAACAGCTAGGAAGCACAATTTAGCAGTGGGTTGCAGAGAAAAAAAATTATGCTGGCAGAAAAGTCCAATTGAGTGATTAAACAGCTCTTCATTTTCTGATTTTATGTTTATGCTAACAAATTTGCTCTCTGAAAAGTGTCCACAAAGCCAAGTCTCTGATTAACACCTTTGTAGGAATGGTTTTTCACCTATTACTGAATTAAACTTGCTTCATTGGAAAGGCAGCAAGATGCATCCTCATTTCAATGTCTACTGAAATAATACAGGTTGACACCAGGAAACATAAACGTCACTGCATCCTTGCTGCTTCCTCATGGGGAAGTCTGTTTAATGTGAAAACAAGGTGATATCTAATCAGCACACAGGTAAGGAATTAAGAAAATCTTTCTTTATGGGTGAAGATGTTTCTCAAAAAATTGTTGCACCAAAGCATCATTGAAATTCAAGTGGAAAGATGATTTTAATATATCACTTGTACATTTTGTACTGCTCTTCTGGTGACAATGTAGTTTGTTTTTGTCAATTACCATTTTAATAATAGGGTAAAGAAAATTAAGTGGATTTTTGAAAGAAAACAATACTGTCAATATACTATTAAAACAAATTAAAATGGTAAAAGTTATTGTACTTTAAGTAAAAATAAAAGAGCCAAAATATCAATCCCAGTTTTGGATTACTTTAATTAACAAAAAACAATGCATATAGCAGAAGATAGTTTCAATCTGCCTACCTCTGGGTTATGGGCCCAGCATGCTTCCGTTGCAGTACTCTGCTGCTTATGTAAGTGCAAGAGATCCTGAAGCACTCACTCATCATGGGAAAGTAGCAATGTGTTTCTTACAAAAACTCTCCAGATTATTGACTTTTTAAAGTTTTTCTAGGAAACGTTCTAGATTGATGCTTATTAGCCTTTGTCAGAATAAACTTTTACGAGGTGTCTCTGTGGTGCAATCGGTTAGCATGTTTGGCTATTAACCAAAAGGTTGGTGGTTCAATCCCACCCAGGGATGTAATTGACCTTGTGATCAGATTTTGGTGATCTTTAAGTAGACAAGTCAAAATTTCAAACCCCCTCTTATGATGTAGGGTACCTGGCCTTCTCTGATGTAATCAGAGTTAGATTTGATTAAGTGATTTTATAAAAAACAGCTAGGAAGCACAATTTAGCAGTGGGTTGCAGAGAAAAAAAAATTATGCTGGCAGAAAAGTCCAATTGAGTGATTAAACAGCTCTTCATTTTCTGACTTTATTTTTATGCTAACAAATTTGCTCTCTGAAAAGTGTCCACAAAGCCAAGTCTCTGATTAACACCTTTGTAGGAATGTTTTTTCACCTATTACTGAATTAAACTTGCTACATTGGAAAGGCAGCAAGATGCATCCTCATTTCAATGTCTACTGAAATAATACAGGTTGACACCAGGAAACATAAACGTTACTGCATCCTTGCTGCTTTCTCATGTGGAAGTCTGTTTAATGTGAAAACAAGGTAATATCTAATCAGCACACAGGTAAGGAATTAAGAAAATCTTTCTTTATGGGTGAAGATGTTTCTCACAAAATTGTTGTCCCAATGCATCATTGAAATTCAAGATGGAAGATGATTTTAATATATCACTTGTACATTTTGCATTGCTCTTCTGGTGACAATGTAGTTTGTTTTTGTCAATTACCATTTCAGTAATAGGGTAAAGAAAATTAAGTGCATTTTTTAAAGAAAACAATGCTGTCAATATACTATTAAAACAAATTAAAATGATAAAAGTTATTGTACTTTAAGTAAAAATAAAAGAGCCAAAATATCAATCCCAGTTTTTGATTACTTTAATTATAAAAAAAAAATGCACATAGCAGAGGATAGTTTCGATCAATCGACCTCTGGGTTATGGGCCTAGCATCCTTCCATTGCACTACTCTGCTGCTCATGGAAGTCCGAGAGATCCTGAAGACTAAATTGATTAAAGGCCTAAAAGTACTGGACTATAAGGAAAGACTTACTAGGCTGAATATGTATACACTAGAAAAGAGGTGCCTAAGAGGAGATATTATTAATATCTTCAAATATGTAAAGATACATAACAAAGAGTTATCAGAGGAATTATTTATTAAAAGAACACGTGGTCACTCGCTGCGACTGGAGGAAAGTTCAGAACGCAATGGAGGAAAGGGTTCTTAACTGTTAGGGCAATCAGGATGTGGAATTCCCTGCCAGGGAAGGTGGTAATGGCGGACTCTGTAATTGGATTTAAAAAAGGAATGGATACATTTCTGAATGAAAAAGCTATCCAAGGTTATAATACTTAAAATATCAACAAGGTTAATCCGGGGGTAACATGAGTTATAGTAGCTAACTAGTCATAAAACATTATTCAGCAAGTATGTAGAATCATCACAACTTAAAACAGGTTGAACACGATGGGCAATTTGCCTCTATTCAACCTCAAAAACTATGTTACTATATGTTACTATATTACTGTAGTATACAGAACACCACAATGCAATGAGCAGTGATAGTGAGCACTGATGAGGATACTAGAACTGACACTGAGCAGCAAGATGCAGCACTGGACTATTAGTAATGTACTGTAGTATGCTGAGCACCACAATGCAGCACAAGACAATGAGCAGTGATACTGAGCACTGATGAGGATACTACTGAGAACTGACACTGAGCAGGAGAGACACACTACTAGTATTACTGAGCAGCAATAAGTAACCACTGATACTGAGCACTGATATTGAGATTTCCACTGAGAGAACATAGCCACGTCCTCTCCGCTCTCTCTTCAATGCACGAGTAAAAATGGCGGCAACGCGCAGCTCTATATATAATATCCGAATCTCGCGAGAATCCGACAGCGGGATGATGACATTTTCCCTTGTTCAGGTTTTCCGAGTCAGGCGGGAACAACCGAGCCTGCCTCAGACCAGTGTAAACAACGTGGAGTTCGTGGGGAATTCGGTTCTCGGAGAACCGAACCCGCTCCTCTCTACCTTATACCCATCAATTTTTTTTATTTTCAATCTAAGCCCCTGCAGTTTTCTGTAAGCATCTGCTTCGCTATCATGATCAACAAGTCACAAGGGCAAACACTCAGGGCTTGAGGCATAGATCTTTGGACCAGCTGCTACAAGCATGGCAGAGGTGTCACTATCACTGGTGACACCCAGAGAGGTGGCGAGGGAGATTGTAATGCAGTGCGTGCAAATAAGCAGCGCAATGGTAAAAAGGAGGCATGATTTCATAGGTAGGGGCGTGGCCTGGTGGCCTGAATCTACATTTTGTTGCTCCGGGTGTCCCGGGGGTTGGGGGCTGCACCCGGGGACTAGTGTGTAAGCGGTGCTGGCTCCTGCACAGTGACAGGGCATGGCCACCCAGTATGACACCTCCCTTCTTGACCATGCTGTAATTGCAGTCGCACTGCAGTTCAGCGTGATCATAAACAATGGTGTAGCCTCCTGCTGGTGCAGACTGTATGTGCGCGCAGGAAGCCGCCACCATTTTTGTGATCACAGCGGCTGAATGTGATGTCATACAGCCGCTGTGACCACGCCCCCTGTGTCTCCTCCATTGCAGACCCCATTTTGAAGCCTTGCCCCCGCACTGCTCCATCTCTGACTTGGAAATGGAGTGTTGCTGACCCCACTCTCCCCCCCTGCCCCGATTGACAGGCAGAGGCGATCGCATGCAGGCACATGCATATGCTCTTAGCAATTTTTGCAGTTGGATCGCTTATTGTGATTGCAATCCAACCTGAATCAGGCCCTATTACCTATCACAATGCGCTGCGGGCAGTACAAAATTGGGTTAATATAGGAGAAAAACCCCCAGACCTGTGCTCCTTAACTGTACCTGGTGGCTAGTGGAGCGGCTGCCCAGTAATCAGTGTCCACCCCAGTGCGCACACGGCCCACCCCCTACGGCCACGCTCCCCTTTATCAGCGGCCTCGTGATCCGGAAGGGCGGTGTGTGTGTGTGACTGACCTTAGGAAGAAACCGGAGCCTCCGCTGCAGTGACCCAGCAACCAGGGCACGGGAGTATACAGCGCCGCTGGGAGTGATGAAGCTGCAGTAAAGATGTCTATTAGACCTAGCCTGCTGCAGCCCTTGTAGATTATCAAAAAACAAGTTCTTCTTTTCTTGTCAAAATTAATAGCTAAGAATAGGCTGCCTGAGGCAGGCCCCTGTTAAGTGGCCTGCTACTGAAGGCACCAACTACAAACTACATGGAAGCGGGGTTATAGAGGAGGATGCGCTGAGCATCTTGGGAACAGTCAAAAGCTTTGAGCCGGTTGGTGCCTCAGATCAAGATCCTACTCTACACCCCAATGTGAATCCTTGTGGAGTCCAGTGTACCCCACAGAAGAAATTAATGTGTCACACCCATTGGCAGCAACCTAAGAATAGCTGCTGACGGGCACAATTGAGAAAGGAAGGGGGGGGGGCATTTGAATCCAGCACATAGATGCAATTCAAATATGTAATTTGTACCTTCCTATTTTAAAATATAATGGATGAACCTCACCCTGTGAGAACAATCTTCATGATCAAGAGATCTAATATGTAAAATAAGTATGAGTTGGGATAGGGCTGGGGAGGGTGGCAGCTCGGGCAGCCCCTCCCCCGTCAAGTTAAGGAGATTCAACTGAGGAAGCACAAGGGAACTCTCGTCTGGGGACAACAACTGCAGGGAGACCACATCTTTTCAGATGAACATGGGAGGGCGGAAGGCTGCCTAATACTTAAGCACCATCAAATATCAAACCATATCCAACAACTAGTACAAGCATTCCTGGGGGAAGGTCTGCAGCAGACGGATTTGCATACGGTGATGTCATCCAAGCAGTGGGCCAAAGTTGGCTGGAACCCTCTGCATATAAAAAGAGAAAAGGGGCATGCAGGGCATGGCGGCCTTTTGCAGTGCTTGGATGACCCCTAGTTCGCATTAAACACCCCCACCCTCCTTTGGTGTGGGGCTCATGTTGGCCATGCCCCATCCCCTGAAGCATTCATGCTGATTTCTTGCAACAGCTGGGCACTGTAACAGCTCCAGAGCTGCTCTGTAAGGCAAGTAAAAGGGTGTGGGCCCTGCAGCACCACCTGTAGTTCGCATTGTGCGTTGGAAGGCACAAAGTAAGCAGACGGGAGGAGAAGTCAGGATAGTACACAAGGGCATCCTTTTTTCTTAGTCCATAGAGGATGCTGGGGTCACATTAAGAACCATGGGGTATAGACGGGATCCGCAAGAGACATGGGCACTTTAAGACTTTCAAAGGGTGTGAACTGGCTCCTCCCTCTTTGCCCCTCCTCCAGAATCCAGTTATAGGAACTGTGCCCAGGGAGACGGACATTTCGAGGAAAGGATTTATTGTTAAACTAAGGTGAGCATCTTACCAGCTCACACCTTAAGCATGCCGCAGAACGTGGCATTCAACAGAACACAAGCCAACGGCATGAACAATTGCAGCAAAAAGCTGACCAGAACCGTAACACAACATGTGTATAACCACAAGTAATAACTGCAGACACAGTATGGACTGGGACGGGTGCCCAGCATCCTCTACGTACTAAGAGAAAAGGATTTACCGGTAGGTATTAAAATCCTATTTTCTCATACGACCTAGAGGATGCTGGGGTCACATTAAGAACCATGGGGTTATACCAAAGCTCTTGAACGGGTGGGAGAGTGCGTACGACTCTGCAGCACCGAATGACCCAACTTGAGGTTATCATCAGCCAAGGTATCAAACTTGTAAAACTTAGCAAAAGTGTTTACTAAATAGCTGCTCTGCAAAGTTGCAATGCCGAGACTCCCCGACCAGCTGCCCAGGATGAACCCACCTTTCTAGTAGAATGGGTCTTCACCTAATTCAGTAACGGCAATCCTGCCGTGGAATGAGCATGCTGAATCTTACCACAGATCCAGCGCATAATGGTCTGCATGGAAGCAGGACACCCAATCCTGTTGGGAGCATACAGGACAAACAGAGCCTCTGTTTTCCTAATCTGAACCGTTCTGGTGACATAAATTTTCAAAGTTCTGACCACAGCCAGAGACTTTGACTCAACGAAGGTGTCAGTGGCCAAAGACACCATGTGGAAAGATGAACCACCTTTGGCAGAAATTGTTGATGTGTCCTCAATTCTGCTCTATCTTCATGAAAGATCAAATAAAGGCTCTTGTGATACTGCATGGTTTGTACTGTTTTCCATGTGCTCCCAGATCTTTCAAGCAAGTAGCATGGTCAAGAAAGTTCTGTTTGAAAAGAAACAAACATTTACTGTCATTGTTATGCAAATAAACTTACATTAAAGCTAACAAGAAAGCACACTCGTTCTGTCTTTAAACTGATAAAAGAAACCCCAATAATATGGGGCATGCAAAAATTGAGATAAAACTCAGTTTTGCTCCTCTCCACGGAAATCTTTAATAAAAGGCGAAATATTTGTTAGTTCTGAAGAGAAACCAGAGCATGACCAAGATTCCACCTGTCGCCTGAGTGCCATGCCAGCAGTTCTCATTCAGCTCAAAGTGAGCACCCAATTTGAATGAAAGAAAGCAGATTTCTCACCAGGCTTCCCCTTGCTATAAACATGGTTTGTACTCTTTTCCATGTGCTCCCAGATCTTTCAAACAATTAGTGTGGTCAAGAAAGTTCTGTTTGAAAAGAAACAAACATTTACTGTCATTTCTATGCAAATGAGCTTACATTAAAGCACACTCGTTCTATCTTTAAACCGATAAAATAAAACCCCAATAAGATGGGGCATGCAAAAATTGAGATAAAACTCAGTTTTGCTCCTCTCCACGGAAATCTTTAGTAAAAGGCGAAAGATTTGTTCGTTCTGAAGAGAAACCAGAGCATGACCAAGATTCTACCTGTCGCCTGAGTGCCATGCCAGCAGTCCTCATTCAGCTCAAAGTGAGCACCCAATTTGAAAGAAAGAAAGCAGATTTCTCACCAGGCTTCCCCTTGCTATAAACATGGTTTGTACTCTTTTCCATGTGCTCCCAGATCTTTCAAGCAATTAGTATAGTCAAGAAAGTTCTGTTTGAAAAGAAACAAACATTTACTGTCATTTCTATGCAAATGAGCTTACATTAAAGCACACTCGTTCTATCTTTAAACTGATAAAAGAAACCCCAATAAGACGGGGCATGCAAAAATTGAGATAAAACTCAGTTTTGCTCCTCTCCACGGAAATCTTTAATAAAAGGTGAAAGATTTGTTCGTTCTGAAGAGAAACCAGAGCATGACTAAGATTCCACCTGTCGCCTGAGTGCCATGCCAGCAGTCCTCATTCAGCTCAAAATGAGCACCCAATTTGAAAGAAAGAAAGCAGATTTCTCACCAGACTTCCCCTTGCTATAAGCATGGTTTGTACTCTTTTCCATGTGCTCCCAGATCTTTCAAGCAATTAGTATGGTCAAGAAAGTTCTGCTTGAAAAGAAACAGACATTTATTGTCATTGTTATGCAAATAAACTTACATTAAAGCTAACAAGAAAGCACACTCGTTCTGTCTTTAATCTGATAAAAGAAACCCCAATAATATGGGGCATGCAAAAATTGAGATAAAGCTCAGTTTTGCTCCTCTCCACAGAAATCTTTAGTAAAAGGCGAAAGATTTGTTCGTTCTGAAGAGAAACCAGAGCATGACCAAGATTCCACCTGTCGCCTGAGTGCCGTGCCAGCAGTCCTCATTCAGATCAAAGTGAGCGCCCAATTTGAAAGAAAGCAGATTTCTCACCTGTCTTCTCCTTGCTATAAGCATGGTTTGTACTGTATTCCATGTGCTCCCAGATCTTTCAATCAAGTAGCATGGTCAAGAAAGTTCTGTTTGAAAAGAAACAAACATTTACTGTCATTTCTATGCAAATGAGCTTACATTAAAGCACACTCATTCTATCTTTAAACCGATAAAAGAAACCCCAAAAAGATGGGGCATGCAAAAATTGAGATAAAACTCGGTTTTGCTCCTCTCCACGGAAATCTTTAGTAAAAGGCGAAAGATTTGTTCGTTCTGAAGAGAAACCAGAGCATGACCAAGATTTTTATCTGAAAATATGTGTTCTCCCTGCAGTTGTTGTCCCCAGATGAGAGTTCCTTTGTGCTGACTCAGTTGAATCTCCTTTACTTGACAGGGGGATGCTCGAGCAGCGACCCTCCCCAGCTCTAGCCCAACTCCTACTTACCTGCCAGGTGAGATACTATGATCATGAAGGTGCTTCTCCCAGGGCAAGGCTCACCCATTGCACTCTGGGTGTGCTGCTTCTGCGATTTCCCCAAATGTGGGAAACTTGACTGCATAATTTGTGTTTCCCCTGGTCGGCTCTCGTATAATTCAGATCTCTTTGTCTCAGGTCTCTCTCCAGCCTAGTTTGCTGTCTGTTTCCACTTCTCTTTTCTTGAGCCGCTCCCTTCTATGCCCTTGCGCACTATCCTGACTTCTCCCGTCTGCTTACTTCGTGCCTTCCAACGCACAATGCAAACTACAGGTAGTGCTGCAGGGCCCACACCCTTTTACTTGCCTTACAGAGCGTCTCTGGAGCAGTTACAGTGCCCAGCTGCTGCAAGAAATCAGCTTGAATGCTTCAGGGGCTGGGGCATAGCCAACATGAGCCCCACACCGAAGGAGGGTGGAGGTGTGTAATGCGAACTAGGGGTCATCCAAGCGCCGCAAAAGGCCGCCATGCCCTGCACGCCCCTTGTCTCTTTTCATATGCAGACGAGGGTTGAAGCCAACTTTGACCCACTGTTTGGATGACATCACCATATGCAAATCCATCTGCTGCAGGCCTTCCCCCAGGAATGCTTGCACTAGTTGTTGCATTTGGTTTGTTGTTTGGGGGTGCTTCAGTATTAGGCAGCCTTCTGCCCTCCCATGTTCATCTGAAAATATGTGTTCTCCCTGCAGTTGTTGTCCCCAGATGAGAGTTCCCTTGTGCTGCCTCAGTTGAATCTCCTTTACTTGACAGAGATGTGCCTGAGCAGCGGCCCTCCCCAGCCCTATCCCAAATCATACTTATTTTGCATAGGCGATACCATGGTCATGAAGATTGTTCTCCCAGTGTGAGGTTCATTCATTGCATTCTGGGTATGCTGACCCCTGTGATTTCCCCAAATGTGGGAAACTCGACTGCATTATTTGTGGTAGTGGGGGACTGTGTTTGTGCTTTCCTCTGGTCAGCTCTGGTAAAAATCAGATTTCTTTATCTCAGATCTTCCTCTAGCCTTGTTCTTCTTTCGAGAGTTCCCTTGTGCTGCCTCAGTTGGATCTCTTTCACTTGACAGGGGGGTACCCGAGCAGCGACCCTCCCCAGCTCTAGCCCAACTCCTACTTACCTGCCAGGTGAGATACTATGATCATGAAGGTGCTTCTCCCAGGGCAAGGCTCACCCATTGCACTCTGGTTGTGCTGCCCCTGCGATTTCCCCAAATGTGGGAAACTTGACTGCATAATTTGTGTTTCCCTTGGTCGGCTCTCCTATAATTCAGATCTCTTTGTCTCAGGTCTCTCTCCAGCCTAGTTTGCTGTCTGTTTCCACTTCTCTTTTCTTGAGCTGCTCCCTTCTATGCCCTTGCGCACTATCCTGACTTCTCCCGTCTGCTTACTTCGTGCCTTCCAACGCACAATGCAAACTACAGGTAGTGCTGCAGGGCCCACACCCTTTTACTTGCCGTACAGAGCAGCTCTGGAGCAGTTACAGTGCCCAGCTGCTGCAAGAAATCAGCTTGAATGCTTCAGGGGCTGGGGCATAGCCAACATGAGCCCCACACCGAAGGAGGGTGGAGGTGTGTAATGCGAACTAGGGGTCAGCCAAGTGCCGCAAAAGGCCGCCATGCCCTGCACGCCCCTTTTCTCTTTTCATATGCAGACGAGGGTTGAAGCCAACTTTGACCCACTGCTTGGATGGCATCACCATATGCAAATCCATCTGCTGCAGGCCTTCCCCCAGGAATGCTTGCACTAGTTGTTGCATTTGGTTTGTTGTTTGGGGGTGCTTCAGTATTAGGCAGCCTTCTGCCCTCCCATGTTCATCTGAAAATATGTGTTCTCCCTGCAGTTGTTGTCCCCAGATGAGAGTTCCCTTGTGCTGCCTCAGTTGAATCTCCTTTACTTGACAGAGATGCGCCTGAGCAGCGGCCCTCCCCAGCCCTATCCCAAATCATACTTATTTTGCATAGGAGAGACCATGGTCTTGAAGATTGTTCTCCCAGGGTGAGGTTCATTCATTGCATTCTGGGTATGCTGACCCCTGTGATTTCCCCAAATGTGGGAAACTCAACTGCATTATTTGTGGTAGTGGGGGACTGTGTTTGTGCTTTCCTCTGGTCAGCTCTGGTAAAAGTCAGATTTATTTGTTTCAGATCTTCCTCTAGCCTTGTTCTTCTTTCGAGAGTTCCCTTGTGCTGCCTCAGTTGGATCTCCTTCACTTGACAGGGGTGTGCCCGAGCAGCGACCCTCCCCAGCTCTAGCCCAACTTCTACTTACCTGCCAGGTGAGATACTATAATCATGAAGGTGCTTCTCCCAGGGCAAGGCTCACCCATTGCACTCTGGATGTGCTGCCCCTGCGATTTCCCCAAATGTGGGAAACTTGACTGCATAATTTGTGTTTCCCCTGGTCGGCTCTCGTATAATTCAGATCTCTTTGTCTCAGGTCTCTCTCCAGCCTAGTTTGCTGTCTGTTTCCACTTCTCTTTTCTTAAGCCGCTCCATTCTATGGCCTTGCGCACTATCCTTACTTCTCCCGTCTGCTTACTTTGTGCCTTCCAATACACAATGCAAACTACAGGTAGTGCTGCAGGGCCCACACCCTTTTACTTGCCGTACAGAGCAGCTCTGGAGCTGTTACAGTGCCCAGCTACTGCAAGAAATCAGCTTGAATGCTTCAGGGGCTGGGGCATAGCCAACATGAGCCCCACACCGAAGGAGAATGGAGGTGTTTAATGCGAACTAGGGGTCATCCAAGCGCCGCAAAAGGCCGCCATGCCCTGCACGCCCCTTTTCTCTTTTCATATGCAGACGAGGGTTGAAGCCAACTTTGACCCACTGCTTGGATGACATCACCATATGCAAATCCATCTGCTGCAGGCCTTCCCCCAGGAATGCTTGCATAGTTGTTGCATTTGGTTTGTTGTTTGGGGGTGCTTCAGTATTAGGCAGCCTTCTGCCCTCCCATGTTCATCTGAAAATATGTGTTCTCCCTGCAGTTGTTGTCCCCAGATGAGAGTTCCCTTATGCTGCCTCAGTTGAATCTCCTTTACTTGACAGAGATGTGCCTGAGCAGCGGCCCTCCCCAGCCCTATCCCAAATCATACTTATTTTGCATAGGAGATACCATGGTCATGAAGATTATTCTCCCAGTGTGAGGTTCATTCATTGCATTCTGGGTATGCTGACCCCTGTGATTTCCCCAAATGTGGGAAACTCGACAGCATTATTTGTGGTAGTGGGGGACTGTGTTTGTGTTTTCCTCTGGTCAGCTCTGGTAAAAGTCAGATTTCTTTGTCTCAGATCTTCCTCTAGCCTTGTTCTTCTTTCGAGAATTCCCTTGTGCTGCCTCAGTTGGATCTCCTTCACTTGACAGGGGGGTACCCGAGCAGCGACCCTCCCCAGCTCTAGCCCAACTCCTACTTACCTGCCAGGTGAGATACTATGATCACGTAGGTGCTTCTCCCAGGGCAAGGCTCACCCATTGCACTCTGGGTGTGCTGCTCCTGCGATTTCCCCAAATGTGGGAAACTTGACTGCATAATTTGTGTTTCCCCTGGTCGGCTCTCGTATAATTCAGATCTCTTTGTCTCAGGTCTCTCTCCAGCCTAGTTTGCTGTCTGTTTCCACTTCTCTTTTCTTAAGCCGCTCCATTCTATGGCCTTGCGCACTATCCTTACTTCTCCCGTCTGCTTACTTTGTGCCTTCCAATGCACAATGCAAACTACAGGTAGTGCTGCAGGGCCCACACCCTTTTACTTGCCGTACAGAGCAGCTCTGGAGCTGTTACAGTGCCCAGCTACTGCAAGAAATCAGCTTGAATGCTTCAGGGGCTGGGGCATAGCCAACATGAGCCCCACACCGAAGGAGGGTGGAGGTGTTTAATGCGAACTAGGGGTCATCCAAGCGCCGCAAAAGGCCGCCATGCCCTGCACGCCCCTTTTCTCTTTTCATATGCAGACAAGGGTTGAAGCCAACTTTGACCCACTGCTTGGATGACATCACCATATGCAAATCCATCTGCTGCAGGCCTTCCCCCAGGAATGCTTGCACTAGTTGTTGCATTTGGTTTGTTGTTTGGGGGTGCTTCAGTATTAGGCAGCCTTCTGCCCTCCCATGTTCATCTGAAAATATGTGTTCTCCCTGCAGTTGTTGTCCCCAGTGAGAGTTCCCTTATGCTGCCTCAGTTGAATCTCCTTTAATTGACAGAGATGTGCCTGAGCAGCGGCCCTCCCCAGCCCTATCCCAAATCATACTTATTTTGCATAGGAGATACCATGGTCATGAAGATTATTCTCCCAGTGTGAGGTTCATTCATTGCATTCTGGGTATGCTGACCCCTGTGATTTCCCCAAATGTGGGAAACTCGACAGCATTATTTGTGGTAGTGGGGGACTGTGTTTGTGTTTTCCTCTGGTCAGCTCTGGTAAAAGTCAGATTTCTTTGTCTCAGATCTTCCTCTAGCCTTGTTCTTCTTTCGAGAATTCCCTTGTGCTGCCTCAGTTGGATCTCCTTCACTTGACAGGGGGGTACCCGAGCAGCGACCCTCCCCAGTTCTAGCCCAACTCCTACTTACCTGCCAGGTGAGATACTATGATCACGTAGGTGCTTCTCCCAGGGCAAGGCTCACCCATTGCACTCTGGGTGTGCTGCTCCTGCGATTTCCCCAAATGTGGGAAACTTGACTGCATAATTTGTGTTTCCCCTGGTCGGCTCTCGTATACTTCAGATCTCTTTGTCTCAGGTCTCTCTCCAGCCTAGTTTGCTGTCTGTTTCCACTTCTCTTTTCTTAAGTGCCTTCCAATGCACAATGCAAACTACAGGTAGTGCTGCAGGGCCCACACCCTTTTACTTGCCGTACAGAGCAGCTCTGGAGCTGTTACAGTGCCAAGCTGCTGCAAGAAATCAGCTTGAATGCTTCAGGGGCTGGGGCATAGCCAACATGAGCCCCACACCGAAGGAGGGTGGGGGTGTTTAATGCGAACTAAGGGTCATCAAACGCCGCAAAAGGCCGCCATGCCCTGCATACCCCTTTTCTCTTTTCATATGCAGATGAGGGTTCCAGCCAACTTTGGCCCACTGCTTGGATGACATCACCGTATGCAAATCCGTCTTCTGCAGAACTTCCCCCAGGAATGCTTGTACTAGTTGTTGCATTTGGTTTGTTGTTTGGGGGTGCTTCAGTATTAGGCAGCCTTCTGCCCTCCCATGTTCATCTGAAAATATGTGTTCTCCCTGCAGTTGTTGTCCCCAGATGGGAGTTCCCTTGTGCTGCCTCAGTTGAATCTCCTTTACTTGACAGAGATGTGCCTGAGCAGCGGCCCTCCCCAGCCCTATCCCAAATCATACTTATTTTGCATAGGAGATACCATGGTCATGAAGATTGTTCTCCGAGGGTGAGGTTCATTCATTGCATTTTGGGTATGCTGACCCCTGTGATTTCCCCAAATGTGGGAAACTCGACTGCATTATTTGTGGTAGTGGGGGACTGTGTTTGTGCTTTCCTCTGGTCAGCTCTGGTAAAAGTCAGATTTCTTTGTCTCAGATTTTCCTCTAGCCTTGTTCTTCTTTCGAGAGTTCCCTTGTGCTGCCTCAGTTGGATCTCCTTCACTTGACAGGGGGGTACCCGAGCAGCAACCCTCCCCAGCTCTAGCCCAACTCCTACTTACCTGCCAGGTGAGATACTATGATCATGAAGGTGCTTCTCCCAGGGCAAGGCTCACCCATTGCACTCTGGGTGTGCTGCTCCTGCGATTTCCCCAAATGTGGGACACTTGACTGCATAATTTGTGTTTCCCCTGGTCGGCTCTCATATAATTTAGATCTCTTTGTCTCAGGTCCCTCTCCAGCCTAGTTTGCTGCCTGTTTCCACTTCTCTTTTCTTGAGCCGCTCCCTTCTATGCCCTTGTGCACTATCCTGACTTCCCCGTCTGCTTACTTTGTGCCTTCCAACGCACAATGCAAAATACAGGTAGTGCTGCAGGGCCCACACCCTTTTACTTGCTTTACAGAGCAGCTCTGGAGCTGTTACAGTGCCCAGCTGCTGCAAGAAATCAGCTTGAATGCTTCAGGGGCTTGGGCATAGCCAACATGAGCCCCACACCGAAGGAGGGTGGAGGTGTTTAATGCGAACTAGGGGTCATCCAAGCGCCGCAAAAGGCCGCCATGCCCTGCACACCCCTTTTTTATTTTCATATGCAGACGAGGGTTGAAGCCAACTTTGACCCACTGCTTGGATGACATCACCATATGCAAATCCATCTGCTGCAGGCCTTCCCCCAGGAATGCTTGCACTAGTAGTTGCATTTGGTTTGTTTTTTGGGGGTGCTTCAGTATTAGGCAGCCTTCTGCCCTCCCATGTTCATCTGAAAATATGTGTTCTCCCTGCAGTTGTTGTCCCCAGATGAGAGTTCCCTTGTGCTGCCTCAGTTGAATCTCCTTTACTTGACAGAGATGTGCCTGAGCAGCGGCCCTCCCCAGCCCTATCCCAAATCATACTTATTTTGCATAGGAGATACCATGGTCATGAAGATTGTTCTCCCAGGGTGAGGTTCATTCATTGCATTCTGGGTATGCTGACCCCTGTGATTTCCCCAAATGTGGGAAACTCGACTGCATTATTTGTGGTAGTGGGGGACTGTGTTTGTGCTTTCCTCTGGTCAGCTCTGGTAAAAGTCAGATTTCTTTGTCTCAGATCTTCCTCTAGCCTTGTTCTTCTTTCGAGAGTTCCCTTGTGCTGCCTCAGTTGGATCTCCTTCACTTGACAGGGGGTGCCCGAGCAGCAATCCTCCACAGCTCTAGCCCAACTCCTACTTACCTGCCAGGTGAGATACTATGATCTTCACTGTTAGGGCAATCAGGATGTGGAATTCCCTGCCAGGGAAGGTGGTAATGGCGGACTCTGTAATTGGATTTAAAAATGGAATGGATACATTTCTGAATGAAAAAGCTATCCAAGGTTATAATACTTAAAATATCAACATGGTTAATCCGGGGGTAACATGAGTTATAGTAGCTAACTAGTCATAAAACATTATTCAGCAAGTATGTAGAATCATCACAACTTAAAACAGGTTGAACACGATGGGCAATTTGCCTCTATTCAACCTCAAAAACTATGTTACTATATGTTACTATATTACTATGTTACTGTAGTATACAGAACACCACAATGTAATGAGCAGTGATAGTGAGCACTGATGAGGATACTAAAACTGACACTGAGCAGCAAGATGCAGCACTGGACTATTAGTAATGTACTGTAGTATGCTGAGCACCACAATGCAGCACAAGACAATGAGCAGTGATACTGAGCACTGATGAGGATACTACTGAGAACTGACACTGAGCAGGAGAGACACACTACTAGTATTACTGAGCAGCAATAAGTAACCACTGATACTGAGCACTGATATGGAGATTTCCACTGAGAGAACATAGCCACGTCCTCTCCGCTCTCTCTTCAATGCACGAGTAAAAATGGCGGCAACGCGCAGCTCTTTATATGGAATCCGAATCTCGCGAGAATCCGACAGCGGGATGATGACATTTTCCCTTGTTCAGGTTTTCCGAGTCAGGCGGGAACAACCGAGCCTGCCTCGGACCAGTGTAAACCACGTGGAGTTCGTCGGGAATTCGGTTCTCGGAGAACCGAACCCGCTCCTCTATATATACTATATTACTATGTTACTGTAGTATACAGAACACCACAATGCAATGAGCAGTGATAGTGAGCACTGATGAGGATACTAGAACTGACACTGAGCAGCAAGATGCAGCACTGGACTATTAGTAATGTACTGTAGTATGCTGAGCACCACAATGCAGCACAAGACAATGAGCAGTGATACTGAGCACTGATGAGGATACTACTGAGAACTGACACTGAGCAGGAGAGACACACTACTAGTATTACTGAGCAGCAATAAGTAACCACTGATACTGAGCACTGATATTGAGATTTCCACTGAGAGAACATAGCCACGTCCTCTCCGCTCTCTCTTCAATGCACGAGTAAAAATGGCAGCAACGCGCAGCTCTTTATATGGAATCCGAATCTCGCGAGAATCCGACAGCGGGATGATGACATTTTCCCTTGTTCAGGTTTTCCGAGTCAGGCGGGAACAACCGAGCCTGCCTCGGACCAGTGTTAACCACGTGGAGTTCGTGGGGAATTCGGTTCTCGGAGAACCGAACCCGCTCCTCTCTACCTTATACCCATCAATTTTTTTATTTTCAGTCTAAGCCCCTGCAGTTTTCTGTAAGCATCTGCTTCGCTATGATGATCAACAAGTCACAAGGGCAAACACTCAGGGCTTGAGGCGTAGATCTTAGGACCAGCTGCTACAAGCATGGCAGAGGTGTCACTATCACTGGTGAGACCCAGAGAGGTGGCGAGGGAGATTGTAATGCAGTGCGCGCAGATAAACAGCGCAATGGTAAAAAGGAGGCATGGTTTCATAGGTAGGGGCGTGGCCTGGTGGCCTGAATCTACATTTTGTTGCTCCGGGAGTCCCGGGGGTTGGGGGCTGCACCCGGGGACTAGTGTGTGAGCGGTGCTGGCTCCTGCACAGTGACAGGGCATGGCCACCCAGCATGACGCCTCCCTTCTTGACCATGCTGTAATTGCAGTCGCACTGCAGTTCAGCGTGATCATAAAAAATGGTGTAGGCTCCTGCTGGTGCAGACTGTAGAGAAAAGCTGCTGTGACCACGCCCCCTGTGTCTCCTCCGTTGCAGACCCCATTTTGAAGCCTTGCCCCCGGACTAAGAGAAAAGAATGCCCTTGCGCACTATCCTGACTTCTCCTCCCGTCTGCTTAATTTGTGCCTTCCAACGCACAATGCGAACAACAGGTGGTGCTGCAGGGCCCACACTCTTTTACTTGCCTTACAGAACAGCTCTGGAGCTGTTACAGTGCCCAGCTGCTGCAAGAAATCAGCTTGAATGCTTCAGGGGATGGGGCATGGCCAACATGAGCCCCACACCAAAGGAGGGTGGGGGTGTTTAATGCGAACTAGGGGTCATCCAAGCACTGCAAAAGGCCGCCATGCCCTGCATGCCCCTTTTCTCTTTTCATATGCAGATGAGGGTTCCAGTCAACTTTGGCCCACTGCTTGGATAACATCACCATATGCAAATCCGTCTGCTGCAGACCTTCCCCCAAGAGTGCTTGTACTAGTTGTTGCATATGGTTTGATATTTGATGGTGCTTCAGTATTAGGCAGCCTTCCGCCCTCCCATGTTCATCTGAAAAGATGTGGTCTCCCTGCAGTTGTTGTCCCCAGATGAGAGTTCCCTTGTGCTGCCTCAGTTGAATCTCCTTTACTTGACAGAGATGTGCCTGAGCAGCGGCCCTCACCAGCCCTATCCCAAATCATACTTATTTTGCATAGGAGATACCATGGTCATGAAGATTGTTCTCCCAGGGTGAGGTTCATTCATTGCATTCTGGGTATGCTGACCCCTGTGATTTTCCCAAATGTGGGAAACTCGACTGCATTATTTGTGGTAGTGGGGGACTGTGTTTGTGCTTTCCTCTGGTCAGCTCTGGTAAAAGTCAGATTTCTTTGTCTCAGATCTTCCTCTAGCCTTGTTCTTCTTTCGAGAGTTCCCTGGTGCTGCCTCAGTTGGATCTCCTTCACTTCACAGGGGGGAACCCGAGCAGCGACCCTCCCCAGCTCTAGCCCAACTCCTACTTACCTGCCAGGTGAGATACTATGATCATGAAGGTGTTTCTCCCAGGGCAAGGCTCACCCATTGCACTCTGGGTGTGCTGCCCCTGCGATTTCCCCAAAAGTGGGAAACTTGACTGCATAATTTGTGTTTCCCCTGGTCGGCTCTCGTATAATTCAGATCTCTTTGTCTCAGGTCTCTCTCCAGCCTAGTTTGCTGTCTGTTTCCACTTCTCTTTTCTTCAGCCGCTCCCTTCTATACCCTTGTGCACTATCCTGACTTCTCCTCCAGTCTGCTTACTTTGTGCCTTCCAATGCACAATGCAAACTACAGGAAGTGCTGCAGGGCCCACACCCTTTTACTTGCCTTACAGAGCAGCTCTGGAGCTGTTACAGTGCCCAGCTGCTGCAAGAAATCAGCTTGAATGCTTCAGGGGATGGGGCATGGCCAACATGAGCCCCACACCAAAGGAGGGTGGAGGTGTTTAATGCGAACTAGGGGTCATCCAAGCACCGCAAAAGGCCGCCATGCCCTGCACGCCCATTTTCTCTTTTCATATGCAGATGAGGGTTGAAGCCAACTTTGACCCACTGCTTGGATGACATCACCGTATGCAAATCCGTCTTCTGCAGAACTTCCCCCAGGAATGCTTGCACTAGTTGTTGCATTTGGTTTGTTGTTTGGGGGTGCTTCAGTATTAGGCAGCCTTCTGCCCTCCCATGTTCATCTGAAAATATGTGTTCTCCCTGCAGTTGTTGTCCCCAGATGAGAGTTCCCTTGTGCTGCCTCAGTTGAATCTCCTTTACTTGACAGAGATGTGCATGAGCAGCGGCCCTCCCCAGCCCTATTCCAAATCATACTTATTTTGCATAGGAGATACCATGGTCATGAAGATTGTTCTCCCAGGTTGAGGTTCATTCATTGCATTTTGGGTATGCTGACCCCTGTGATTTCCCCAAATGTGGGAAACTTGACTGCATTATTTGTGGTAGTGGGGGACTGTGTTTGTGCTTTCCTCTGGTCAGCTCTGGTAAAAGTCAGATTTCTTTGTCTCAGATTTTCCTCTAGCCTTGTTCTTCTTTCGAGAGTTCCCTTGTGCTGCCTCAGTTGGATCTCCTTCACTTTACAGGGGGGTACCCGAGCAGCGACCCTCCCCAGCTCTAGCCCAACTCCTACTTACCTGCCAGGTGAGATACTATGATCATGAAGGTGCTTCTCCCAGGGAAAGGCTCACCCATTGCACTCTGGGTGTGCTGCCCCTGCGATTTCCCCAAATGTGGGAAACTTGACTGCATAATTTGTGTTTCCCTTGGTCGGCTCTCGTATAATTCAGATCTCTTTGTCTCAGGTCTCTCTCCAGCCTAGTTTGCTGTCTGTTTCCACTTCTCTTTTCTTCAGCCGCTCCCTTCTATACCCTTGTGCACTATCCTGACTTCTCCTCCCGTCTGCTTACTTTGTGCCTTCCAATGCACAATGCAAACTACAGGTAGTGCTTCAGGGCCCACACCCTTTTACTTGCCTTACAGAGCAGCTCTGGAGCTGTTACAGTGCCCAGCTGCTGCAAGAAATCAGCTTGAATGCTTCAGGGGATGGGGCATGGCCAACATGAGCCCCACACCAAAGGAGGGTGGGGGTGTTTAATGCGAACTAGGGGTCATCCAAGCACTGCAAAAGGCCGCCATGCCCTGCATGCCCCTTTTCTCTTTTTATATGCAGATGAGGGTTCCAGCCAACTTTGGCCCACTGCTTGGATGACATCACCGTATGCAAATCCGTCTGCTGCAGACCTTCCCCCAGGAGTGCTTGTACTAGTTGTTGCATATGGTTTGATATTTGATGGTGCTTCAGTATTAGGCAGCCTTCCGCCCTCCCATGTTCATCTGAAAAGATGTGGTCTCCCTGCAGTTGTTGTCCCCAGATGAGAGTTCCCTTGTGCTGCCTCAGTTGAATCTCCTTTGCTTGACAGAGATGTGCCTGAGCAGCGGCCCTCACCAGCCCTATCCCAAATCATACTTATTTTGCATAGGAGATACCATGGTCATGAAGATTGTTCTCCCAGGGTGAGGTTCATTCATTGCATTCTGGGTATGCTGACCCCTGTGATTTTCCCAAATGTGGGAAACTCGACTGCATTATTTGTGGTAGTGGGGGACTGTGTTTGTGCTTTCCTCTGGTCAGCTCTGGTAAAAGTCAGATTTCTTTGTCTCAGATCTTCCTCTAGCCTTGTTCTTCTTTCGAGAGTTCCCTGGTGCTGCCTCAGTTGGATCTCCTTCACTTCACAGGGGGGAACCCGAACAGCGACCCTCCCCAGCTCTAGCCCAACTCCTACTTACCTGCCAGGTGAGATACTATGATCATGAAGGTGCTTCTCCCAGGGCAAGGCTCACCCATTGCACTCTGGGTGTGCTGCCCCTGCGATTTCCCCAAATGTGGGAAACTTGACTGCATAATTTGTGTTTCCCCTGGTCGGCTCTCGTATAATTCAGATCTCTTTGTCTCAGGTCTCTCTCCAGCCTAGTTTGCTGTCTGTTTCCACTTCTCTTTTCTTCAGCCGCTCCCTTCTATACCCTTGTGCACTATCCTGACTTCTCCTCCCGTCTGCTTACTTTGTGCCTTCCAATGCACAATGCGAACTACAGGTAGTGCTGCAGGGCCCACACCCTTTTACTTGCCTTACAGAGCAGCTCTGGAGCTGTTACAGTGCCCAGCTGCTGCAAGAAATCAGCTTGAATGCTTCAGGGGCTGGGGCATAGCCAACATGAGCCCCACACCAAAGGAGGGTGGAGGTGTTTTATGCAAACTAGGGGTCAGCCAAGCGCCGCAAAAGGCCACCATGCCCTGCACGCCCCTTTTCTCTTTTCATATGCAGACGAGGGTTGAAGCCAACTTTGACCCACTGCTTGGATGACATCACCATATGCAAATCCATCTGCGGCAGGCCTTCCCCCAGGAATGCTTGCACTAGTTGTTGCATTTGGTTTGTTGTTTGGGGGTGCTTCAGTATTAGGCAGCCTTCTGCCCTCCCATGTTCATCTGAAAATATATGTTCTCCCTGCAGTTGTTGTCCCAAGATGAGAGTTCCCTTGTGCTGCCTCAGTTGAATCTCCTTTACTTGACAGAGATGTGCATGAGCAGCGGCCCTCCCCAGCCCTATTCCAAATCATACTTATTTTGCATAGGAGATACCATGGTCATGAAGATTTTTCTCCCAGGGTGAGGTTCATTCATTGCATTTTGGGTATGCTGACCCCTGTGATTTCCCCAAATGTCGGAAACTTGACTGCATTATTTGTGGTAGTGGGAGACTGTGTTTGTGCTTTCCTCTGGTCAGCTCTGGTAAAAGTCAGATTTCTTTGTCTCAGATTTTCCTTTAGCCTTGTTCTTCTTTCGAGAGTTCCCTTGTGCTGCCTCAGTTGGATCTCCTTCACTTTACAGGGGGGTACCCGAGCAGCGACCCTCCCCAGCTCTAGCCCAACTCCTACTTACCTGCCAGGTGAGATACTATGATCATGAAGGTGCTTCTCCCAGGGCAAGGCTCACCCATTGTACTCTGGGTGTGATGCTCCTGCGATTTCCCCAAATGTGGGAATCTTGACTGCATAATTTGTGTTTCCCCTGGTCGGCTCACGTATAATTCAGATCTCTTTGTCTCAGGTCTCTCTCCAGCCTAGTTTTCTGTCTGTTTCCACTTCTCTTTTCTTCAGCCGCTCCCTTCTATACCCTTGTGCACTATCCTGACTTCTCCTCCCATCTGCTTACTTTGTGCCTTCCAATGCACAATGCAAACTACAGGTAGTGCTGCAGGGCCCACACCCTTTTACTTGCCTTACAGAGCAGCTCTGGAGCTGTTACAGTGCCCAGCTGCTGCAAGAAATCAGCTTGAATGCTTCAGGGGCTGGGGCATAGCCAACATGAGCCCCACACCGAAGGAGGGTGGAGGTGTTTAATGCGAACTAGGGGTCATCCAAGCACCGCAAAAGGCCGCCATGCCCTGCACGCCCCTTTTCTCTTTTCATATGCAGATGAGGGTTGAAGCCAACTTTGACCCACTGCTTGGATGACATCACCGTATGCAAATCCATCTTCTGCAGAACTTCCCCCAGGAATGCTTGCACTAGTTGTTGCATTTGGTTTGTTGTTTGGGGGTGCTTCAGTATTAGGCAGCCTTCTGCCCTCCCATGTTCATCTGAAAATATGTGTTCTCCCTGCAGTTGTTGTCCCCAGATGAGAGTTCCCTTGTGCTGCCTCTGTTGAATCTCCTTTACTTGACAGAGATGTGCATGAGCAGCGGCCCTTCCCAGCCCTATTCCAAATCATACTTATTTTGCATAGGAGATACCATGGTCATGAAGATTGTTCTCCCAGGGTGAGGTTCATTCATTGCATTTTGGGTATGCTGACCTCTGTGATTTCCCCAAATGTGGGAAACTTGACTGCATTATTTGTGGTAGTGGGGGACTGTGTTTGTGCTTTCCTCTGGTCAGCTCTGGTAAAAGTCAGATTTCTTTGTCTCAGATTTTCCTCTAGCCTTGTTCTTCTTTCGAGAGTTCCCTTGTGCTGCCTCAGTTGGATCTCCTTCACTTTACAGGGGGGTACCCGAGCAGCGACCCTCCCCAGCTCTAGCCCAACTCCTACTTACCTGCCAGGTGAGATACTATGATCATGAAGGTGCTTCTCCCAGGGCAAGGCTCACCCATTGCACTCTGGGTGTGCTGCTCCTGCGATTTCCCCAAATGTGGGAAACTTGACTGCATAATTTGTGTTTCCCCTGGTCGGCTCTCGTATAATTCAGATCTCTTTGTCTCAGGTCTCTCTCCAGCCTAGTTTGCTGTCTGTTTCCACTTCTCTTTTCTTGAGCCGCTCCCTTCTATGCCCTTGCGCACTATCCTGACTTCTCCTCCTGTCTGCTTACTTTGTGCCTTCCAACGCACAATGCGAACTACAGGTAGTGCTGCAGGGCCCACACCCTTTTACTTGCCTTACAGAGCAGCTCTGGAGCTGTTACAGTGCCCAGCTGCTGCAAGAATTCAGCTTGAATGCTTCAGGGGCTGGGGCATAGCCAACATGAGCCCCACACCAAAGGAGGGTGGAGGTGTTTAATGCAAACTAGGGGTCAGCCAAGTGCCGCAAAAGGCCACCATGCCCTGCACGCCCCTTTTCTCTTTTCATATGCAGACGAGGGTTGAAGCCAACTTTGACCAACTGCTTGGATGACATCACCATATGCAAATCCATCTGCGGCAGGCCTTCCCCCAGGAATGCTTGCACTAGTTGTTGCATTTGGTTTGTTGTTTGGGGGTGCTTCAGTATTAGGCAGCCTTCTGCCCTCCCATGTTCATCTGAAAATATATGTTCTCCCTGCAGTTGTTGTCCCAAGATGAGAGTTCCCTTGTGCTGCCTCAGTTGAATCTCCTTTACTTGACAGAGATGTGCATGAGCAGCGGCCCTCCCCAGCCCTCTTCCAAATCATACTTATTTTGCATAGGAGATACCATGGTCATGAAGATTTTTCTCCCAGGGTGAGGTTCATTCATTGCATTTTGGGTATGCTGACCCCTGTGATTTCCCCAAATGTGGGAAACTCGACTGCATTATTTGTGGTAGTGGGAGGCTGTGTTTGTGATTTCTTCTGGTCAGCTCTGGTAAAAGTCAGATTTCTTTGTTTCAGATTTTCCTTTAGCCTTGTTCTTCTTTCGAGAGTTCCCTTGTGCTGCCTCAGTTGGATCTCCTTCACTTAACAGGGGGGTGCCCGAGCAGCGACCCTCCCTAGCTCTAGCCCAACTCCTACTTACCTGCCAGGTGAGATACTATGATCATGAAGGTGCTTCTCCCAGGGCAAGGCTCACCCATTGCACTCTGGGTGTGCTGCCCCTGCGATTTCCCCAAATGTGGGAAACTTGACTGCATAATTTGTGTTTCCCCTGGTCGGCTCTCGTATAATTCAGATCTCTTTGTCTCAGATCTCTCTCCAGCCTAGTTTGCTGTCTGTTTCCACTTCTCTTTTCTTCAGCCGCTCCCTTCTATACCCTTGTGCACTATCCTGACTTCTCCTCCCGTCTGCTTACTTTGTGCCTTCCAATGCACAATGCAAACTACAGGTAGTGCTGCAGGGCCCACACCCTTTTACTTGCCTTACAGAGCGTCTCTGGAGCTGTTACAGTGCCCAGCTGCTGCAAGAAATCTGCTTGAATGCTTCAGGGGATGGGACAGGGCCAACATGAGCCCCACACCAAAGGAGGGTGGAGCAGAAGGCTGCCTAATACTGAAGCACCCCCAAACAACAAACCAAATGCAACAACTAGTGCAAGCATTCCTGGGGGAAGGCCTGCCGCAGATGGATTTGCATATGGTGATGTCATCCAAGCAGTGGGTCAAAGGTGGCTTCAACCCTCGTCTGCATATAAAAACAGAAAAGGGGCGTGCAGGGCATGGTGGCCTTTTGCGGCGCTTGACTGACCCCTAGTTTGCATTAAACACCTCCACCCTCCTTCGGTGTGGGGCTCATGTTGGCTATGCCCCAGCCCCTGAAGCATTCAAGCTGATTTCTTGCAGCAGCTGGCCACTGTAACAGCTCCAGAGCTGCTCTGTAAGGCAAGTAAAAGGGTGTGGGCCCTGCAGCACTACCTGTAGTTTGCATTGTGCATTGGAAGGCACAAAGTAAGCAGACGGGAGGAGAAGTCAGGATAGTGCACAAGGGTATAGAAGGGAGCGGCTGAAGAAAAGAGAAGTGGAAACAGACAGCAAACTAGGCTGGAGAGAGACCTGAGACAAAGAGATCTGAATTATACGAGAGCCAACCAGGGGAAACACAAATTATGCAGTCAAGTTTCCCACATTTGGGGAAATCGCAGGAGCAGCACACCCAGAGTACAATGGGTGAGCCTTGCCCTGGGAGAAGCACCTTCATGATCATAGTATCTCACCTGGCAGGTAAGTAGGAGTTGGGCTAGAGCTGGGGAGGGTCGCTGCTCGGGTACCCCCCTGTAAAGTGAAGGAGATCCAACTGAGGCAGCACAAGGGAACTCTCGAAAGAAGAACAAGGCTAAAGGAAAATCTGAGACAAAGAAATCTGACTTTTACCAGAGCTGACCAGAAGAAATCACAAACACAGCCTCCCACTACCACAAATAATGCAGTCAAGTTTCCCACATTTGGGGAAATCACAGGGGTCAGCATACCCAAAATGCAATGAATAAACCTCACCCTGGGAGAAAAATCTTCATGACCATGGTATCTCCTATGCAAAATAAGTATGATTTGGAATAGGGCTGGGGAGGGCCGCTGCTCATGCACATCTCTGTCAAGTAAAGGAGATTTAACTGAGGCAACACAAGGGAACTCTCATCTGGGGACAACAACTGCAGGGAGAACATATATTTTCAGATGAACATGGGAGGGCAGAAGGCTGCCTAATACTGAAGCACCCCCAAACAACAAATCAAATGCAACAACTAGTGCAAGCATTCCTGGGGGAAGGCCTGCCGCAGATGGATTTGCATATGGTGATGTCATCCAAGCAGTGGGTCAAAGTTGGCTTCAACCCTCGTCTGCATATGAAAAGAGAAAAGGGGCGTGCAGGGCATGGCGGCCTTTTGCGGTGCTTGGATGACCCCTAGTTCGCATTAAACACCTCCACCCTCTTTTGGTGTGGGGCTCATGTTGGCCATGCCCCATCCCCTGAAGCATTCAAGCAGATTTCTTGCAGCAGCTGGGCACTGTAACAGCTCCAGAGCTGCTCTGTAAGGCAAGTAAAAGGGTGTGGGCCCTGCAGCACTACCTGTAGTTTGCATTGTGCATTGGAAGGCACAAAGTAAGCAGACGGGAGGAGAAGTCAGGATAGTGCACAAGGTTATAGAAGGGAGCGGCTGAAGAAAAGAGAAGTGGAAACAGACAGCAAACTAGGCTGGAGAGAGACCTGAGACAAAGAGATCTGAATTATACGAGAGCCGACCAGGGGAAACACAAATTATGCAGTCAAGTTTCCCACATTTGGGGAAATCGCAGGGGCAGCACACCCAGAGTGCAATGGGTGAGCCTTGCCCTGGGAGAAGCACCATCATGATCATAGTATCTCACCTGGCAGGTAAGTAGGAGTTGGGCTAGAGCTGGGGAGGGTCTCTGCTCGGGCACCCCCCTGTCAAGTGAAGGAGATCCAACTGAGGCAGCACAAGGGAACTCTCAAAAGAAGAACAAGGCTAGAGGAAGATCTGAAACAAAGAAATCTGACTTTTACCAGAGCTGACCAGAGGAAAACACAAACACAGTCCCCCACTACCACAAATAAAGCAGTCGAGTTTCCCACATTTGGGGAAATCACAGGGGTCAGCATACCCAGAATGCAATGAATGAACCTCACCCTGGGAGAATAATCTTCATGACCATGGTATGTCCTATGCAAAATAAGTATGATTTGGGATAGAGCTGGGGTGGGCCGCTGCTCAGGCACATCTCTGTCAAGTTAAGGAGATTCAACTGAGGCAGCACAAGGGAACTCTCATCTGGGGACAACAACTGCAGGGAGAACACATATTTTCAGATGAACATGGGAGGGCAGAAGGCTGCCTAATACTGAAGCACCCCCAAACAACAAACCAAATGCAACAACTAGTGCAAGCATTCCTGGGGGAAGTTCTGCAGAAGACGGATTTGCATACGGTGATGTCATCCAAGCAGTGGGTCAAAGTTGGCTTCAACCCTCATCTGCATATGAAAAGAGAAAAGGGGCGTGCAGGGCATGGCGGCTTTTTGCGGTGCTTGGATGACCCCTAGTTCGCATTAAACACCTCCACCCTCCTTTGGTGTGGGGCTCATGTTGGCCATGCCCCATCCCCTGAAGCATTCAAGCTGATTTCTTGCAGCAGCTGGGCACTGTAACAGCTCCAGAGCTGCTCTGTAAGGCAAGTAAAAGGGTGTGGGCCCTGCAGCACTACCTGTAGTTTGCATTGTGCATTGGAAGGCACAAAGTAAGCAGACGGGAGGAGAAGTCAGGATAGTGCACAAGGGTATAGAAGGGAGTGGCTGAAGAAAAGAGAAGTGGAAACAGACAGCAAACTAGGCTGGAGAGAGACGTGAGACAAAGAGATCTGAATTATACGAGAGCCGACCAGGGGAAACACAAATTATGCAGTCAAGTTTCCCACATTTGGGGAAATCGCAGGAGCAGCACACCCAGAGTACAATGGGTGAGCCTTGCCCTGGGAGAAGCACCTTCATGATCATAGTATCTCACCTGGCAGGTAAGTAGGAGTTGGGCTAGAGCTGGGGAGGGTCGCTGCTCGGGTACCCCCCTGTAAAGTGAAGGAGATCCAACTGAGGCAGCAAAAGGGAACTCTCGAAAGAAGAACAAGGCTAAAGGAAAATCTGAGACAAAGAAATCTGACTTTTACCAGAGCTGACCAGAGGAAAGCACAAACACAGTCTCCCACTACCACAAATAATGCAGTCAAGTTTCCCACATTTGGGGAAATCACAGGGGTCAGCATACCCAAAATGCAATGAATGAACCTCACCCTGGGAGAAAAATCTTCATGACCATGGTATCTCCTATGCAAAATAAGTATGATTTGGAATAGGGCTGGGGAGGGCCGCTGCTCATGCACATCTCTGTCAAGTAAAGGAGATTCAACTGAGGCAGCACAAGGGAACTCTCATCTTGGGACAACAACTGCAGGGAGAACACATATTTTCAGATGAACATGGGAGGGCAGAAGGCTGCCTAATACTGAAGCACCTCCAAACAACAAACCAAATGCAACAACTAGTGCAAGCATTCCTGGGGGAAGGCCTGCCGCAGATGGATTTGCATATGGTGATGTCATCCAAGCAGTGGGTCAAAGTTGGCTTCAACCCTCGTCTGCATATGAAAACAGAAAAGGGGCGTGCAGGGCATGGTGGCCTTTTGCGGCGCTTGTCTGACCCCTAGTTTGCATTAAACACCTCCACCCTCCTTCGGTGTGGGGCTCATGTTGGCTATGCCCCAGCCCCTGAAGCATTCAAGCTGATTTCTTGCAGCAGCTGGGCACTGTAACAGCTCCAGAGCTGCTCTGTAAGGCAAGTAAAAGGGTGTGGGCCCTGCAGCACTACCTGTAGTTTGCATTGTGCATTGGAAGGCACAAAGTAAGCAGACGGGAGGAGAAGTCAGGATAGTGCACAAGGGTATAGAAGGGAGCGGCTGAAGAAAAGAGAAGTGGAAACAGACAGCAAACTAGGCTGGAGAGAGACCTGAGACAAAGAGATCTGAATTATACGAGAGCCGACCAGGGGAAACACAAATTATGCAGTCAAGTTTCCCACATTTGGGGAAATCGCAGGAGCAGCACACCCAGAGTACAATGGGTGAGCCTTGCCCTGGGAGAAGCACCTTCATGATCATAGTATCTCACCTGGCAGGTAAGTAGGAGTTGGGCTAGAGCTGGGGAGGGTCGCTGCTCGGGTACCCCCCTGTAAAGTGAAGGAGATCCAACTGAGGCAGCACAAGGGAACTCTCGGAAGAAGAACAAGGCTAAAGGAAAATCTGAGACAAAGAAATCTGACTTTTACCAGAGCTGACCAGAGGAAAGCACAAACACAGTCTCCCACTACCACAAATAATGCAGTCAAGTTTCCCACATTTGGGGAAATCACAGGGGTCAGCATACCCAAAATGCAATGAATGAACCTCACCCTGGGAGAAAAATCTTCATGACCATGGTATCTCCTATGCAAAATAAGTATGATTTGGAATAGGGCTGGGGAGGGCCGCTGCTCATGCACATCTCTGTCAAGTAAAGGAGATTCAACTGAGGCAGCACAAGGGAACTCTCATCTTGGGACAACAACTGCAGGGAGAACACATATTTTCAGATGAACATGGGAGGGCAAAAGGCTGCCTAATACTGAAGCACCCCCAAACAACAAACCAAATGCAACAACTAGTGCAAGCATTCCTGGGGGAAGTTCTGCAGAAGACGGATTTGCATACGGTGATGTCATCCAAGCAGTGGGTCAAAGTTGGCTTCAACCCTCATCTGCATATGAAAAGAGAAAAGGGGCGTGCAGGGCATGGCGGCCTTTTGCGGTGCTTGGATGACCCCTAGTTCGCATTAAACACCTCCACCCTCCTTTGGTGTGGGGCTCATGTTGGCCATGCCCCATCCCCTGAAGCATTCAAGCTGATTTCTTGCAGCAGCTGGGCACTGTAACAGCTCCAGAGCTGCTCTGTAAGGCAAGTAAAAGGGTGTGGGCCCTGCAGCACTACCTGTAGTTTGCATTGTGCATTGGAAGGCACAAAGTAAGCAGACGGGAGGAGAAGTCAGGATAGTGCACAAGGGTATAGAAGGGAGCGGCTGAAGAAAAGAGAAGTGGAAACAGACAGCAAACTAGGCTGGAGAGAGACCTGAGACAAAGAGATCTGAATTATACGAGAGCCGACCAGGGGAAACACAAATTATGCAGTCAAGTTTCCCACATTTGGGGAAATCGCAGGGGCAGCACACCCAGAGTGCAATGGGTGAGCCTTGCCCTGGGAGAAGCACCTTCATGATCATAGTATCTCACCTGGCAGGTAAGTAGGAGTTGGGCTAGAGCTGGGGAAAGTCGCTGTTCGGGCACCCCCCTGTCAAGTGAAAGAGATCCAACTGAGGCAGCACAAGGGAACTCTCGAAAGAAGAACAAGGCTAGAGGAAGATCTGAGACAAAGAAATCTGACTTTTTCCAGAGCTGACCAGAGGAAAGCACAAACACAGTCCCCACTACCACAAATAATGCAGTCGAGTTTCCCACATTTGGGGAAATCACAGGGGTCAGCATACCCAAAATGCAATGAATGAACCTCACCCTGGGAGAACAATCTTCATGACCATGGTATCTCCTATGCAAAATAAGTATGATTTGGGATAGGGCTGGGGAGGGCCGCTGCTCATGCACATCTGTCAAGTAAAGGAGATTCAACTGAGGCAGCACAAGGAAACTCTCATCTGGGGACAACAACTGCAGGGAGAACACATATTTTCAGATGAACATGGGAGGGCAGAAGGCTGCCTAATACTGAAGCACCCCCAAACAACAAACCAAATGCAACAACTAGTACAAGCATTCCTGGGGGAAGTTCTGCAGAAGACGGAATTGCATACGGTGATGTCATCCAAGCAGTGGGCCAAAGTTGGCTGGAACCCTCATCTGCATATGAAAAGAGAAAAGGGGTATGCAGGGCATGGCGGCCTTTTGCGGCGCTTGGATGACCCTTAGTTCGCATTAAACACCTCCACCCTCCTTCGGTGTGGGGCTCATGTTGGCCATGCCCCATCCCCTGAAGCATTCAAGCTGATTTCTTGCAGCAGCTTGGCACTGTAACAGCTCCAGAGCTGTTCAGTAAGGCAAGTAAAAGGGTGTGGGCCCTGCAGCACTACCTGTAGTTTGCATTGCGCATTGGAAGGCACAAAGTAAGCAGACAGTAGGAGAAGTCAGGATAGTGCACAAGGGTATAAAAGGGTGCGGCTCAAGAAAAGAGAAGTTGAAACAGACAGCAAACTAGGCTGGAGAGAGACCTGAGACAAAGAGATCTGAATTATACGAGACCTGACCAGGGGAAACACAAATTATGCAGTCAAGTTTCCCACATTTGGGGAAATCGCAGGGGCAGCACACCCAGAGTGCAATGGGTGAGCCTTGCCCTGGGAGAAGCACCTTCATGATCATAGTATCTCACCTGGCAGGTAAGTAGGAGTTGGGCTAGAGCTGGGGAGGGTCGCTGCTCGGGCACCCCCCTGTCAAGTGAAGGAGATCCAACTGAGGCAGCACAAGGAAACTCTCGAAAGAAGAACAAGGCTAGAGGAAGATCTGAAACAAAGAAATTTGACTTTTACCAGAGCTGACCAGAGGAAAACACAAACACAGTCCCCCACTACCAACAAATAAAGCAGTCGCGTTTCCCACATTTGGGGAAATCACAGGGGTCAGCATACCCAGAATGCAATGAATGAACCTCACCCTGGGAGAGTAATCTTCATGACCATGGTATCTCCTATGCAAAATAAGTATGATTTGGGATAGGGCTGGGGAGGGCCGCTGCTCATGCACATCTCTGTCAAGTAAAGGAGATTCAACTGAGGCAGCACAAGGGAACTCTCATCTGGGGACAACAACTGCAGGGAGAACACATATTTTCAGATGAACATGGGAGGGCAGAAGGCTGCCTAATACTGAAGCACCCCCAAACAACAAACCAAATGCAACAACTAGTGCAAGCATTCCTGGGGGAAGTTCTGCAGAAGACGGATTTGCATACGGTGATGTCATCCAAGCAGTGGGTCAAAGTTGGCTTCAACCCTCATCTGCATATGAAAAGAGAAAAGGGGCGTGCAGGGCATGGCGGCCTTTTGCGGTGCTTGGATGACCCCTAGTTCGCATTAAACACCCCCACCCTCCTTTGGTGTGGGGCTCATGTTGGCCATGCCCCATCCCCTGAAGCATTCAAGCTGATTTATTGCAGCAGCTGGGCACTGTAACAGCTCCAGAGCTGCTCTGAACGGCAAGTAAAAGGGTGTGGGCCCTGCAGCACTACCTGTAGTTTGCATTGTGCATTGGAAGGCACAAAGTAAGCAGACGGGAGAAGTCAGGATAGTGCGCAAGGGCATAGAAGGGAGCGGCTCAAGAAAAGAGAAGTTGAAACAGACAGCAAACTAGGCTGGAGAGAGACCTGAGACAAAGAGATCTGAATTATACGAGAGACGACCAGGGGAAACACAAACTATGCAGTCAAGTTTCCCACATTTGGGGAAATCGCAGGAGCAGCACACCCAGAGTGCAATGGGTGAGCCTTGCCCTGGGAGAAGCACCTTCCTGATTATAGTATCTCACCTGGCAGGTAAGTAGGAGTTGGGCTAGAGCTTGGGAGGGTCGCTGCTCGGGCACCCCCCTGTCAAGTGAAGGAGATCCAACTGAGGCAGCACAAGGAAACTCTCGAAAGAAGAACAAGGCTAGAGGAAGATCTGAGACAAAGAAATCTGACTTTTACCAGAGCTGACCAGAGGAAAGCACAAACACAGTCCCCCACTACCACAAATAATGCAGTCGAGTTTCCCAAATTTGGGAAAATCACAGGGGTCAGCATACCCAGAATGCAATGAATGAACCTCACCCTGGGAGAACAATCTTCATGACCATGGTATCTCCTATGCAAAATAAGTATGATTTGGGATAGGGCTGGGGAGGGCCGCTGCTCAGGCACATCTCTGTCAAGTAAAGGAGATTCAACTGAGGCAGCACAAGGGAACTCTCATCTGGGGACAACAACTGCAGGGAGAACACATATTTTCAGATGAACATGGGAGGGCAGAAGGCTGCCTAATACTGAAGCACCCCCAAACAACAAACCAAACGCAACAACTAGTGCAAGCATTCCTGGGGGAAGGCCTGCAGCAGATGGATTTGCATACGGTGATGTCATCCAAGCAGTGGGTCAAAGTTGGCTTCAACCCTCGTCTGCATATGAAAAGAGAAAAGGGGCGTGCAGGGCATGGCGGCCTTTTGCGGCGCTTGGATGACCCCTAGTTCGCATTAAACACCTCCACCCTCCTTCGGTGTGGGGCTCATGTTGGCTATGCCCCAGCCCCTGAAGCATTCAAGCTGATTTCTTGCAGCAGCTGGGCACTGTAACAGCTCCAGAGCTGCTCTGTACGGCAAGTAAAAGGGTGTGGGCCCTGCAGCACTACCTGTAGTTTGCATTGTGCATTGGAAGGCACAAAGTAAGCAGACAGGAGGAGAAGTCAGGATAGTGCACAAGGGTATAAAAGGGAGGGGCTCATGAAAAAAGAAGTGGAAACAGACAGCAAACTAGGCTGGAGAGAGACCTGAGACAAAGAGATCTGAATTATACGAGAGCCGACCAGGGGAAACACAAATTATGCAGTCAAGCTTCCCACATTTGGGGAAATCAGAGTGCAATGGGTGAGCCTTGCCCTGGGAGAAGCACCTTCATGATCATAGTATCTCACCTGGCAGGTAAGTAGGAGTTGGGCTAGAGCTGGGGAGGGTCGCTGCTCGGGCACCCCCCTGTCAAGTGAAAGAGATCCAACTGAGGCAGCACAAGGGAACTCTCGAAAGAAGAACAAGGCTAGAGGAAGATCTGAGACAAATAAATCTGACTTTTACCAGAGCTGACCAGAGGAAAGCACAAACACAGTCCCCCACTACCACAAATAATGCAGTCGAGTTTCCCACATTTGGGGAAATCACAGGGGTCAGCATACCCAGAATACAATGAATGAACCTCACCCTGGGAGAACAATCTTCATGACCATGGTATCTCCTATGCAAAATAAGTATGATTTGGGATAGGGCTGGGGAGGGCCGCTGCTCAGGCACATCTATGTCAAGTAAAGGAGATTCAACTGAGGCAGCACAAGGGAACTCTCATCTGGGGACAACAACTGCAGGGAGAACACATATTTTCAGATGAACATGGGAGGGCAGAAGGCTGCCTAATACTGAAGCACCCCCAAACAACAAACCAAATGCAACAACTAGTGCAAGCATTCCTGGGGGAAGGCCTGCAGCAGATGGATTTGCATACGGTGATGTCATCCAAGCAGTGGGTCAAAGTTGGCTTCAACCCTCGTCTGCATATGAAAAGAGAAAAGGGGCGTGCAGGGCATGGCGGCCTTTTGCGGCGCTTGGATGACCCCTAGTTCACATTAAACACCTCCACCCTCCTTCGGTGTGGGGCTCATGTTGGCTATGCCCCAGCCCCTGAAGCATTCAAGCTGATTTCTTGCAGCAGCTGGGCACTGTAACAGCTCCAGAGCTGCTCTGTACGGCAAGTAAAAGGGTGTGGGCCCTGCAGCACTACCTGTAGTTTGCATTGTGCATTGGAAGGCACAAAGTAAGCAGACAGGAGGAGAAGTCAGGATAGTGCACAAGGGTATAAAAGGGAGGGGCTCATGAAAAAAGAAGTGGAAACAGACAGCAAACTAGGCTGGAGAGAGACCTGAGACAAAGAGATCTGAATTATACGAGAGCTGACCAGGGGAAACACAAATTATGCAGTCAAGCTTCCCACATTTGGGGAAATCGCAGGGGCACCACACCCAGAGTGCAATGGGTGAGCCTTGCCCTGGGAGAAGCACCTTCATGATCAAAGTATCTCACCTGGCAGGTAAGTAGGAGTTGGGCTAGAGCTGGGGAGGGTCGCTGCTCTGGCACCCCCCTGTCAAGTGAAAGAGATCCAACTGAGGCAGCACAAGGGAACTCTCGAAAGAAGAACAAGGCTAGAGGAAGATCTGAGACAAATAAATCTGACTTTTACCAGAGCTGTCCAGAGGAAAGCACAAACACAGTCCCCCACTACCACAAATAATGCAGTCGTGTTTCCCACATTTGGGGAAATCACAGGGGTCAGCATACCCAGAATGCAATGAATGAACCTCACCCTGGGAGAACAATCTTCATGACCATGGTATCGCCTATGCAAAATAAGTATGATTTGGGATAGGGCTGGGGAGGGCCGCTGCTCAGGCACATCTCTGTCAAGTAAAGGAGATTCAACTGAGGCAGCACAAGGGAACTCTCATCTGGGGACAACAACTGCAGGGAGAACACATATTTCCAGATAAACATGGGAGGGCAGAAGGCTGCCTAATACTGAAGCACCCCCAAACAACAAACCAAATGCAACAACTAGTACAAGCATTCCTGGGGGAAGGCCAGCAGCAGATGGATTTGCATATGGTGATGTCATCCAAGCAGTGGGTCAAAGTTGGCTTCAACCCTCGTCTGCATATGAAAAGAGAAAAGGGGCGTGCAGGGCATGGCGGCCTTTTGCGGCGCTTGGATGACCCCTAGTTCGCATTAAACACCTCCACCCTCCTTCGGTGTGGGGCTCATGTTGGCTATGCCCCAGCCCCTGAAGCATTCAAGCTGATTTCTTGCAGCAGCTGGGCACTGTAACAGCTCCAGAGCTGCTCTGAACGGCAAGTAAAAGGGTGTGGGCCCTGCAGCACTACCTGTAGTTTGCATTGTGCATTGGAAGGCACAAAGTAAGCAGACGGGAGAAGTCAGGATAGTGCGCAAGGGCATAGAAGGGAGCGGCTCAAGAAAAGAGAAGTTGAAACAGACAGCAAACTAGGCTGGAGAGAGACCTGAGACAAAGAGATCTGAATTATATGAGAGCCGACCAGGGGAAACACAAATTATGCAGTCAAGTTTCCCACATTTGGGGAAATCGCAGGAGCAGCACACCCAGAGTGCAATGGGTGAGCCTTGCCCTGGGAGAAGCACCTACATGATCATAGTATCTCACCTGCCAGGTAAGTAGAAGTTGGGCTAGAGCTGGGGAGGGTCGCTGCTCGGGTACCCCCCTGTCAAGTGAAGGAGATCCAACTGAGGCAGCACAAGGGAACTCTCGAAAGAAGAACAAGGCTAGAGGAAGATCTGAGACAAATAAATCTGACTTTTACCAGAGCTGACCAGAGGAAAGCACAAACACAGTCCCCCACTACCACAAATAATGCAGTCGAGTTTCCCACATTTGGGGAAATCACAGGGGTCAGCATACCCAGAATGCAATGAATGAACCTCACCCTGGGAGAACAATCTTCATGACCATGGTATCTCCTATGCAAAATAAGTATGATTTGGGATAGGGCTGGGGAGGGCCGCTGCTCAGGCACATCTCTGTCAAGTAAAGGAGATTCAACTGAGGCAGCACAAGGGAACTCTCATCTGGGGACAACAACTGCAGGGAGAACACAAATTTTCAGATGAACATGGGAGGGCAGAAGGCTGCCTAATAATGAAGCACCCCCAAACAACAAACCAAATGCAACAACTAGTGCAAGCATTCCTGGGGGAAGGCCTGCAGCAGATGGATTTGCATACGGTGATGTCATCCAAGCAGTGGGTCAAAGTTGGCTTCAACCCTCGTCTGCATATGAAAAGAGAAAAGGGGCGTGCAGGGCATGGCGGCCTTTTGCGGCGCTTGGATGACCCCTAGTTCGCATTAAACACCTCCACCCTCCTTCGGTGTGGGGCTCATGTTGGCTATGCCCCAGCCCCTGAAGCATTCAAGCTGATTTCTTGCAGCAGCTGGGCACTGTAACAGCTCCAGAGCTGCTCTGTACGGCAAGTAAAAGGGTGTGGGCCCTGCAGCACTACCTGTAGTTTGCATTGTGCATTGGAAGGCACAAAGTAAGCAGGCAAGGTCCAGAGAACAGTTAGAGGTCGGAGTAGCACTATCTCAAGTAGTACTACGACAGCACGGATGGATTCTAAATATTCCAAAATCGCAGCTGATTCCGACGACACGTCTGCTGTTCCTAGGGATGATTCTGGACACAGTACAGAAAAAGGTGTTTCTCCCGGAGGAGAAAGCAAAGGAGTTATCCACCATAGTCAGGAACCTCCTAAGACCAGGCCAAGTGTCAGTACATCAATGCACAATGGTCCTGGGAAAGATGGTGGCTTCTTACGAAGCGATTCCATTCGGCAGATTCCACGCAAGAACTTTTCAGTGGGATCTGCTGGACAAATGGTCCGGATCGCATCTTCAAATGCATCAGCGGATAACCCTGTCTCCAAGGACAAGGGTGTCTCTCCTGTGGTGGTTACAGAGTGCTCATCTCCTAGAGGGCCGCAGATTCGGCATTCAGGATTGGGTCCTGGTGACCACGGATGCCAGCCTGAGAGGCTGGGGAGCAGTCACACAGGGAAGAAATTTCCAGGGCTTGTGGTCAAGCATGGAAACGTCACTTCACATAAATATCCTGGAACTAAGGGCCATTTACAATGCCCTAAGTCAGGCAAGACCTCTGCTTCAGGGTCAGCCGGTGTTGATCCAGTCGGACAACATCACGGCAGTCGCCCACGTAAACAGACAGGGCGGCACAAGAAGCAGGAGGGCAATGATGGAAGTGGCAAGGATTCTTCGCTGGGCGGAGAATCATGTGATAGCACTGTCAGCAGTGTTCATTCCGGGAGTGGACAACTGGGAAGCAGACTTCCTCAGCAGACACGATCTTCACCCGGGGGAGTGGGGACTTCACCCAGAAGTCTTCCACATGATTGTGAACCGTTGGGAAAAACCAAAGGGTGGACATGATGGCGTCCCGCCTCAACAAAAAACTGGACAGATATTGCGCCAGGTCAAGGGACCCTCAGGCAATAGCTGTGGACTCTCTGGTAACACCGTGGGTGTACCAGTCAGTGTATGTGTTCCCTCCTCTTCCTCTCATACCAAAAGTACTGAGAATCATAAGAAGGAGAGGAGTAAAGACTATACTCGTGGCTCCGGATTGGCCAAGAAGGACTTGGTACCCGGAAATTCAAGAGATGCTCACGGAAGACCCGTGGCCTCTACCTCTAAGAAAGGACCTGCTCCAGCAGGGACCATGTCTGTTCCAAGACTTACCACGGCTGCGTTTGACGGCATGGCGGTTGAACGCCGGATCCTGAAGGAAAAAGGCATTCCGGATGAAGTCATCCCTACCCTGATCAAAGCCAGGAAGGATGTAACCATACAACATTATCACCGTATTTGGCGTAAATATGTTGCGTGGTGCGAGGCCAGGAAGGCCCCTACAGAGGAATTTCAACTGGGTCGTTTCCCGCATTTCCTGCAAACAGGACTGTCTATGGGCTTCAAATTAGGGTCCATTAAGGTTCAAATTTCGGCCCTGTCAATATTCTTCCAAAAAGAACTGGCTTCTGTTCCTGAAGTTCAGACGTTTGTCAAGGGAGTACTGCATATACAGCCTCCTTTTGTGCCTCCAGTGGCACCTTGGGATCTCAATGTAGTTTTGGGATTCCTAAAATCACATTGGTTTGAACCACTCACCACTGTGGACTTAAAATATCTCACATGGAAAGTGGTAATGCTGTTAGCCCTGGCTTCAGCCAGGCGTGTCTCAGAATTGACCAAAACAAAAAACTGCAACAAACGAGTGCCTAATCATCAAAATAAAAAGTGAAAACCAATACGTGTTTCATAGAATTAAATAATCACAATTTTATGTTCCTGATAGTCTGCGCTTGCCGGAATACTATGTGTAGTATTGTGGTGATAGCATAGAAAAAGAACAAACGGCTGCGCTGAATATCAGGAACGAAACATGATGTACAGAGAGCCAACGTAAAAAATAACAATGTTTATTAATAAAACATATAAAAAGATTAATTGTCAAATAACCGGTGAAAAATATATACAAATATATATAAGAACAGTCACTAGACGTGAACTAGTGGTATATTGTAATGACTCAGCTTATTGGGGTGAAAAGTTCCGTGATTCACTTGTTAGATAGTTGATAAATACCAGGTGTGTTGGTAGGATCCTAATGAATAAAAAAGTCCCTCAGTTGAAATTGATATTCAATACCTTTCCAAAATGGGCTGGTAAGAGCCGAGCGTCCTCGGCTTCAATGTCCTGCAATGCCCATATACGCTGTGCAGCGGAAAGGAATGGATCGTCTCTCTCACAACCCGGTCGTGGCGGCGTGTGCGCTGAAGCCGCTGATGTCGGATGCTGTAGAAGGAGGGTGCAGCGGGGACCAAGGAACACCTGGAAGATTTCACCTGAGCTGAGTGTGGATAGGGGCGGGTCCTGACGCGTTTCGTCACGTTCACGTGACTTTCTCAAAGGTAGAATGTTCTTATATATATTTATATATATTTTTCACCGGTTATTTGACAATTAATCTTTTTATATGTTTTATTAATAAACATTGTTATTTTTTACGTTGGCTCTCTGTACATCGTGTCTCAGAATTGGCGGCTTTATCCTATAAAAGCCCTTACCTAATTTTTCATATGTGGTGCCTGCGGCTACTAGGGACTTGGAGGATTCCAAGTTGCTGGACGTAGTCAGGGCCCTGAAAATATATGTTTCCAGGACGGCTGGAGTCAGAAAATCTGATTCGCTGTTTATCCTGTATGCACCCAGCAAGCTGGGTGCTCCTGCTTCTAAGCAGACGATTGCTCGTTGGATTTGTAGTACAATTCAGCTTGCACATTCTGTGGCAGGCCTGCCACAGCCAAAATCTGTAAAAGCCCATTCCACACGGAAAGTGGGCTCATCTTGGGCGGCTGCCCGAGGGGTCTCGGCTTTACAACTTTGCCGAGCAGCTACTTGGTCAGGGGAAAACATGTTTGCTAAATTCTACAAATTTGATACCCTGGCTGAGGAGGACCTGGAGTTCTCTCATTCGGTGCTGCAGAGTCATCCGCACTCTCCCACCCGGTTGGGAGCTTTGGTATAATCCCCATGGTCCTTTCGGAGTCCCCAGCATCCACTAGGACGTTAGAGAAAATAAGAATTTACTTACCGATAATTCTATTTCTCATAGTCCATAGTGGATGCTGGGCGCCCATCCCAAGTGCGGATTGTCTGCATTACTTGTACATAGTTATTGTTACAAAAATCGGGTTATTGTTGTTGTGAGCCATCTTTTCAGAGGCTCCTTCTGTTATCATGCTGTTAACTGGGTTCAGATCACAAGTTGTACGGTGTGATTGGTGTGGCTGGTATGAGTCTTACCCGGGATTCAAAATCCTTCCTTATTGTGTACGCTCGTCCGGGCACAGTATCCTAACTGAGGCTTGGAGGAGGGTCATAGGGGGAGGAGCCAGTGCACACCAGCTAGTCCTAAAGCTTTTACTTTGTGCCCAGTCTCCTGCGGAGCCGCTATTCCCCATGGTCCTTTCGGAGTCCCCAGCATCCACTACGGACTATGAGAAATAGAATTATCGGTAAGTAAATTCTTATTTTATGGACTGTGTCCAGGATCATCCTTAGGAATAGAAGACGTGTCGTCGGAATCAGCTGCGATTTTGGAATATTAAGAATCCAACCGTGCTGCCGCAACACTACCTGAGATAGTGCTACCCCGACTACCAACTGTTCCCTGGATCTTGCCCTTCTCCGGAGATCGTCCAAGTAAGGGATAATTAAAACTCCCTTCCTTCGAAGGAGTATCATCATTTCGGCCATTACTTTGGTAAAGACCCGGGGTGCCGTGGACAAACCAAACGGCAGCGTCTGAAACTGATAGTGACAGTTCTGTACCACAAACCTGAGGTACCCTTGGTGAGAAGGGTAATTTGGGACATGGAGATAAGCATCCTTGATGTCCAGAGACACCATATAATCCCCTTCTTCCCGGTTTGCCATCACCGCTCTGAGTGACTCCATCTTGAATTTGAACCTTTGTATGTAAGTGTTCAAGGATTTCAGATTTAAATTAGGTCTCACCGAGCCGTCCGGCTTCGGTACCACAAACAGCGTGGAATAATACCCCTTTCCCTGTTGTAGGAGGGGTACCTTGATTATCACCTGCTGGGAATACAGCTTGTGAATGGCTTCCCATACCGCCTCCCTGTCGGAGGGAGACGTCGGTAAAGCAGACTTTAGGAAAACGGCGAAGGGGAGACGTCTCAAATTCCAATTTGTACCCCTGAGATACCACCTGAAGGATCCAGGGGTCCACCTGTGAGTGAGCCCACTGCACGCTGAAATTTATGAGACGGGCCCCCACCGTTTCTGTTCCTGGGAACTGGCTGTTTGCTGCAGCCTTTTTCCTCTCCCTCTGCCACGGGGCAGAAATGAGGAGCCTTTTGCCCGCTTGCCCTTATGGGGCCCAAAGGACTGCGCCTGATAATACGGCGTCTTCTTATGTTGAGAGGCTACCTGGGGTAAAAATGTGGATTTCCCAGCCGTTGCCGTGGCCACCAGGTCTGTTAGACCTACCCCAAATAACTCCTCCCTTTTATAAGGCGATACTTCCATATGCCTTTTGGAATCAGCATCACCTGACCACTGTCTTGTCCATAACCCTCTTCTGGCAGAAATGGACAGCGCACTTACTCTTGATGCCAGTCGGCAAATATCCCTCTGTGCACAACGCATATATAGAAAGCATCTTTTAAATGCTCTATAGTCAGTAATATACTGTCCCTATCTAGGGTATCAATATTGTCAGTCAGGGAATCCGACCAAGCCACCCCAGCACTGCACATCCAGGCTGAGGCGATTGCTGGTCGCAGTATCACACCCGTGTGAGTGTATATACATTTTAGGATATTTTACTGCTTTCTGTCAGCAGGTTCCTTAAGGGCGGCCGAATCCGGGGACGGTAGTGCCACCTGTTTAGACAAGCGTGTGAGCGCTTTATTCACCCTAGGGGGTGTTTCCCAATGTGCCCTATCCTCTGGCGGGAAGGGGTATGATGCTAATAACTTTTTAGGAATTAACAGTTTTTATCGGGGGAAACCCACGCATCATCACACACTTCATTTAATTCCTCAGATGCAGGAAAAACTACAGGCAGTTTTTTCTCACCCAACATAATACCCTTTTTAGTGGTACTGGTATTATCAGAAATGTGTAAAAACATTTTCCATAGCCTCAATCATGTAACGTGTGGCCCTACTGGAAGTCACATTCGTCTCTTAATCGTCGACACTGGAATCAGTATCCGTGTCGGCGTCTGTATCTGCCATCTGCGGTAACGGGCGTTTTAGAGCCCCTGATGGCTTTTGAGACACCTGGACAGGCACAGGCTGAGTAGCCGGCTGTCTCATGTCATCAATCTTTTGTAAAGAGCTGACACTGTCACGTAATTCCTTCCATAAGCTCAGCCACTCAGGTGTCGACTCCCTAGGGGGTGACAACTCCATTACAGGCAATTGCTCCGCCTCCACACCATTTTCCTCCTCATACATGTCGACACAATCGTACCGACACACAGCACACACACAGGGAATGCTCTGATAGAGGACAGGACCCCACTAGCCCTTTGGGGAGACAGAGGGAGAGTATGCCAGCACACACCAGAGCGCTATATATATATATATATATACAGGGATAACCTTATATAAGTGTTTTTCCCCTTATAGCTGCTGTATTGTTATACTACGCCTAATTAGTGCCCCCCTCTCTTTTTTTTAACCCCTTTCTGTAGTGTAGTAACTGCAGGGGAGAGCCAGGGAGTTTCCCTCCAACGGCGCTGTGAGAGAAAATGGCGCCAGTGTGCTGAGGAGATAGGCTCCGCCCCCTTCTCGGCGGCCTTTTCTCACGTTTTTCTGTGGAATCTGCCAGGGGTTAAAATTCATCCATATAGCCCTGGGGGCTATATGTGATGTATTTTCGCCAGCCAAGGTGTTTCTATTGCTGCTCAGGGCGCCCCCCCCTAGCGCCCTGCACCCTCAGTGACCGAAGTGTGAAGTGTGCTGAGGAGCAATGGCGCACAGCTGCAGTGCTGTGCGCTACCTTGGTGAAGACAGGATGTCTTCTGCCGCCGATTTTCCGGACCTCTTCTTGCTTCTGGCTCTGTAAGGGGGCCGGCGGCGCGGCTCTGGGACCGAGCTCCGAGGCTGGGCCTGTGTTCGGTCCCTCTGGAGCTAATGGTGTCCAGTAGCCTAAGAAGCCCAATCCACTCTGCACGCAGGTGAGTTCGCTTCTTCTCCCCTTAGTCCCTCGATGCAGTGAGCCTGTTGCCAGCAGGTCTCACTGAAAATAAAAAACCTAAAACAAAACTTTCACTAAGAAGCTCAGGAGAGCCCCTAGTGTGCACCCTTCTCGGCCGGGCACAAAAATCTAACTGAGGCTTGGAGGATTGTCATAGGGGGAGGAGCCAGTGCACACCAGGTAGTCCTAAAGCTTTACTTTTGTGCCCAGTATCCTGCGGAGCCGCTAATCCCCATGGTCCTTACGGAGTTCCCAGCATCCACTAGGACGTCAGAGAAACACTGATAGAGTACATTATATTTATGAATTAATTGCTTCCAGATTCTGCAGCAGCATCATCAGCACCACCAGTGTTACTCACAGTCACTTCACACTGACTGCTGCACAACACATCACTTAATTTCCGGGCCGCCCGCCACCTGGTGAAGAGACATGGGAGATGAAGGACCAGCAGTGCCACGTTGAGCGGAAGTATTGTTAATTAGTTACCCACACACTCCTTGTGACACCTGCTCCCCGTCTGCCCTCCCACCCGCCGCCTGCCGTCCGGAACCCGCACTGACAAGTAAGTCTCAGCAGAATGTGTCTGCCAGCAGCTCCCAGTCCCTCCTAGAGGAACACTGCCAGTGGTGTGGCGGCCGCGGCACACTAGGACTGAGAGACCGCAGCAGGAGGAAAGCACAGGTGGGCGGGAGGAGAGCATGGGCGGACATCACCACGTCACATTGCAAGGTGACGCCAGTCCCCCCAGTGAGGCCGCCGACGAATGCACTCAGCATAGTATTAGCAGCAGGCAGAGGGGGGTCGGGTGCAGCGGTGGTGGGAGGTACGGAAATGAGCTGCAGGCTAGGCTCCACCGATCACACACTCAGCGATCACTGTGCTACTCAAGCGTGGCGTGCAGCGGTGCTGGACATTAGGGAGTGCCTGTGCGCACCAGGCACCCCCTGTACGCACGCCTATGCGCTACCACCCCCCATATGCCACACTACATCACTATGCTACAGCCCTCCCATATGCTGCACTTCATAATTACACTATACCCCCCATACAACATACTACATCACCACACTACACTACTCACAATAAAATTAAAACATCCCAGTTCCTCATTCTTAATGAGCTCACGTGAGTTCTCTCCCCAACGGAGCTCCAGACCAAGTAACAATGAAGACACCAGCAGCGTGTAGGGGGCAGGCCTGGTCCACTTGTCAGGAGAGAGCAGTCACAGGAGGGTAAGAAGGGGGCGGGGCCTAGTCCTACAGACGGGAGAGAGCACAGACAGGAGAGAGCAAGGTACAGGGGTAGAAGGGGACGGAGCCTATTCTTACAGGCTTTCAAAATTCGACTTTAAAATTCGACATTTGACAAATTCGACTTTTCTGCAATGGTACAAATGCGGCAATTCGACAAAAGTATATTCAATTGAAGTTTGTAAATTCGACAACAGTGCTTTTAAACAGTAAATTCGTCATTTTCAATCCGCCACACTTTGCTGGCGGAATCTAATAAAAAAAATTTAAAAACATGTTTTTTTTTATGCAGTTTTTTTTTTTTGGTAATAGCATATCTATTTATATTAGAAGGGATTAGGTACTTGGTTTGTCTTTTTTGGAGGCACAAGTATTATTTATATATTTTTTAAAATATTATTTATTTTTTAAATGGAATGTGAAAAACCCGAAAAAAAAATTGCGTAGGTCCCCCCTCCAAAGCATAACCAGCCTCGGGCTCTTCGAGCCGGTCCTGGTTCTAAAAATCCGGGGGAAAAACGGACAGGGGATCCCCCGTATTTTTAAAACCAGCACCGGGCTCTGCGCCTGGTGCTGGTGCAAAAAATACGGGGGACAAAAAGAGTAGGGGTCCCCCGTATTTTTTACACCAGCTTCGGGCTCCACTAGCTGGACAGATAATGCCACAGCCGGGGGTCACTTTTATACAGTGCCCTGCGGCCGTGGCATTAAATATCCAACTAGTCACCCCTGGCCGGGGTACCCTGGGGGAGTGGGGACCCCTTCAATCAAGGGGTCCCCCCCCCCAGCCACCTAAGGGCCAGGGGTGAAGCCCGAGGCTGTCCCCCCCATCCAAGGGCTGCGGATGGGAGGCTGATAGCCTTGAGAAAATTTAAAGAATATTGTTTTTTCTAGTAGTACTACAAGTCCCAGCAAGCCTCCCCCGCAAGCTGGTACTTGGAGTACCACAAGTACCAGCATGCAGGAGAAAAACGGGCCCGCTGGTACCTGTAGTTCTACTGGGGGAAAAATACCCAAATAAAAACAGGATACAGACACCGTGAAAGTATAACTTTATTTCCCACCTGCCGACACACACATACTTACCTATGTTGACATGAAGCAGTCGGTCCTCTTCTCCAAGTAGAATCCACGGGTACCTGAAAATAAAAGATAATTATACTCACCTGATCCAGGTTCCAGATTAAATCCACGTACTTGGCAAAACAACAAACCGAACACCCGGACCAGACGGACTGAAAGGGGTCCCATGTTTACACATGGGATCCCTTTCCACGAATGCAGACATCCGAATCTCGCGAGAATCCGACAGCGGGATGATGACGTTCGTGCGCGCTCGGGCTAGCCGAGCAAGGCGGGAAGGTTCGAACCTGCCTCGGACCCGTGTAAAATGGGTGAAGTTCGGGGGGTTCGGATTCCGACGAACCGAACCCACTCATCACTAGTATGTACGTGAGTGTCAGGTGCCATGCGCGTACATACGTGTCAGTGCCGTGCGTGTACGTACGTGTGTGTCAAGTGTCGTGCGTGTACGTGTGTGTGTGTGTGTGTGTCAGGTGGCGCGTACCTACATGTGTGTATGTCAGGTGCTGTGCATGTGTGTACGTACAGGCGTGTGTCAGGTGCCGCGCGTGTACGTACGTGTGTGTGTGTGTGTGTGTGTGCCAGGAGCCGCGCGTGTACATGCGTGTGGGTGTCAGGAGCCGTGCGTATACGTACATATGTGTAGGTGTCAGGTGCCGTGCGTATACGTATATACGTGTGTGTGTCAGGAGCCGAGCGTGTTCGTACATGTGTGTGTGTGTGTGTGTGTGTGTGTGTGTGTCAGGAGCCACGCGTGTGTGTGTGTCAGGAGCCACGCGTGTTCGTACATGTGTGTCAGGTGCCGCACGTGTAAGTGTGTGTGTGTTTTAAATTCCGCGTGTGTACGTACGTATGTGTGTGCCTGGAGCCGCGCGTGTACATACATGTGTGTGTGTGTCAGGTGCTGTACGTGTATGTGTGTGTCTCAGGTGCTGCACGTGTATATGTGTGTATCTCAGGTGCTGCATTTGTATGTGTCAGCTGCCACGTGGGTGTCAGGTGTTGAGCGTGTATGTGTTTGTGTCGCATCTGTATGTGTGTGACTGTCAGGTGCTGCACGTGTATGTGTGTGTCAGGTGCTGCATGTATATATGTGTGTGTTAGGTGCTGTTCATGTATGTGGGAGTGGCAGGTGCTACATGTGTATATATGTGTGAGTGGCAGGTGCTGCGTGTGTATACGAGTGTGTGTGAGGTGCTGCGAGTGTATGTGTGTGTTAGGTGCTCTGAGTGTATATGATTGTGTGTCAGGTGCTGTGCGTGTGTGCGTTAAATGCCACATGTATGTATGTGTGTCAGGTGCTGCGTGTGTGTGTGGGTGTGTCAGGTGCTGCATGTCTGTGTGTGTGGGTGTGTCAGGTGCTGCATGTGTGTGTGTGTGTGTGTGTGTGTGTGTGTGTGTCTGTCAGGTGCTGCATGTGTGTGTCAGGTGCTGCATGTCTGCGTGTGTGTGTCAGGCGCTGCATGTCTGTGTCAGGTGCTGCGTGTGTGTGTGTCAGGTGCTGTGTGTGTGTGTCAGGTGCTGCGTATGTGTGTGTGTGTCAGGTGCTGCGTGTCTGTGTCAGGTGCTGCGTGTCTGCGTGTGTGTGTCAGGTGCTGCGTGTCTGCGTGTGTGTGTCAGGTGCTGCATGTCTGCGTGTGTGTGTCAGGTGCTGCGTGTGTGTGTGTGTGTCAGGTGCTGCGTGTCTGCGTGTGTGTGTCAGGTGCTGCGTGTCTGTGTGTGTGTGTCAGGCGCTGCATGTCTGTGTGTCAGGTGCTGCGTGTGTGTGTGTGTGTCAGGTGCTGTGTGTGTGTCAGGTGCTGCGTGCCGTGTGCGTGTGTCAGGTGCGTGAGTGTGCGTGTGTCAGGTGCGTGAGTGTGTGTGTGTCAGGTGCGTGAGTGTGTGTGTGTGTGTCAGGTGCGTGAGTGTGTGTGTCAGGTGCGTGAGTGTGTGTGTGTCAGGCGCTGCGTGTCTGTGTGTGTCAGGCGCTGCGTGTCTGTGTGTGTCAGGCGCTGCGTGTGAGTGTGTGCGTGTGTGTCAGGTCCGTGTGAGTGTCAGGTGCTGCGTCTGTGTGTGTGTGTCAGGTGCTGCGTGTGTGCGTGTGTGTCAGGCGCTGCGTGTGCGTGTGTCAGGCGCTGCAGGGAGGGCGGGGGGGGACGGACACACAGCAGGGAGGGCGGGGGGAGAACGGACACACAGCAGAGAGGAGGAGGGGGGGTGGACGGACACAGCGGGAGGAGGGGGGGTGGCCGGACACAGCGGGAGGAGGGGGGGTGGCCGGACACAGCGGGAGGAGGGGGGGGTGGCCGGACACAGCAGGAGGGGGGGGTGGCCGGACACAGCGGGAGGGGGGGTGGACGGACACAGCGGGAGGGGGGGGTGGCCGGACACAGCGGGAGGGGGGGGTGGCCGGACACAGCGGAAGGAGGGGAGGGTGGCCGGACACAGCGGGAGGAGGGGAGGGTGGCCGGACACAGCGGGAGGGGGGGGGGGTGGCCAGACACAGCGGGAGTGGGGGGGGTGGCCGGTCACAGCGGGAGGGGGGGGTGGCCGGACACAGCGGGAGGTAGGGGGTGGACGGACACAGCGAGAGGGGGGGGGTGGCCGGACACAGCGGGAGGGGGGGTGGCCGGACACAGCGGGAGGAGGGGAGGGTGGCCGGACACAGCGGGAGGAGGGGAGGGTGGCCGGACACACAGCAGGGAGGGCGCGGGGGGGAACACACTGCAGGGAGGAGGGGGGGGACACACAGCAGGGAGGGCAAGGGGGGGGCGACGGACACACAGCAGGGGGGGGAGACGGACACACAGCAGGGAGGGCGAGAGGGGGAAGGGGGGGTGACTGGTGACCATAGAGACCTTGATAAATACCGCATACTGCAGGGAGGGAGTGCCGGACACAGCGGGAGGAGGAGGAGGGAGGAGTGGCCGGACACAGCTGCCCGAGACGCCTCCTACTGCCAGCCGCACCACAGACGCGGGGAGGAGACGCAGGCAGCCACCAGGGAAGGTCCGGCGGGCGGCCGGGCACACAGCGGGCAAGCGGGCGGGCGAGCGGGCGGGCGGGCGGGCGGGAGGGGAGGGTGGCCGGGCGGGCGAGAGGGGAGGGTGGCCGGACACGCGGGGGAGAAGTGGAAGCTGGGTACACAGCGGTGGGCTGCCTGACAGAACTCACCCAGTGCTACGCAGCTCCGGCGATCTCCTCCCGCTTCATGGACCTCAATGAACTCACACGCCGGGAACCGCTGGCTGTCCTCCTGCAGCTCCACGTGACTCATTCCCGCTCTGTCTCCTCGTGCCCAACTGCCAGAGCTACTCTCTGTACACCCCCTGCTGGCGGTCACTGCGCAGGCGCAATAAATTGAAATGCCCTATCTCTATAATGGGGCATATTTCTCTTAATTAAAAAAACCCTATAACTTTCTGAAAAACCACAACCCCAAAAGGCACTACACTGGGGCATACTCTATCTAGTAAAACAAACCCCAAGTCTTAATTCGTCCTCTATCCTGAGTTATGCCTTCCCAAAAAAATCTTCATTCACTCTATAGGAAAACGTTGTCAAAAAGCCACAGAGGGAGTGGCAGAAAAAAACTGACAGTTGGAACTTTAGCTTACTCCCAATTCCTCATTTTTTATTATTTTGCCCTGAAATTTGGCCTGCAGCAGCGGGTGACGATTCTACGCGTCCATGCCAAATTTCAGCTCAGTACGTCCTATCAGTTTTGAGGTGTAGCCCCTCAAACACCATGCCCCCATCTCAGAAGTTCCCTATGGGAGAATTCCGTTTGTTCGATTCAGCCTTAATATAAGGGCACGACCGTGCCCTTATAATTGACAGTATTGTTTTCTTTCAAAAATCCACTTAATTTTCTTTACCCGATTATTAAAATGGTAATTGACAAAAAACAAACTACATTGTCACCAGAAGAGCAATACAAAATGTACAAGTGATATATTAAAATCATCTTTCCAGCTTGAATTTCAATGATGCATTGGGGCAACGATTTTGTGAGAAACATCTTCACCCTTAAATAAAGATTTTCTTAATTCCTTACCTGTGTGCTAATTAGATATCACCTTGTTTTCACATTAAACAGACTTCCACATGAGAAAACAGCAAAGATGCAGTGGCGTTAATGTTTCCTGGTGTCAACCTGTATTATTTCCGTAGACATTGAAATGAGGATGCATCTTGCTGCCTTTCCAATGAAGCAAGTTTAATTTAGTAATAGGTGAAAAACCATCCCTACAAAGATGTTAATCAGATACTTGGCTTTGTGGACACTTTTCAGAGAACAAATTTGTTATCATAAAAATAAAGCCAGAAAATGAAGAGCTGTTTAATCACTCAATTGGATTTTTCTGCCAGCATATTTCTTTTTCTCTGCAACCCACTGCTAAATTGTGCTTCCTAGCTGTTTTTATAAAATCACTGAATCAAATCTAACTCTGATTACATCAGAGAAGGCCAGGTACCCTACACCATAACAGGGGTTTTCGAAATTTTGACTTGTCTACTTAAAGATCAAAAAAATCTGATAACAAGGTCAATTACGTCCCTGGGTGGGATTGAACCACCAACCTTTTGGTTAATAGCCGTACACACTAAGTGATTGCGCCACAGCGACACTTTGCAAAAGTACATACTGACAAAGGCTAATAAGCATTCATCTAGAACGTTTCCTATAAAAACTTTAAATAGTCAATAATCTGGAGAGTTTTTGTAAGATGTTTCTTCCATCAACCAATGAAGAAACACATTGGTACTTTCCCATGATGAGTGAGTGCTTCAGGATCTCTTGCACTTACATGTGCAGCAGAGTACTGTAATGGAAGCATGCTGGGTCCATAACCCAGAGGTAGGCAGATTGAAACTATCCTCTGCTATATGCATTTTTTTTTGTTAATTAAAGTAATCCAAAACTGGGATTGATATTTTTGCTCTTTTATTTTTACTTAAAGTACAATAACTTTTACCATTTTAATTTGTTTTAATAGTATATTGACAGTATTGTTTTCTTTCAAAAATCCAATTAATTTTCTTTACCCGATTATTAAAATGGTAATTGACAAAAACAAACTACATTGTCACCAGAAGAGCAATACAAAATGTACAAGTGATATATTAAAATCATCTTTCCAGCTTAAATTTCAATGATGCATTGGGGCAACGATTTTGTGAGAAACATCTTCACCCTTAAATAAAGATTTTCTTAATTCCTTACCTGTGTGCTAATTAGATATCACCTTGTTTTCACATTAAACAGACTTCCACATGAGAAAACAGCAAAGATGCAGTGGCGTTAATGTTTCCTGGTGTCAACCTGTATTATTTCCGTAGATATTGAAATGAGGATGCATCTTGCTGCCTTTCCAATGAAGCAAGTTTAATTTAGTAATAGGTGAAAAACCATCCCTACAAAGATGTTAATCAGATACTTGGCTTTGTGGACACTTTTCAGAGAACAAATTTGTTATCATAAAAATAAAGCCAGAAAATGAAGAGCTGTTTAATCACTCAATTGGATTTTTCTGCCAGCATTTTTCTTTTTCTCTGCAACCCACTGCTAAATTGTGCTTCCTAGCTGTTTTTTTTATAAAATCACTTAATCAAATCTAACTCTGATTACATCAGAGAAGGCCAGGTACCCTACACCATAAGAGGGGGTTTGCAATTTTGACTTGTCTACTTAAATATCACCAAAATCTGATCACAAGGTCAATTACGTCCCTGGGTGGGATTGAACCACCAACCTTTTGATTAATAGCTGAACACACTAACCGATTGCGCCACAGAGACACTTTGCAAAAAGTATATACTGACAAAGACTAATAAGCATTCATCTAGAACGTTTCCTAGAAAAACTTTAAAAAGTCAATAATCTGGAGAGTGTTTGTAAGATGTTTCTTCCAGCAACCAATGAAGAAACACATTGGTACTTTCGCATGATGAGTGAGTGCTTCAGGATCTCTTGCACTTACATGTGCAGCAGAGTACTGCAATGGAAGCATGCTGGGTCCATAACCCAGAGGTAGGCAGATTGAAACTATCCTTTGCTATATGCATTTTTTTTTTGTTCATTAAAGTAATCCAAAACTGGGATTGATATTTTAGCTTTTATTTTTACTTAAAGTACAATAACTTTTACCATTTTAATTTGTTTTAATAGTATATTGACAGTATTGTTTTCTTTCAAAAATCCACTTAATTTTCTTTACCCTATTATTAAAATGGTAATTGACAAAAACAAACTACATTGTCACCAGAAGAGCAATACAAAATGTACAAGTGATATATTAAAATCATCTTTCCAGCTTGAATTTCAATGATGCATTGGGGCAACGATTTTGTGAGAAACATCTTCACCCTTAAATAAAGATTTTCTTAATTCCTTACCTGTGTGCTAATTAGATATCACCTTGTTTTCACATTAAACAGACTTCCACATGAGAAAGCAGCAAGGATGCAGTGGCGTTAATGTTTCCTGGTGTCAACCTGTATTATTTCAGTAGATATTGAAATGAGGATGCATCTTGCTGCCTTTCCAATGAAGCAAGTTTAATTTAGTAATAGGTGAAAAACCATCCCTACAAATATGTTAATCAGATACTTGGCTTTGTGGACACTTTTCAGAGAACAAATTAGTTAGCATAAAAATAAAGCCAGAAAATGAAGAGCTGTTTAATCACTCAATTGGATTTTTCTGCCAGCATATTTCTTTTTCTCTGCAACCCACTGCTAAATTGTGCTTCCTAGCTGTTTTTATAAAATCACTGAATCAAATCTAACTCTGATTACATCAGAGAAGGACAGGTACCCTACACCATAACAGGGGGTTTGAAATTTTGACTTGTCTACTTAAAGATCACCAAAATCTGATAACAATGTCAATTAAGTCCCTGGGTGGGATTGAACCACCAACCTTTTGGTTAATAGCCTTACACACTAACTGATTGCGCCACAGTGACACTTTGCAAAAGTACATACTGACAAAGGCTAATAAGCATTCATCTAGAACGATTCCTAGAAACATTTTAAAAAGTCAATAATGTGGAGAGTGTTTGTATGATGTTTCTTCCATCAACCAATGAAGAAACACATTGGTACTTTCCCATGATGAGTGAGTGCTTCAGGATCTCTTGCACTTACATGTGCAGCAGAGTACTGTAATGGAAGCATGCTGGGTCCATAACCCAGAGGTAGGCAGATTGAAACTATCCTCTGCTATATGCATTTTTTTTTTGTTAATTAAAGTAATCCAAAACTGGGATTGATATTTTTGCTCTTTTATTTTTACTTAAAGTACAATAACTTTTACCATTTTAATTTGTTTTAATAGTATATTGACAGTATTGTTTTCTTTCAAAAATCCAATTAATTTTCTTTACCCGATTATTAAAATGGTAATTGACAAAAGCAAACTACATTGTCACCAGAAGAGCAATACAAAATGTACAAGTGATATATTAAAATCATCTTTCCAGCTTGAATTTCAATGATGCATTGGGGCAACGATTTTGTGAGAAACATCTTCACCCTTAAATAAAGATTTTCTTAATTCCTTACCTGTGTGCTAATTAGATATCACCTTGTTTTCACATTAAACAGACTTCCACATGAGAAAGCAGCAAGGATGCAGTGGCGTTAATGTTTCCTGGTGTCAACCTGTATTATTTCAGTAGATATTGAAATGAGGATGCATCTTGCTGCCTTTCCAATGAAGCAAGTTTAATTTAGTAATAGGTGAAAAACCATCCCTACAAAGATGTTAATCAGATACTTGGCTTTGTGGACACTTTTCAGAGAACAAATTTGTTAGCATAAAAATAAAGCCAGAAAATGAAGAGCTGTTTAATCAGTCAATTGGATTTTTTTGCCAGCATATTTCTTTTTCTCTGCAACCCACTGCTAAATTGTGCTTCCTAGCTGTTTTTATAAAATCACTGAATCAAATCTAACTCTGATTACATCAGAGAAGGCCAGGTACCCTACACCATAACAGGGGGTTTGAAATTTTGACTTGTCTACTTAAAGATCACCAAAATCTGATAACAAGGTCAATTAAGTCCCTGGGTGGGATTGAACCACCAACCTTTTGGTTAATAGCCTTACACACTAACTGATTGCGCCACAGCGACACTTTGCAAAAGTACATACTGACAAAGGCTAATAAGCATTCATCTAGAACGATTCCTAGAAACATTTTAAAAAGTCAATAATGTGGAGAGTTTTTGTATGATGTTTCTTCCATCAACCAATGAAGAAACACATTGGTACTTTCCCATGATGAGTGAGTGCTTCAGGATCTCTTGCACTTACATGTGCAGCAGAGTACTGTAATGGAAGCATGCTGGGTCCATAACCCAGAGGTAGGCAGATTGAAACTATCCTCTGCTATATGCATTTTTTTTGTTAATTAAAGTAATCCAAAACTGGGATTGATATTTTTGCTCTTTTATTTTTACTTAAAGTACAATAACTTTTACCATTTTAATTTGTTTTAATAGTATATTGACAGTATTGTTTTCTTTCAAAAATCCAATTAATTTTCTTTACCCGATTATTAAAATGGTAATTGACAAAAGCAAACTACATTGTCACCAGAAGAGCAATACAAAATGTACAAGTGATATATTAAAATCATCTTTCCAGCTTGAATTTCAATGATGCATTGGGGCAACGATTTTGTGAGAAACATCTTCACCCTTAAATAAAGATTTTCTTAATTCCTTACCTGTGTGCTAATTAGATATCACCTTGTTTTCACATTAAACAGACTTCCACATGAGAAAGCAGCAAGGATGCAGTGGCGTTAATGTTTCCTGGTGTCAACCTGTATTATTTCAGTAGATATTGAAATGAGGATGCATCTTGCTGCCTTTCCAATGAAGCAAGTTTAATTTAGTAATAGGTGAAAAACCATCCCTACAAAGATGTTAATCAGATACTTGGCTTTGTGGACACTTTTCAGAGAACAAATTAGTTAGCATAAAAATAAAGCCAGAAAATGAAGAGCTGTTTAATCACTCAATTGGATTTTTCTGCCAGCATATTTCTTTTTCTCTGCAACCCACTGCTAAATTGTGCTTCCTAGCTGTTTTTATAAAATTACTGAATCAAATCTAACTCTGATTACATCAGAGAAGGCCAGGTACCCTACACCATAACAGGGGGTTTGAAATTTTGACTTGTCTACTTAAAGATCACCAAAATCTGATAACAAGGTCAATTAAGTCCCTGGGTGGGATTGAACCACCAACCTTTTGGTTAATAGCCTTACACACTAACTGATTGCGCCACAGAGACACTTTGCAAAAGTACATACTGACAAAGGCTAATAAGCATTCATCTAGAACGATTCCTAGAAACATTTTAAAAAGTCAATAATGTGGAGAGTTTTTGTAAGATGTTTCTTCCATCAACCAATGAAGAAACACATTGGTACTTTCCCATGATGAGTGAGTGCTTCAGGATCTCTTGCACTTACATGTGCAGCAGAGTACTGTAATGGAAGCATGCTGGGTCCATAACCCAGAGGTAGGCAGATTGAAACTATCCTCTGCTATATGCAATTTTTTTTGTTAATTAAAGTAATCCAAAACTGGGATTGATATTTTTGCTCTTTTATTTTTACTTAAAGTACAATAACTTTTACCATTTTAATTTGTTTTAATAGTATATTGACAGTATTGTTTTCTTTCAAAAATCCAATTAATTTTCTTTACCCGATTATTAAAATGGTAATTGACAAAAACAAACTACATTGTCACCAGAAGAGCAATACAAAATGTACAAGTGATATATTAAAATCATCTTTCCAGCTTGAATTTCAATGATGCATTGGGGCAACGATTTTGTGAGAAACATCTTCACCCTTAAATATTTTCTTAATTCCTTACCTGTGTGCTAATTAGATATCACCTTGTTTTCACATTAAACAGACTTCCACATGAGAAAACAGCAAAGATGCAGTGGCGTTAATGTTTCCTGGTGTCAACCTGTATTATTTCCGTAGATATTGAAATGAGGATGCATCTTGCTGCCTTTCCAATGAAGCAAGTTTAATTTAGTAATAGGTGAAAAACCATCCCTACAAAGATGTTAATCAGATACTTGGCTTTGTGGACACTTTTCAGAGAACAAATTTGTTATCATAAAAATAAAGCCAGAAAATGAAGAGCTGTTTAATCACTCAATTGGATTTTTCTGCCAGCATTTTTCTTTTTCTCTGCAACCCACTGCTAAATTGTGCTTCCTAGCTGATTTTTTATAAAATCACTTAAACAAATCTAACTCTGATTACATCAGAGAAGGCCAGGTACCCTACACCATAAGAGGGGGTTTGCAATTTTGACTTGTCTACTTAAATATCACCAAAATCTGATCACAAGGTCAATTACGTCCCTGGGTGGGATTGAACCACCAACCTTTTGATTAATAGCTGAACACACTAACCGATTGCGCCACAGAGACACTTTGCAAAAAGTACATACTGACAAAGACTAATAAGCATTCATCTAGAACGTTTCCTAGAAAAACTTTAAAAAGTCAATAATCTGGAGAGTTTTTGTAAGATGTTTCTTCCAGCAACCAATGAAGAAACACATTGGTACTTTCGCATGATGAGTGAGTGCTTCAGGATCTCTTGCACTTACATGTGCAGCAGAGTACTGCAATGGAAGCATGCTGGGCCTATAACCCAGAGGTAGGCAGATTGAAACTATCCTTTGCTATATGCATTTTTTTTGTTCATTAAAGTAATCCAAAACTGGGATTGATATTTTAGCTTTTATTTTTACTTAAAGTACAATAACTTTTACCATTTTAATTTGTTTTAATAGTATATTGACAGTATTGTTTTCTTTCAAAAATCAACTTAATTTTCTTTACCCTATTATTAAAATGGTAATTGACAAAAACAAACTACATTGTCACCAGAAGAGCAATACAAAATGTACAAGTGATATATTAAAATCATCTTTCCAGCTTGAATTTCAATGATGCATTGGGGCAACGATTTTGTGAGAAACATCTTCACCCTTAAATAAAGATTTTCTTAATTCCTTACCTGTGTGCTAATTAAATATCACCTTGTTTTCACATTAAACAGACTTCCACATGAGAAAGCAGCAAGGATGCAGTAGCGTTAATGTTTCCTGGTGTCAACCTGTATTATTTCAGTAGATATTGAAATGAGGATGCATCTTGCTGCCTTTCCAATGAAGCAAGTTTAATTTAGTAATAGGTGAAAAACCATCCCTACAAATATGTTAATCAGATACTTGGCTTTGTGGACTCTTTTCAGAGAACAAATTAGTTAGCATAAAAATAAAGCCAGAAAATGAAGAGCTGTTTAATCACTCAATTGGATTTTTCTGCCAGCATATTTCTTTTTCTCTGCAACCCACTGCTAAATTGTGCTTCCTAGCTGTTTTTATAAAATCACTGAATCAAATCTAACTCTGATTACATCAGAGAAGGCCAGGTACCCTACACCATAACAGGGGGTTTGAAATTTTGACTTGTCTACTTAAAGATCACCAAAATCTGATAACAAGGTCAATTAAGTCCCTGGGTGGGATTGAACCACCAACCTTTTGGTTAATAGCCTTACACACTAACTGATTGCGCCACAGCGACACTTTGCAAAAGTATATACTGACAAAGGCTAATAAGCATTCATCTAGAACGATTCCTAGAAACATTTTAAAAAGTCAATAATGTGGAGAGTTTTTGTAAGATGTTTCTTCCATCAACCAATGAAGAAACACATTGGTACTTTCCCATGATGAGTGAGTGCTTCAGGATCTCTTGCACTTACATGTGCAGCAGAGTACTGTAATGGAAGCATGCTGGGTCCATAACCCAGAGGTAGGCAGATTGAAACTATCCTCTGCTATATGCATTTTTTTTGTTAATTAAAGTAATCCAAAACTGGGATTGATATTTTTGCTCTTTTATTTTTACTTAAAGTACAATAACTTTTACCATTTTAATTTGTTTTAATAGTATATTGACAGTATTGTTTTCTTTCAAAAATCCACTTAATTTTCTTTACCCGATTATTAAAATGGTAATTGACAAAAACAAACTACATTGTCACCAGAAGAGCAATACAAAATGTACAAGTGATATATTAAAATCATCTTTCCAGCTTGAATTTCAATGATGCATTGGGGCAACGATTTTGTGAGAAACATCTTCACCCTTAAATAAAGATTTTCTTAATTCCTTACCTGTGTGCTAATTAGATATCACCTTGTTTTCACATTAAACAGACTTCCACATGAGAAAACAGCAAAGATGCAGTGGCGTTAATGTTTCCTGGTGTCAACCTGTATTATTTCCGTAGATATTGAAATGAGGATGCATCTTGCTGCCTTTCCAATGAAGCAAGTTTAATTTAGTAATAGGTGAAAAACCATCCCTACAAAGATGTTAATCAGATACTTGGCTTTGTGGACACTTTTCAGAGTACAAATTTGTTATCATAAAAATAAAGCCAGAAAATGAAGAGCTGTTTAATCACTCAATTGGTTTTTTCTGCCAGCATTTTTCTTTTTCTCTGCAACCCACTGCTAAATTGTGCTTCCTAGCTGATTTTTTATAAAATCACTTAATCAAATCTAACTCTGATTACATCAGAGAAGGCCAGGTACCCTACACCATAAGAGGGGGTTTGCAATTTTGACTTGTCTACTTAAATATCACCAAAATCTGATCACAAGGTCAATTACGTCCCTGGGTGGGATTGAACCACCAACGTTTTGATTAATAGCTGAACACACTAACCGATTGCGCCACAGAGACACTTTGCAAAAAGTCCATACTGACAAAGACTAATAAGCATTCATTAGAACGTTTCCTAGAAAAACTTTAAAAAGTCAATAATCTGGAGAGTTTTTGTAAGATGTTTCTTCCAGCAACCAATGAAGAAACACATTGGTACTTTTGCATGATGAGTGAGTGCTTCAGGATCTCTTGCACTTACATGTGCAGCAGAGTACTGCAATGGAAGCATGCTGGGCCCATAACCCAGAGGTAGGCAGATTGAAACTATCCTTTGCTATATGCATTTTTTTTTTGTTCATTAAAGTAATCCAAAACTGGGATTGATATTTTAGCTTTTATTTTTACTTAAAGTACAATAACTTTTACCATTTTAATTTGTTTTAATAGTATATTGACAGTATTGTTTTCTTTCAAAAATCCACTTAATTTTCTTTACCCTATTATTAAAATGGTAATTGACAAAAACAAACTACATTGTCACCAGAAGAGCAATACAAAATGTACAAGTGATATATTAAAATCATCTTTCCAGCTTGAATTTCAATGATGCATTGGGGCAACGATTTTGTGAGAAACATCTTCACCCTTAAATAAAGATTTTCTTAATTCCTTACCTGTGTGCTAATTAGATATCACCTTGTTTTCACATTAAACAGACTTCCACATGAGAAAACAGCAAAGATGCAGTGGCGTTAATGTTTCCTGGTGTCAACCTGTATTATTTCCGTAGATATTGAAATGAGGATGCATCTTGCTGCCTTTCCAATGAAGCAAGTTTAATTTAGTAATAGGTAAAAACATCCCTACAAAGATGTTAATCAGATACTTGGCTTTGTGGACACTTTTCAGAGAACAAATTTGTTATCATAAAAATAAAGCCAGAAAATGAAGAGCTGTTTAATCACTCAATTGGATTTTTCTGCCAGCATTTTTCTTTTTCTCTGCAACCCACTGCTAAATTGTGCTTCCTAGCTGTTTTTTTTATAAAATCACTTAATCAAATCTGATTACATCAGAGAAGGCCAGGTACCCTACACCATAAGAGGGGGTTTGCAATTTTGACTTGTCTACTTAAATATCACCAAAATCTGATTACAAGGTCAATTACGTCCCTGGGTGGGATTGAACCACCAACCTTTTGATTCATAGCTGAACACACTATCCGATTGCGCCACAGAGACACTTTGCGAAAAGTACATACTGACAAAGATTAATAAGCATTCATCTAGAACGTTTCCTAGAAAAACTTTAAAAAGTCAATAATCTGGAGAGTTTTTGTAAGATGTTTCTTCCAGCAACCAATGAAGAAACACATTGGTACTTTCGCATGATGAGTGAGTGCTTCAGGATCTCTTGCACTTACATGTGCAGCAGAGTACTGCAATGGAAGCATGCTGGGCCCATAACCCAGAGGTAGGCAGATTGAAACTATCCTTTGCTATATGCATTTTTTTTTTGTTCATTAAAGTAATCCAAAACTGGGGTTGATATTTTAGCTTTTATTTTTACTTAAAGTACAATAACTTTTACCATTTTAATTTGTTTTAGTGCAAATGGCATATCAGCAGTCAGCACTAACTGGTGACATGCCATTTGTACAAGTAAGCCATGTGTGACTAATATATAAACATACTTTATTAAATAACACCTCAAACTATCATACCCAGGATTCAAACCTATAACCTGTTGAATTCTAATCAAACACCCTACCCATGGAGCTACTTGATCCTGCATCTTTTCTAACCTCCAAAAACAGATTCAGTTGCATTTTCCAGCGTGTTTTGTTTGCGCCTTTGCAAATGTCTTACATCGACAAACTTATTTAGTACTATTTTGCAAATAGGGTTACATTGTCGCAACATTGTGTTCCCTAATTGCTTGATTTTTTAAATGCAACAATGCAGACACCTGATAATTGCTCTGTGGAGTCTTATTTTGTGTTTTGTGTTTAGTCTTTAGATCTGAATTTGAATGTACTTGTGAACTAACTTAATTTCCTACTTCTAAATTCATTCCTAAATTCACTACTTACATGAATCCTGTAGTTGGGCATTTTGGGACTTCGATTGTGGGCATTGTTTTGTGTCCAGACCAGCAGCAGGTGGTGTGCATTTGCTGGAAAGGCATCGAAGACCTCCGATATGCTGCATCTCCTGATGTGTGTCTCCCTCAAGTGGCTGTCAGCAAATGCCTGCTAGACACCCCATTCCAAGCTGATTGTGACATCATGGAACATGCATCATAGAACAGGCATGCTAAAACATGGGTCTTTAACCTGCGACCCTCCAGCTGCTGTGGAACTACACATCCCAGCATGCCCTGCCTCAGTTTTAGCATACCTTAATAGCAAAACTGTGGCAGGGCATGCTGGGATGTGTAGTTTCACAGCAGCTGGAGGGCCACAGGATGAAGACCCATGTGCTAGAGCCAAGCCGCAGGTACATTGAATGCTAGCAAGCTGAATATTTAAATCCTTTTTGTTCCGCAGCATTCCAATGCGGAAGATTCCATGGAACCAGAGATCCTTCCATTGAGAAGGACATGCTGCCTGGATGACTACACTGTGCAAATTAAATCACGGAGCCAGTTGGCTTGTGGGTGGCTCTGGTGACTGGGTGGTTGGGTGGGTGGTGTGTCGGAAGTGGAGCGCATGCAAATGATTGTGTATCATCCAGCTAGTGAGAGAGAAAACTCATGCCGGAGTGTGCCTGCTTGTCAGTGGGTTATGCACCTTGCCAGACGTTAAATCTACATAGAGCAGCTGGAGGGGACAAGAGCAGGTTTGCAAAATATAGATAGAAGAGCATATATGCTGGCGCATTCTCCATGATTGTGTCAGCTTATGTTTTGGTGCACTGCACTTTCCTCCACTAAGTTTTAGCCATTTTTGTTAAGCTCAAGTGTAGTTGCTTCTCGGCCTTTTGGCTGTGATCTTGTATCGTGGTTGAAGGGTCTGCTGGAGGGAGGGATTGTTTTCTTCATTGGCGAAAGACCAAAGATATTCCAGGATGGAAGGCTTGGGAACACTATCTGTTTTTCAGTTGTGGAAGAGCACAGAGGTCGGATTGGACTACATTCTATAGTAAAGGATATCTTTCTATTTATTGACCCTCCCCTTATATGTGTCTGTGTTACAATAAAGCTTCGGTTTTGTGAATCCCTCACCCTCTTACACTCCACACCCATAGCCTTATTAACTGTTGTATTATTGTATAGTTTAAATGTATAGTGCAGTTCATGATTTATAGTGTAGACTGGCCTGTGCTGTAGTTCTTGAACTGTACTATACCGTCAGCATTTGTATTGTGTTTTGGCTGTGCTGCAACACTGTATTTATGTGTGCAATGTTTATGTATGTTTTTTTTTTATGTCAATAAAGACTGCTTTTTCAAGCCAATATCTGAAAACAATCAATGTTTATCTTTGATGGCAATAAAAGTGGTATGATATTTGATGCTTTTGAAATCCAATATCTGATATGTCCCCTATCTGGGAACCATATATTAAATGGCTTTTCAGAAAAGGGAGATGGGAGAAGAGCTTTCAGTACTTGTAGGACCGATGCACATAAAGAAGCAAAAAAACATACATAAACATTACACACATAAGTACCGCGTTGCGGCACAGCCAAAACACAATAGAAATGCTGATGGTATAGTACAGTTCAAGAACTACAGCACAGGCCAGCCTACACTATAAATCATGAACTGCACTATACATTTAAACTGTACAATAATACAACAGTTAATAAGGCTATGGGTGTGGAGTGTAAGAGGGTGAGGGAATCACAAGCCCGAAGCTTTATTGAAAGACTGACACATATAAGGGGAGGATTAATAAATAGAAAGACATCCTTTACTATAGAATGTAGTCCAATCCGGTCTTTCAACTCTTCCACAATTGAAAAACGGATAGTGTTCCCAAGCCTTCCATCCTGGAATATCTTTGGTCTTTCGCCAATGAAGAAAGCAATCCCTCCCTCCAGCAGACCCTTCAACCACAATACAAGATCACAGCCAAAAGGCCGAGAAGCAACTACACTTGAGCTTAACAAAAATGGCTAAAACGTAGTGGAGGAAAGTGCAGTGCACCAAAACATAAGCTGACACAATCATGGAGAATGCGCCAGCATATATGCTCTTCTATCTATATTTTGCAAACATGCTCTTGTCCCCTCCAGCTGCTCTATGTAGATTTAACGTCTGGCAAGGTGCATAACCCACTGACAAGCAGGCACACTCCTGCATGAGTTTTCACTCTCACTAGCTGGATGATACACAATCATTTGCATGTGCTCCACCTCCGACACACCACCCACCCAACCACCCAGTCACCAGAGCCACCCACAAACCAACTGGCTCCGTGATTTAATTTGCACAGTGTAGTCATCCAGGCAGCATGTCCTTCTCAATGGAAGGATCTCTGGTTCCATGGAATCTTCCGCATTGGAATGCTGCGGAACAAAAAGGATTTAAATATTCAGCTTGCTAGCATTCAATGTACCTGCGGCTTGGCTCTAGCACATGGGTCTTCATCCTGTGGCCCTCCAGCTGCTGTGAAACTACACATCCCAGCATGCCCTGCCACAGTTTTGCTATAAGGTATGCTAAAACTGAGGCAGGGCATGCTGGGATGTGTAGTTCCACAGCAGCTGGAGGGTCGCAGGTTGAAGACCCATGTTTTAGCATGCCTGTTCTATGATGCATGTTCCGTGATGTCACAATCAGCTTGGAATGGGGTGTCTAGCAGGCATTTGCTGACAGCCACTTGAGGGAGACACACATCAGGAGATGCAGCATATCGGAGGTCTTCGATGCCTTTCCAGCAAATGCACACCACCTGCTGCTGGTCTGGACACAAAACAATGCCCACAATCGAAGTCCCAAAATGCCCAACTACAGGATTCATGTAAGTAGTGAATTTAGGAATGAATTTAGAAGTAGGAAATTAAGTTAGTTCACAAGTACATTCAAATTCAGATCTAAAGTCTAGGTAGGCCTCACGTCCTGGCAGCCGCCAGCATTTAAAAATGCCTTGATTAGAGGTACGGAATTAAATGTAGATAAGAAGTAGACACAAAATAAGACTCCGCAGAGCAGTTATCAGGTGTTTTTATCAATTGTTGCATTTAAAAAATCAAGCAATTAGGGAACACAATGTTGCAACAATGTAACCCTATTTGCAAAATAGTACTAAATAAGTTTGTCGATGTAAGACATTTGCAAAGGCGCATCCAAAACACGCTGGAAAATGCTACTGAATCTGTTTTTGGAGGCTAGAATAGGAAATGTGCATCGGTCCTACAAGTACTGAAAGCTCTTCTCCCATCTCCCTTTTCTGAAAAGCCATTTAATATATGGTTCCCAGATAGGGGACATATCAGATATTGCCTTTCAAAAGCAGCAAATATCATACCACTTCTATTGCCATCAAAGATAAACATTGATTGTTTTCAGATATTGGATTGAAAAAGCAGTCTTTATTGACATAAAGAAGCAAAAAAACATACATAAACATTACACACATAAGTACTGTGTTGCAGCACAGCCAAAACACAATACAAATGCTGTCGGTATAGTACAGTTCAAGAACTACAGCACAGGTCAGCCTACACTATAAATCATGAACTGCACTATACATTTAAACAATACAATAGTTAATAAGGCTATGGGTGTGGAGTGTAAGAGGGTGACGGAATCACAAGCCCAAAGCTTTATTGAAAGACAGACACATATAAAGGGAGGATTAATAAATACAAAGATACCCTTTACTATAGAATGTAGTCCAATCCGGTCTTTCAACTCTTCCACAACTGAAAAACGGATAGTGTTCCCAAGCCTTCCATCCTGGAATATCTTCAGTCTCTCGCCAATGAAGAAAACAATCCCTCCAGCAGACTCTTCAACCACAATACAATATCACAGCCAAAAGAGCGAGAAGCAACTACACTTGCGTTTAAACAAAATGGCTAAAACTTAGTGAAAGTGCAGTGCACCAAAACATAAGCTGACACAATCATGGAGAATGCGCCAGCATATATGCTCTTCTGTCTATATTTTCCAAACCTGCTCTTGTCCCCTCCAGTTGCTCCATGTAGATTTGACGTCTGGCAAGGTGCATAACTCACTGACAAGCAGGCACACTCCTGCATGAGTTTTCTCTCTCACTAGCTGGATGATACACATTCATTTGCATGTGCTCCACCTCCGACACACCGCCCACCCAACCACCCAGTCACCAGAGCCACCCACAAGCCAACTGGCTCCGTGATTTAATTTGCACAGTGCAGTCATCCAGGCAGCATGTCCTTCTCAATGGAATAATCTCTGGTTCCATGGAATCTTCCGCATTGGAATGCTGCGGAACAAAAAGGATTTAAACATTCAGCTTGCTAGCATTCAATGTACCTGCGGTTTGGTTCTAGCACATGGGTCTTCATCCTGTTGCCCTCCAGCTGCTGTGAAACTACACATCCCAGCATGCCCTGCTACAGTTTTGCTTTTAAGGTATGCTAAAACTGAGGCAGGGCATGCTGGGATATGTAGTTCCACAGCAGCTGGAGGGTCGCAGGTTGAAGACCCATGTTCTAGCATGCCTGTTCTATGATGCATGTTCCGTGATGTCACAATCAGCTTGGAATGGGGTGTCTAGCATGCATTTGCTGACAGCCACTTGAGGCAGACACACATCAGGAGATGCAGCATATCGGAGGTCTTCGATGCCTTTCCAGCAAATGCACACCACCAGCTGCTGGTCTGGACACAAAACAATGCCCACAATTGAAGGCTCAAAATGCCCAACTACAGGATTAATGTAAGTAGTGAATTTAGGAATGAATTTAGAAGTAGGAAATTAAGTTAGTTCACAAGTACATTCAAATTCAGATCTAAAGACTAGGTAGGCCTCACGTCCTGGCAGCACCCAGCATTTAAAAATGCCTTGATTATAGGTAGGGAATTAAATGTAGATAAGAAGTAGACACAAAAGAAGACCCCACAGAGCAATTATCAGGTGTCTTTATCAATTTTTGCATTTAAAAAATCAAGCAATTAGGGAACACAATGTTGCGACAATGTAACCCTATTTGCAAAATAGTACTAAATAAGTTTGTCGATGTAAGACATTTGCAAAGGCGCAAACAAAACACGCTGGAAAATGCAACTGAATCTGTTTTTGGAGGTTAGAATAGATGCAGGATCAAGTAGCTCAATGGGTAGGGTGTTTGATTAGAATTTAACAGGTTATAGGTTTGAATCCTGGGTATGATAGTTTGAGGTGTTATTTAATAAAGTATGTTTATATATTAGTCACACATGGCTTACTTGTACAAATGGCATGTCACCAGTTAGTGCTGACTGCTGATATGCCATTTACACAAACATGCCATGTGTGACTGTATATGCATTTAAGGAGGGCACCCCTGCAAAACCACAAACCATTGAGTGTCAAGTATACTAGATATATCTTCATATCTCATGTGCTTTCTCTGAGACCAATCTTGTTATGCCCCTTCCCCACAAGGCATGCGCCTTTTGTCCATATTGCAAAAATGGGGGGGAGGGCATATAATTCTCTGTCACAGGGCACCAAAAAGTCTAGTTATGGCTCTGGTATGCATTATGTAATCTGGCAGACCATCTCTCCAACACTGGCTGGTTGGAATAGAAATCCGGTTATCTATGTGAGCAAATGACCATCAACGATTTACTCTCAAACACTAAAAAATGGACAAAAATGGTCCCCTAAACAAATTGGTTAAATTTTGGGTTTAACCAATTTGTGTAATGACCATTTTTGACCACTTTTCTAGTGTTTGGGAGCAAATGGTTAATTGACATTTGCTCCTATACATTACCAGATTTTCATTCCATCCATCCAGACTGGATAGATAGCCTGACAGATAATTGTGTAGTGTACGCCCAGGATAACTGTTAGTCATGCTTTATTTTAAGGCGGCACATAAATGGGTGGACAGATCCAGGGCAAGCACTGCCCACTCATGCATAGTTGTCAACTGATGTGAAGTTCCAGGGGGCAATCTCAGTTATAAAGAGAAGTATCTGGAAATTGTCCCTAGTTAAAAAAAAAAAATTTGATCAACTCCATTTATTTAGTATGATATCCCAGGTGATAGGATGCCGGCAGTCAGAACAACATACTTTATTAAATAACACATCTCAAACTACCATACCCAGGATTCAAACCTATAACCTGTTGAATTCTAATCAAACACCCTACCTATTGAGCTATTTGATCCTGCATAAAAATTGTGAACATTATATGAAGCTATTGGTACTTTGCAAAAAAAAAGAATCAGCATTACAACGCAGCAGATCCATGCAGTTTGCAGCCACACACTACATGTATCTGCTCAGCCACAATGCTGATTATTTCTTCACAAAGTACAAGGTGAGCTCCAAACAGAATTCTCTAGCTTAGAATTATACCTTTCTTTGCCAAACCTAGAAGTCGGGCCCCCCACCCTGGGATCCCCCAGAGGGAGGCCTGCACCGTCATGCGGCAGGCTTGTCCGTTTTGGAAGCAGGCTGATGGGCAGCCCAGGATTGCTTCAGTCTGGGCTTGGCAGGTCTGGAAACATGAGCTTGCTTTGGGTATGCCTGACCTTGGGTACGCTTTACCTGGAGGATGAAAGGGCCAAGAAAAGTACTTTTAGCCTTCTGCGTGGTAGGAGTCATACTAGGTAGGCAAGCTGTTTTAGCAGTAGCCAGATCAGCTACAATCTTATTGAGGTCTTCTCCAAAAGGAGATTCAACTGAGGCAGCACAAGGGAACTCTCATCTGGGGACAACAACTGCAGGGAGAACACATATTTTCAGATGAACATGGTAGGGCAGAAGGCTGCCTAATACTGAAGCACCCCCAAACAACAAATCAAATGCAACTTACTTGACAGAGATGTGCCTGAGCAACGGCCCTCCCCAGCCCTATCCCAAATCATACTTATTTTGCATAGGAGATACCATGGTCATGAAGATTGTTCTCCCAGGGTTAGGTTCATTCATTGCATTCTGGGTATGCTGACCCCTGTGATTTCCCCAAATGTGGGAAACTCGACTGCATTATTTGTGGTAGTGGGGGACTGTGTTTGTGCTTTCCTCTGGTCAGCTCTGGTAAAATTCAGATTTCTTTGTCTCAGATCTTCCTCTAGCCTTGTTCTTCTTTCGAGAGTTCCCTTGTGCTGCCTCAGTTGGATCTCCTTCACTTGACAGGGGGGTGCCCGAGCAGCGACCCTCCCCAGCTCTAGCCCAACTCCTACTTACCTGCCAGGTGAGATACTATGATCATGAAGTTGCTTCTCCCAGGGCAAGGCTCACCCATTGCACTCTGGGTGTGCTGCCCCTGCGATTTCCCCAAATGTGGGAAACTTGACTGCATAATTTGAGTTTTCCCTGGTCGGCTCTCATGTAATTCAGATCTCTTTGTCTCAGGTCTCTCTCCAGCCTAGTTTGCTGTCTGGTTCCACTTCTTTTTTCTTGAGCCCCTCCCTTCTATACCCTTGTGCACTATCCTGACTTCTCCTCCCGTCTGCTTACTTTGTGCCTCCCAATGCACAATGCAAACTACGGGTAGTGCTGCAGGGCCCACACCCTTTTACTTGCTTTACAGAGCAGCTCTGGAGCTGTTACAGTGCCCAGCTGCTGCAAGAAATCAGCTTGAATGCTTCAGGGGCTGGGGAATGGCCAACATGAGCCCCACACCGAAGGAGGGTGGGGGTGCTTAATGCGAACTAGGGGTCATCCAAGCACCACAAAAGGCATCCATGCCCTGCACGCTCCTTTTCTCTTTTCATATGCAGACGAGGGTTGAAGCCAACTTTGACCCACTGCTTGGATGACATCACCATATTCAAATCCATCTGCTGCAGGCCATCCCCCAGGAATGCTTGCACTAGTTGTTGCATTTGGTTTGTTGTTTGGGGGTGCTTCAGTATTAGGCAGCCTTCTGCCACCCCATGTTCATCTGAAAATATGTGTTCTCCCTGCAGTTGTTGTCCCCAGATGAGAGTTCCCTTGTGCTGCCTCAGTTGAATCTCCTTTACTTGACAGAGATGTGCCTGAGCAGCGGCCCTCCCCAGCCCTATCCCAAATCATACTTATTTTGCATAGGAGATACTATTGTCATGAAGATTGTTTTCCCAGGGTGAGGTTCATTCATTGCATTCTGGGTATGCTGACCCCTGTGATTTCCCCAAATGTGGGAAACTCGACTGCATTATTTGTGGTAGTGGTGGACTGTGTTTGTGCTTTCCTCTGGTCAGCTCTGGTAAAGTCAGATTTCTTTGTCTCAGATCTTCCTCTAGCCTTGTTCTTCTTTTGAGAGTTCCCTTGTGCTGCCTCAGTTGGATCTCCTTCACTTGAAAGGTAGTGCCCGAGCAGCGACCCTCCCCAGCTCTAGCCCAACTCCTACTAACCTGCCAGGTGAGATACTATGATCATGAAGGTGCTTCTCCCAGGGCAAGGCTCACCCATTGCACTCTGGGTGTGCTGCCCCTTGCGATTTCCCCAAATGTGGGAAACTTGACTGCATAATTTGTGTTTCCCCTGGACGGCTCTCGTATAATTCAGATCTCTTTGTCTCAGGTCTCTCTCCAGCCTAGTATGCTGTCTGTTTCCACTTCTCTTTTCTTGAGCCCCTCCCTTCTATAACCTTGTGCACTATCCTGACTTCTCCTCCCGTCTGCTTACTTTGTGCCTTCCAATGCACAATGCAAACTACAGGTAGTGCTGCAGGGCCCACACCCTTTTACTTGCCTTACAGAGCAGCTCTGGAGCTGTTACAGTTCCCAGCTGCTGCAAGAAATCAGCTTGAATGCTTCAGGGGCTGGGGCATGGCCAACATGAGCCCCACACCGAAGGAGGGTGGGGGTGTTTAATGCGAACTAGGGGTCATCCAAGCGTCGCAAAAGGCCGCCATGCCCTGCATATCCCTTTTCTCTTTTCATAAGCAGACGAGGGTTGAAGCCAACTTTGACCCACTGCTTGGATGACATCACTTGCTGCCTTTCCAATGAAGCAAGTTTAATTTAGTAATAGGTGAAAAACCATCCCTACAAAGGTGTTAATCAGATACTTGGCTTTGTGGACACTTTTCAGAGAACAAATTAGTTAGCATAAAAATAAAGCCAGAAAATGAAGAGCTGTTTAATCACTCAATTGGATTTTTCTGCAAGCGTATTTCTTTTTCTCTGCAACCCACTGCTAAGTTGTGCTTCCTAGCTGTTCTTTTATAAAATCACTTAATCAAATCTAACTCTGATTACATCAGAGTAGGCCAGGTACCCTACACCATAAGAGGGGGTTTGAAATTTTGACTTGTCTACTTAAAGATCACCAAAATCTGATGACATGGTCAATAACATCCCTGGGTGGGATTGAACCACCAACCCTTTGGTTAATAACCAAACACACTAACCGATTGCACCACCGAGACACTTTGCAAAAGTACATACTGACAAAGGCTAATAAGCATTCATCTAGAACGTTTCCTAGAAAACTTTAAAAAGTCAATAATCTGGAGAGTTTTTGTAAGATGTTTCTTCCATCAACCAATGAAGAAACGCATTGGTACTTTCCCATGATGAGTGAGTGCTTCAGGATCTCTTGCACTTACATGTGCAGCAGAGTACTGCAATGGAAGCATGCTGGGCCCCTTAACCCCGAGGTAGGCAGATTGAAACTATCCTCTGCTATATGCATTTTTTTTTTGTTAATTAAAGTAATCCAAAACTGGGATTGATATTTTTGCTCTTTTATTTTTACTTAAAGTACAATAGCTTTTACCATTTTAATTTGTTTTAATAGTATATTGACAGTATTGTTTTCTTTCAAAAATCCACTTAATTTTCTTTACCCTATTATTAAAATGGTAATTGACAAAAACAAACTACATTGTCACCAGAAGAGCAATACAAAATGTACAAGTGATATATTAAAATCATCTTTCCAGCTTGAATTTCAATGATGCATTGGGGCAACGATTTTGTGAGAAACATCTTCACCCTTAAATAAAGATTTTCTTAATTCCTTACCTGTGTGCTAATTAGATATCACCTTGTTTTCACATTAAACAGACTTCCACATGAGAAAGCAGCAAGGATGCAGTGGCGTTAATGTTTCCTGGTGTCAACCTGTATTATTTCAGGAGATATTGAAATGAGGATGCATCTTGCTGCCTTTCCAATGAAGCAAGTTTAATTTAGTAATAGGTGAAAAACCATCCCTACAAAGATGTTAATCAGATACTTGGCTTTGTGGACACTTTTCAGAGAACAAATTTGTTAGCATAAAAATAAAGCCAGAAAATGAAGAGCTGTTTAATCACTCAATTGGATTTTTTTGCCAGCATATTTCTTTTTCTCTGCAAACCACTGCTAAATTGTGCTTCCTAGCTGTTTTTATAAAATCACTGAATCAAATCTAACTCTGATTACATCAGAGAAGGCCAGGTACCCTACACCATAACAGGGGTTTTTGAAATTTTGACTTGTCTACTTAAAGATCACCAAAATCTGATAACAAGGTCAATTACATCCCTGGGTGGGATTGAACCACCAACCTTTTGGTTAATAGCCGTACACACTAACTGATTGCGCCACAGCGACACTTTGCAAAAGTATATACTGACAAAGGCTAATAAGCATTCATCTAGAACGTTTCCTTGAAAAACTTTAAATAGTCAATAATCTGGAGAGTTTTTGTAAGATGTTTCTTCCATCAACCAATGAAGAAACACATTGGTACTTTCCCATGATGAGTGAGTGCTTCAGGATCTCTTGCAATTACATGTGCAGCAGAGTACTGTAATGGAAGCATGCTGGGTCCATAGCACAGAGGTAGGCAGATTGAAACTATCCTCTGCTATATGCGTTTTTTTTTTGTTAATTAAAGTAATCCAAAACTGGGATTGATATTTTTGCTCTTTTATTTTTACTTAAAGTACAATAACTTTTACCATTTTCATTTGTTTTAATAGTATATTGACAGTATTGTTTTCTTTCAAAAATCCACTTAATTTTCTTTACCCGATTATTAAAATGGTAATTGACAAAAACAAACTACATTGTCACCAGAAGAGCAATACAAAATGTACAAGTGATATATTAAAATCATCTTTCCAGCTTGAATTTCAATGATGCATTGGGGCAACGATTTTGTGAGAAACATCTTCACCCTTAAATAAAGATTTTCTTAATTCCTTACCTGTGTGCTAATTAGATATCACCTTGTTTTCACATTAAACAGACTTCCACATGAGAAAGCACAAAGGATGCAGTGGCGTTAATGTTTCCTGGTGTCAACCTGTATTATTTCAGTAGATATTGAAATGAGGATGCATCTTGCTGCCTTTCCAATGAAGCAAGTTTAATTTAGTAATAGGTTAAAAACCATCCCTACAAAGGTGTTAATCAGAAACTTGGCTTTGTGGACACTTTTCAGAGAACAAATTTGTTAGCATAAAAATAAAGCCAGAAAATGAAGAGCTGTTTAATCACTCAATTGGATTTTTTTGCCAGCATATTTCTTTTTCTCTGCAACCCACTGCTAAATTGTGCTTCCTAGCTGTTTTTATAAAATCACTGAATCAAATCTAACTCTGATTACATCAGAGAAGGCCAGGTACCCTACACCGTAAGAGGGGGTTTGAAATTTTGACTTGTCTACATAAAGATCACCAAAATCTGATAACAAGGTCAATTACGTCCCTGGGTGGGATTGAACCACCAACCTTTTGGTTAATAGCCTTACACAGTAACTGATTGCGCCACAGCAACACTTTGTAAAAGTCTATACTGACAAAGGCTAATAAGCATTCATCTAGAACGATTCCTAGAAACATTTTAAAAAGTCAATAATGTGGAGAGTTTTTGTAAGATGTTTCTTCCATCAACCAATGAAGAAACACATTGGTACTTTCCCATGATGAGTGAGTGCTTCAGGATCTCTTGCACTTACATGTGCAGCAGAGTACTGTAATGGAAGCATGCTGGGTCCATAACCCAGAGGTAGGCAGATTGAAACTATCCTTTGCTATATGCATTTTTTTTTTGTTCATTAAAGTAATCCAAAACTGGGATTGATATTTTAGCTTTTATTTTTACTTAAAGTACAATAACTTTTACCATTTTAATTTGTTTTAGTGCAAATGGCATATCAGCAGTCAGCACTAACTGGTGACATGCCATTTGTACAAGTAAGCAATGTGTGACTAATATATAAACATGCTTTATTAAATAACATCTCAAACTATCATACCCAGGATTCAAACCTATAACCTGTTGAATTCTAATCAAACACCCTACCCATGGAGCTACTTGATCCTGCATCTTTTCTAACCTCCAAAAACAGATTCAGTTGCATTTTCCAGCGTGTTTTGTTTGCGCCTTTGCAAATGTCTTACATCGACAAACTTATTTAGTACTATTTTGCAAATAGGGTTACATTGTCGCAACATTGTGTTCCCTAATTGCTTGATTTTTTAAATGCAACAATTGATAAAGACACCTGATAATTGCTCTGTGGAGTCTTATTTTGTGTTTTGTGTTTAGTCTTTAGATCTGAATTTGAATGTACTTGTGAACTAACTTAATTTCCTACTTCTAAATTCATTCCTAAATTCACTACTTACATGAATCCTGTAGTTGGGCATTTTGGGACTTCGATTGTGGGCATTGTTTTGTGTCCAGACCAGCAGCAGGTGGTGTGCATTTGCTGGAAAGGCATCGAAGACCTCCGATATGCTGCATCTCCTGATGTGTGTCTCCCTCAAGTGGCTGTCAGCAAATGCCTGCTAGACACCCCATTCCAAGCTGATTGTGACATCATGGAACATGCATCATAGAACAGGCATGCTAAAACATTGGTCTTCAACCTGCGACCCTCCAGCTGCTGTGGAACTACACATCCCAGCATGCCCTGCCTCAGTTTTAGCATACCTTAATAGCAAAACTGTGGCAGGGCATGCTGGGATGTGTAGTTTCACAGCAGCTGGAGGGCCACAGGATGAAGACCCATGTGCTAGAGCCAAGCCGCAGGTACATTGAATGCTAGCAAGCTGAATATTTAAATCCTTTTTGTTCCGCAGCATTCCAATGCGGAAGATTCCATGGAACCAGAGATCCTTCCATTGAGAAGGACATGCTGCCTGGATGACTACACTGTGCAAATTAAATCACGGAGCCAGTTGGCTTGTGGGTGGCTCTGGTGACTGGGTGGTTGGGTGGGTGGTGTGTCGGAAGTGGAGCGCATGCAAATGATTGTGTATCATCCAGCTAGTGAGAGAGAAAACTCATGCAGGAGTGTGCCTGCTTGTCAGTGGGTTATGCACCTTGCCAGACGTTAAATCTACATAGAGCAGCTGGAGGGGACAAGAGCAGGTTTGCAAAATATAGATAGAAGAGCATATATGCTGGCGCATTCTCCATGATTGTGTCAGCTTATGTTTTGGTGCACTGCACTTTCCTCCACTAAGTTTTAGCCATTTTTGTTAAGCTCAAGTGTAGTTGCTTCTCGGCCTTTTGGCTGTGATCTTGTATCGTGGTTGAAGGGTCTGCTGGAGGGAGGGATTGTTTTCTTCATTGGCGAAAAACCAAAGATATTCCAGGATGGAAGGCTTGGGAACACTATCTGTTTTTCAGTTGTGGAAGAGCACAGAGGTCGGATTGGACTACATTCTATAGTAAAGGATATCTTTCTATTTATTGACCCTCCCCTTATATGTGTCTGTGTTACAATAAAGCTTCGGTTTTGTGAATCCCTCACCCTCTTACACTCCACACCCATAGCCTTATTAACTGTTGTATTATTGTATAGTTTAAATGTATAGTGCAGTTCATGATTTATAGTGTAGACTGGCCTGTGCTGTAGTTCTTGAACTGTACTATACCGTCAGCATTTGTATTGTGTTTTGGCTGTGCTGCAACACTGTATTTATGTGTGCAATGTTTATGTATGTTTTTTTTATGTCAATAAAGACTGCTTTTTCAAGCCAATATCTGAAAACAATCAATGTTTATCTTTGATGGCAATAAAAGTGGTATGATATTTGATGCTTTTGAAATCCAATATCTGATATGTCCCCTATCTGGGAACCATATATTAAATGGCTTTTCAGAAAAGGGAGATGGGAGAAGAGCTTTCAGTACTTGTAGGACCGATGCACATAAAGAAGCAAAAAAACATACATAAACATTACACACATAAGTACCGCGTTGCGGCACAGCCAAAACACAATAGAAATGCTGATGGTATAGTACAGTTCAAGAACTACAGCACAGGCCAGCCTACACTATAAATCATGAACTGCACTATACATTTAAACTGTACAATAATACAACAGTTAATAAGGCTATGGGTGTGGAGTGTAAGAGGGTGAGGGAATCACAAGCCCGAAGCTTTATTGAAAGACTGACACATATAAAGGGAGGATTAATAAATAGAAAGACATCCTTTACTATAGAATGTAGTCCAATCCGGTCTTTCAACTCTTCCACAATTGAAAAACGGATAGTGTTCCCAAGCCTTCCATCCTGGAATATCTTTGGTCTTTCGCCAATGAAGAAAGCAATCCCTCCCTCCAGCAGACCCTTCAACCACAATACAAGATCACAGCCAAAAGGCCGAGAAGCAACTACACTTGAGCTTAACAAAAATGGCTAAAACTTAGTGGAGGAAAGTGCAGTGCACCAAAACATAAGCTGACACAATCATGGAGAATGCGCCAGCATATATTAGAGATGAGCGGGTTCGGTTCCTCGGAATCCGAACCCGCCCGAACTTCATGTTTTTTTTCACGGGTCCGAGCGACTCGGATCTTCCCGCCTTGCTCGGTTAACCCGAGCGCGCCCGAACGTCATCATGACGCTGTCGGATTCTCGCGAGGCTCGGATTCTATCGCGAGACTCGGATTCTATATAAGGAGCCGCGCGTCGCCGCCATTTTCACTCGTGCATTGAGATTGATAGGGAGAGGACGTGTCTGGCGTCCTCTCCATTAGAATAGAGATAGATTAGATAGAGAGAGAGAGATTGTGCAGAGTCGCAGACAGAGTTAGTTTACCACAGTCAGTGACCAGTGCAGTTGCTAGTTAACTTTTATTTAATATAATATATCCGTTCACTTCTCTCTGCTATATCCGTTCTCTGCCTGAAAAAAAAAACGATACACAGCACAGTCAGTCACACAGTGTGACTCAGTCTGTGTGCACTCAGCTCAGCCCAGTGTGCTGCACAGTCATCAATGTATAAATTAAAAGCTTATAATTAATTGTGGGGGAGACTGGGGAGCACTGCAGGTTGTTAGCAGGAGCCAGGAGTACAATTATATAAATTAACAGTGCACACTTTTGCTGCAGGAGTGGTGACCAGTGCCTGACCACCAGTATAGTATTGTTGTATACTACTAATATCTCTTTAAATATCAACCAGTCTATATTAGCAGCAGACACAGTACAGTGCGGTAGTTCACGGCTGTGGCTACCTCTGTGTCGGCACACGGCAGGCAGTCCGTCCGACCAGAATTGTATTATTTATTATTATATACCTACCACCTAACCGTGGTTTTTTTTTCATTCTTTATACCGTCATAGTGTCATCCTAATTGTTACGAGTATACTACTATCTCTTTATCAACCAGTGTACAGTGCGGTAGTTCACGGCTGTGGCTACCTCTGTGTCGGCACACGGCAGGCAGTCCGTCCGACCAGAATTGTATTATTTATTATTATATACCTACCACCTAACCGTGGTTTTTTTTTTCATTCTTTATACCGTCATAGTGTCATCCTAATTGTTACGAGTATACTACTATCTCTTTATCAACCAGTGTACAGTGCGGTAGTTCACGGCTGTGGCTACCTCTGTGTCGGCACACGGCAGGCAGTCCGTCCGACCAGAATTGTATTATTTATTATTATATACCTACCACCTAACCGTGGTTTTTTTTTTCATTCTTTATACCGTCATAGTGTCATCCTAATTGTTACGAGTATACTACTATCTCTTTATCAACCAGTGTACAGTGCGGTAGTTCACGGCTGTGGCTACCTCTGTGTCGGCACACGGCAGGCAGTCCGTCCGACCAGAATTGTATTATTTATTATTATATACCTACCACCTAACCGTGGTTTTTTTTTTCATTCTTTATACCGTCATAGTGTCATCCTAATTGTTACGAGTATACTACTATCTCTTTATCAACCAGTGTACAGTGCGGTAGTTCACGGCTGTGGCTACCTCTGTGTCGGCACACGGCAGGCAGTCCGTCCGACCAGAATTGTATTATTTATTATTATATACCTACCACCTAACCGTGGTTTTTTTTTCATTCTTTATACCGTCATAGTGTCATCCTAATTGTTACGAGTATACTACTATCTCTTTATCAACCAGTGTACAGTGCGGTAGTTCACGGCTGTGGCTACCTCTGTGTCGGCACACGGCAGGCAGTCCGTCCGACCAGAATTGTATTATTTATTATTATATACCTACCACCTAACCGTGGTTTTTTTTTTCATTCTTTATACCGTCATAGTGTCATCCTAATTGTTACGAGTATACTACTATCTCTTTATCAACCAGTGTACAGTGCGGTAGTTCACGGCTGTGGCTACCTCTGTGTCGGCAGTCGGCAGGCAGTCCGTCCATCCATAATTGTATTATTATTATAATATATACCACCTAACCGTGGTTTTTTTTCCATTCTTTATACCGTCGTCATAGTGTCATACTAGTTGTTACGAGTATACTACTATCTCTTTATCAACCAGTGTACAGTGCGGTAGTTCACGGCTGTGGCTACCTCTGTGTCGGCAGTCGGCAGGCAGTCCGTCCATCCATAATTGTATTATTATTATAATATATACCACCTAACCGTGGTTTTTTTTCCATTCTTTATACCGTCGTCATAGTGTCATACTAGTTGTTACGAGTATACTACTATCTCTTTATCAACCAGTGTACAGTGCGGTAGTTCACGGCTGTGGCTACCTCTGTGTCGGCAGTCGGCAGGCAGTCCGTCCATCCATAATTGTATTATTATTATAATATATACCACCTAACCGTGGTTTTTTTATACCACCTAACCGTGGCAGTCCGTCCATAATTGTATACTAGTATCCAATCCATCCATCTCCATTGTTTACCTGAGGTGCCTTTTAGTTCTGCCTATAAAATATGGAGAACAAAAAAGTTGAGGTTCCAAAATTAGGGAAAGATCAAGATCCACTTCCACCTCGTGCTGAAGCTGCTGCCACTAGTCATGGCCGAGACGATGAAATGCCAGCAACGTCGTCTGCCAAGGCCGATGCCCAATGTCATAGTACAGAGCATGTCAAATCCAAAACACCAAATATCAGAAAAAAAAGGACTCCAAAACCTAAAATAAAATTGTCGGAGGAGAAGCGTAAACTTGCCAATATGCCATTTACCACACGGAGTGGCAAGGAACGGCTGAGGCCCTGGCCTATGTTCATGGCTAGTGGTTCAGCTTCACATGAGGATGGAAGCACTCAGCCTCTCGCTAGAAAACTGAAAAGACTCAAGCTGGCAAAAGCACCGCAAAGAACTGTGCGTTCTTTGAAATCCCAAATCCACAAGGAGAGTCCAATTGTGTCGTTTGCGATGCCTGACCTTCCCAACACTGGACGTGAAGAGCATGCGCCTTCCACTATTTGCATGCCCCCTGCAAGTGCTGGAAGGAGCACCCGCAGTCCAGTTCCTGATAGTCAGATTGAAGATGTCAGTGTTGAAGTACACCAGGATGAGGAGGATATGGGTGTTGCTGGCGCTGGGGAGGAAATTGACCAGGAGGATTCTGATGGTGAGGTGGTTTGTTTAAGTCAGGCACCCGGGGAGACACCTGTTGTCCGTGGGAGGAATATGGCCGTTGACATGCCAGGTGAAAATACCAAAAAATTTAGCTCTTCGGTGTGGAGGTATTTCACCAGAAATGCGGACAACAGGTGTCAAGCCGTGTGTTCCCTTTGTCAAGCTGTAATAAGTAGGGGTAAGGACGTTAACCACCTCGGAACATCCTCCCTTATACGTCACCTGCAGCGCATTCATAATAAGTCAGTGACAAGTTCAAAAACTTTGGGTGACAGCGGAAGCAGTCCACTGACCAGTAAATCCCTTCCTCTTGTAACCAAGCTCACGCAAACCACCCCACCAACTCCCTCAGTGTCAATTTCCTCCTTCCCCAGGAATGCCAATAGTCCTGCAGGCCATGTCACTGGCAAGTCTGACGAGTCCTTTCCTGCCTGGGATTCCTCCGATGCATCCTTGCGTGTAACGCCTACTGCTGCTGGCGCTGCTGTTGTTGCCGCTGGGAGTCGATGGTCATCCCAGAGGGGAAGTCGTAAGCCCACTTGTACTACTTCCAGTAAGCAATTGACTGTTCAACAGTCCTTTGCGAGGAAGATGAAATATCACAGCAGTCATCCTACTGCAAAGCGGATAACTGAGTCCTTGACAACTATGTTGGTGTTAGACGTGCGTCCGGTATCCGCCGTTAGTTCACAGGGAACTAGACAATTTATTGAGGCAGTGTGCCCCCGTTACCAAATACCATCTAGGTTCCACTTCTCTAGGCAGGCGATACCGAGAATGTACACGGACGTCAGAAAAAGACTCACCAGTGTCCTAAAAAATGCAGTTGTACCCAATGTCCACTTAACCACGGACATGTGGACAAGTGGAGCAGGGCAGGGTCAGGACTATATGACTGTGACAGCCCACTGGGTAGATGTATGGACTCCCGCCGCAAGAACAGCAGCGGCGGCACCAGTAGCAGCATCTCGCAAACGCCAACTCTTTCCTAGGCAGGCTACGCTTTGTATCACCGCTTTCCAGAATACGCACACAGCTGAAAACCTCTTACGGCAACTGAGGAAGATCATCGCGGAATGGCTTACCCCAATTGGACTCTCCTGTGGATTTGTGGCATCGGACAACGCCAGCAATATTGTGTGTGCATTAAATATGGGCAAATTCCAGCACGTCCCATGTTTTGCACATACCTTGAATTTGGTGGTGCAGAATTTTTTAAAAAACGACAGGGGCGTGCAAGAGATGCTGTCGGTGGCCAGAAAAATTGCGGGACACTTTCGGCGTACAGGCACCACGTACAGAAGACTGGAGCACCACCAAAAACTACTGAACCTGCCCTGCCATCATCTGAAGCAAGAAGTGGTAACGAGGTGGAATTCAACCCTCTATATGCTTCAGAGGTTGGAGGAGCAGCAAAAGGCCATTCAAGCCTATACAATTGAGCACGATATAGGAGATGGAATGCACCTGTCTCAAGTGCAGTGGAGAATGATTTCAACGTTGTGCAAGGTTCTGATGCCCTTTGAACTTGCCACACGTGAAGTCAGTTCAGACACTGCCAGCCTGAGTCAGGTCATTCCCCTCATCAGGCTTTTGCAGAAGAAGCTGGAGGCATTGAAGAAGGAGCTAACACGGAGCGATTCCGCTAGGCATGTGGGACTTGTGGATGCAGCCCTTAATTCGCTTAACAAGGATTCACGGGTGGTCAATCTGTTGAAATCAGAGCACTACATTTTGGCCACCGTGCTCGATCCTAGATTTAAAGCCTACCTTGGATCTCTCTTTCCGGCAGACACAGGTCTGCTGGGGTTGAAAGACCTGCTGGTGACAAAATTGTCAAGTCAAGCGGAACGCGACCTGTCAACATCTCCTCCTTCACATTCTCCCGCAACTGGGGGTGCGAGGAAAAGGCTCAGAATTCCGAGCCCACCCGCTGGCGGTGATGCAGGGCAGTCTGGAGCGACTGCTGATGCTGACATCTGGTCCGGACTGAAGGACCTGACAACGATTACGGACATGTCGTCTACTGTCACTGCATATGATTCTCTCAACATTGATAGAATGGTGGAGGATTATATGAGTGACCGCATCCAAGTAGGCACGTCACACAGTCCGTACTTATACTGGCAGGAAAAAGAGGCAATTTGGAGGCCCTTGCACAAACTGGCTTTATTCTACCTAAGTTGCCCTCCCACAAGTGTGTACTCCGAAAGAGTGTTTAGTGCCGCCGCTCACCTTGTCAGCAATCGGCGTACGAGGTTACATCCAGAAAATGTGGAGAAGATGATGTTCATTAAAATGAATTATAATCAATTCCTCCGCGGAGACATTGACCAGCAGCAATTGCCTCCACAAAGTACACAGGGAGCTGAGATGGTGGATTCCAGTGGGGACGAATTGATAATCTGTGAGGAGGGGGATGTACACGGTGATATATCGGAGGGTGAAGATGAGGTGGACATCTTGCCTCTGTAGAGCCAGTTTGTGCAAGGAGAGATTAATTGCTTCTTTTTTGGGGGGGGTCCAAACCAACCCGTCATATCAGTCACAGTCGTGTGGCAGACCCTGTCACTGAAATGATGGGTTGGTTAAAGTGTGCATGTCCTGTTTTGTTTATACAACATAAGGGTGGGTGGGAGGGCCCAAGGATAATTCCATCTTGCACCTCTTTTTTCTTTTCTTTTTCTTTGCATCATGTGCTGATTGGGGAGGGTTTTTTGGAAGGGACATCCTGCGTGACACTGCAGTGCCACTCCTAGATGGGCCCGGTGTTTGTGTCGGCCACTAGGGTCGCTAATCTTACTCACACAGTCAGCTACCTCATTGCGCCTCTTTTTTTCTTTGCGTCATGTGCTGTTTGGGGAGGGTTTTTTGGAAGGGACATCCTGCGTGACACTGCAGTGCCACTCCTAGATGTGCCCGGTGTTTGTGTCGGCCACTAGGGTCGCTAATCTTACTCACACAGTCAGCTACCTCATTGCGCCTCTTTTTTTCTTTGCGTCATGTGCTGTTTGGGGAGGGTTTTTTGGAAGGGCCATCCTGCGTGACACTGCAGTGCCACTCCTAGATGGGCCCGGTGTTTGTGTCGGCCACTAGGGTCGCTTATCTTACTCACACAGCGACCTCGGTGCAAATTTTAGGACTAAAAATAATATTGTGAGGTGTGATGTGTTCAGAATAGGCTGAAAATGAGTGTAAATTATGTTTTTTGAGGTTAATAATACTTTGGGATCAAAATTACCCCCAAATTCTATGATTTAAGCTGTTTTTTAGGGTTTTTTGAAAAAAACACCCGAATCCAAAACACACCCGAATCCGACAAAAAAAATTCGGTGAGGTTTTGCCAAAACGCGGTCGAACCCAAAACACGGCCGCGGAACCGAACCCAAAACCAAAACACAAAACCCGAAAAATTTCCGGCGCTCATCTCTAGCATATATGCTCTTCTATCTATATTTTGCAAACATGCTCTTGTCCCCTCCAGCTGCTCTATGTAGATTTAACGTCTGGCAAGGTGCATAACCCACTGACAAGCAGGCACACTCCTGCATGAGTTTTCACTCTCACTAGCTGGATGATACACAATCATTTGCATGTGCTCCACCTCCGACACACCACCCACCCAACCACCCAGTCACCAGAGCCACCCACAAACCAACTGGCTCCGTGATTTAATTTGCACAGTGTAGTCATCCAGGCAGCATGTCCTTCTCAATGGAAGGATCTCTGGTTCCATGGAATCTTCCGCATTGGAATGCTGCGGAACAAAAAGGATTTAAATATTCAGCTTGCTAGCATTCAATGTACCTGCGGCTTGGCTCTAGCACATGGGTCTTCATCCTGTGGCCCTCCAGCTGCTGTGAAACTACACATCCCAGCACGCCCTGCCACAGTTTTGCTATAAGGTATGCTAAAACTGAGGCAGGGCATGCTGGGATGTGTAATTCTACAGCAGCTGGAGGGTCGCAGGTTGAAGACCCATGTTTTAGCATGCCTGTTCTATGATGCATGTTCCGTGATGTCACAATCAGCTTGGAATGGGGTGTCTAGCTGGCATTTGCTGACAGCCACTTGAGGGAGACACACATCAGGAGATGCAGCATATCGGAGGTCTTCGATGCCTTTCCAGCAAATGCACACCACCTGCTGCTGGTCTGGACACAAAACAATGCCCACAATCGAAGTCCCAAAATGCCCAACTACAGGATTCATGTAAGTAGTGAATTTAGGAATGAATTTAGAAGTAGGAAATTAAGTTAGTTCACAAGTACATTCAAATTCAGATCTAAAGTCTAGGTAGGCCTCACGTCCTGGCAGCCGCCAGCATTTAAAAATGCCTTGATTAGAGGTACGGAATTAAATGTAGATAAGAAGTAGACACAAAATAAGACTCCGCAGAGCAGTTATCAGGTGTTTTTATCATTTGTTGCATTTAAAAAATCAAGCAATTAGGGAACACAATGTTGCAACAATGTAACCCTATTTGCAAAATAGTACTAAATAAGTTTGTCGATGTAAGACATTTGCAAAGGCGCATCCAAAACACGCTGGAAAATGCAACTGAATCTGTTTTTGGAGGCTAGAATAGGAAATGTGCATCGGTCCTACAAGTACTGAAAGCTCTTCTCCCATCTCCCTTTTCTGAAAAGCCATTTAATATATGGTTCCCAGATAGGGGACATATCAGATATTGCCTTTCAAAAGCAGCAAATATCATACCACTTCTATTGCCATCAAAGATAAACATTGATTGTTTTCAGATATTGGATTGAAAAAGCAGTCTTTATTGACATAAAGAAGCAAAAAAACATATATAAACATTACACACATAAGTACTGTGTTGCAGCACAGCCAAATCACAATACAAATGCTGTCGGTATAGTACAGTTCAAGAACTACAGTACAGGTCAGCCTACACTATAAATCATGAACTGCACTATACATTTAAACAATACAATAGTTAATAAGGCTATGGGTGTGGAGTGTAAGAGGGTGACGGAATCACAAGCCCAAAGCTTTATTGAAAGACAGACACATATAAAGGGAGGATTAATAAATACAAAGATACCCTTTACTATAGAATGTAGTCCAATCCGGTCTTTCAACTCTTCCACAACTGAAAAACGGATAGTGTTCCCAAGCCTTCCATCCTGGAATATCTTCAGTCTCTCGCCAATGAAGAAAACAATCCCTCCAGCAGACTCTTCAACCACAATACAATATCACAGCCAAAAGAGCGAGAAGCAACTACACTTGCGTTTAAACAAAATGGCTAAAACTTAGTGGAGGAAAGTGCAGTGCACCAAAACATAAGCTGACACAATCATGGAGAATGCGCCAGCATATATGCTCTTCTGTCTATATTTTCCAAACCTGCTCTTGTCCCCTCCAGTTGCTCCATGTAGATTTGACGTCTGGCAAGGTGCATAACTCACTGACAAGCAGGCACACTCCTGCATGAGTTTTCTCTCTCACTAGCTGGATGATACACATTCATTTGCATGTGCTCCACCTCCGACACACCGCCCACCCAACCACCCAGTCACCAGAGCCACCCACAAGCCAACTGGCTCCGTGATTTAATTTGCACAGTGCAGTCATCCAGGCAGCATGTCCTTCTCAATGGAATAATCTCTGGTTCCATGGAATCTTCCGCATTGGAATGCTGCGGAACAAAAAGGATTTAAACATTCAGCTTGCTAGCATTCAATGTACCTGCGGTTTGGTTCTAGCACATGGGTCTTCATCCTGTGGCCCTCCAGCTGCTGTGAAACTACACATCCCAGCATGCCCTGCCACAGTTTTGCTATTAAGGTATGCTAAAACTGAGGCAGGGCATGCTGGGATATGTAGTTCCACAGCAGCTGGAGGGTCGCAGGTTGAAGACCCATGTTCTAGCATGCCTGTTCTATGATGCATGTTCCGTGATGTCACAATCAGCTTGGAATGGGGTGTCTAGCATGCATATGCTGACAGCCACTTGAGGCAGACACACATCAGGAGATGCAGCATATCGGAGGTCTTCGATGCCTTTCCAGCAAATGCACACCACCAGCTGCTGGTCTGGACACAAAACAATGCCCACAATTGAAGGCTCAAAATGCCCAACTACAGGATTAATGTAAGTAGTGAATTTAGGAATGAATTTAGAAGTAGGAAATTAAGTTAGTTCACAAGTACATTCAAATTCAGATCTAAAGACTAGGTAGGCCTCACGTCCTGGCAGCACCCAGCATTTAAAAATGCCTTGATTATAGGTAGGGAATTAAATGTAGATAAGAAGTAGACACAAAAGAAGACTCCACAGAGCAATTATCAGGTGTCTTTATCAATTTTTGCATTTAAAAAATCAAGCAATTAGGGAACACAATGTTGTGACAATGTAACCCTATTTGCAAAATAGTACTAAATAAGTTTGTCGATGTAAGACATTTGCAAAGGCGCAAACAAAACACGCTGAAAAATGCAACTGAATCTGTTATTGGAGGTTAGAATAGATGCAGGATCAAGTAGCTCAATGGGTAGGGTGTTTGATTAGAATTTAACAGGTTATAGGTTTGAATCCTGGGTATGATAGTTTGAGGTGTTATTTAATAAAGTATGTTTATATATTAGTCACACATGGCTTACTTGTACAAATGGCATGTCACCAGTTAGTGCTGACTGCTGATATGCCATTTACACAAACATGCCATGTGTGACTGTATATGCATTTAAGGAGGGCACCCCTGCAATACCACAAACCATTGAGTGTCAAGTATACTAGATATATCTTCATATCTCATGTGCTTTCTCTGAGACCAATCTTGTTATGCCCCTTCCCCACAAGGCATGCGCCTTTTGTCCATATTGCAAAAATGGGGGGGAGGGCATATAATTCTCTGTCACAGGGCACCAAAAAGTCTAGTTATGGCTCTGGTATGCATTATGTAATCTGGCAGACCATCTCTCCAACACTGGCTGGTTGGAATAGAAATCCGGTTATCTATGTGAGCAAATGACCATCAACGATTTACTCTCAAACACTAAAAAATGGACAAAAATGGTCCCCTAAACAAATTGGTTAAATTTTGGGTTTAACCAATTTGTGTAATGACCATTTTTGACCACTTTTCTAGTGTTTGGGAGCAAATGGTTAATTGACATTTGCTCCTATACATTACCAGATTTTCATTCCATCCATCCAGACTGGATAGATAGCCTGACAGATAATTGTGTAGTGTACGCCCAGGATAACTGTTAGTCATGCTTTATTTTATGGCGGCACATAAATGGGTGGACAGATCCAGGGCAAGCACTGCCCACTCATGCATAGTTGTCAACTGATGTGAAGTTCCAGGGGGCAATCTCAGTTATAAAGAGAAGTATCTGGAAATTGTCCCTAGTTAAAAAAAAAAAAATTGATCAACTCCATTTATTTAGTATGATATCCCAGGTGATAGGATGCCGGCAGTCAGAACAACATACTTTATTAAATAACACATCTCAAACTACCATACCCAGGATTCAAACCTATAACCTGTTGAATTCTAATCAAACACCCTACCTATTGAGCTATTTGATCCTGCATAAAAATTGTGAACATTATATGAAGCTATTGGTACTTTGCAAAAAAAAAGAATCAGCATTACAACGCAGCAGATCCATGCAGTTTGCAGCCACACACTACATGTATCTGCTCAGCCACAATGCTGATTATTTCTTCACAAAGTACAAGGTGAGCTCCAAACAGAATTCTCTAGCTTAGAATTATACCTTTCTTTGCCAAACCTAGAAGTCGGGCCCCCCACCCTGGGATCCCCCAGAGGGAGGCCTGCACCGTCATGCGGCAGGCTTGTCCGTTTTGGAAGCAGGCTGATGGGCAGCCCAGGATTGCTTCAGTCTGGGCTTGGCAGGTCTGGAAACATGAGCTTGCTTTGGGTATGCCTGACCTTGGGTACGCTTTACCTGGAGGATGAAAGGGCCAAGAAAAGTACTTTTAGCCTTCTGCGTGGTAGGAGTCATACTAGGTAGGCAAGCTGTTTTAGCAGTAGCCAGATCAGCTACAATCTTATTGAGGTCTTCTCCAAAAGGAGATTCAACTGAGGCAGCACAAGGGAACTCTCATCTGGGGACAACAACTGCAGGGAGAACACATATTTTCAGATGAACATGGTAGGGCAGAAGGCTGCCTAATACTGAAGCACCCCCAAACAACAAATCAAATGCAACTTACTTGACAGAGATGTGCCTGAGCAACGGCCCTCCCCAGCCCTATCCCAAATCATACTTATTTTGCATAGGAGATACCATGGTCATGAAGATTGTTCTCCCAGGGTGAGGTTCATTCATTGCATTCTGGGTATGCTGACCCCTGTGATTTCCCCAAATGTGGGAAACTCGACTGCATTATTTGTGGTAGTGGGGGACTGTGTTTGTGCTTTCCTCTGGTCAGCTCTGGTAAAAGTCAGATTTCTTTGTCTCAGATCTTCCTCTAGCCTTGTTCTTCTTTCGAGAGTTCCCTTGTGCTGCCTCAGTTGGATCTCCTTCACTTGACAGGGGGGTGCCCGAGCAGCGACCCTCCCCAGCTCTAGCCCAACTCCTACTTACCTGCCAGGTGAGATACTATGATCATGAAGGTGCTTCTCCCAGGGCAAGGCTCACCCATTGCACTCTGGGTGTGCTGCCCCTGCGATTTCCCCAAATGTGGGAAACTTGACTGCATAATTTGAGTTTTCCCTGGTCGGCTCTCATGTAATTCAGATCTCTTTGTCTCAGGTCTCTCTCCAGCCTAGTTTGCTGTCTGGTTCCACTTCTTTTTTCTTGAGCCCCTCCCTTCTATACCCTTGTGCACTATCCTGACTTCTCCTCCCGTCTGCTTACTTTGTGCCTCCCAATGCACAATGCAAACTACGGGTAGTGCTGCAGGGCCCACACCCTTTTACTTGCTTTACAGAGCAGCTCTGGAGCTGTTACAGTGCCCAGCTGCAGCAAGAAATCAGCTTGAATGCTTCAGGGGCTGGGGAATGGCCAACATGAGCCCCACACCGAAGGAGGGTGGGGGTGCTTAATGCGAACTAGGGGTCATCCAAGCACCACAAAAGGCCTCCATGCCCTGCACGCTCCTTTTCTCTTTTCATATGCAGACGAGGGTTGAAGCCAACTTTGACCCACTGCTTGGATGACATCACCATATTCAAATCCATCTGCTGCAGGCCATCCCCCAGGAATGCTTGCACTAGTTGTTGCATTTGGTTTGTTGTTTGGGGGTGCTTCAGTATTAGGCAGCCTTCTGCCACCCCATGTTCATCTGAAAATATGTGTTCTCCCTGCAGTTGTTGTCCCCAGATGAGAGTTCCCTTGTGCTGCCTCAGTTGAATCTCCTTTACTTGACAGAGATGTGCCTGAGCAGCGGCCCTCCCCAGCCCTAACCCAAATCATACTTATTTTGCATAGGAGATACTATTGTCATGAAGATTGTTCTCCCAGGGTGAGGTTCATTCATTGCATTCTGGGTATGCTGACCCCTGTGATTTCCCCAAATGTGGGAAACTCGACTGCATTATTTGTGGTAGTGGTGGACTGTGTTTGTGCTTTCCTCTGGTCAGCTCTGGTAAAAGTCAGATTTCTTTGTCTCAGATCTTCCTCTAGCCTTGTTCTTCTTTTGAGAGTTCCCTTGTGCTGCCTCAGTTGGATCTCCTTCACTTGAAAGGTAGTGCCCGAGCAGCGACCCTCCCCAGCTCTAGCCCAACTCCTACTAACCTGCCAGGTGAGATACTATGATCATGAAGGTGCTTCTCCCAGGGCAAGGCTCACCCATTGCACTCTGGGAGTGCTGTCCCTTGCGATTTCCCCAAATGTGGGAAACTTGACTGCATAATTTGTGTTTCCCCTGGACGGCTCTCGTATAATTCAGATCTCTTTGTCTCAGGTCTCTCTCCAGCCTAGTATGCTGTCTGTTTCCACTTCTCTTTTCTTGAGCCCCTCCCTTCTATAACCTTGTGAACTATCCTGACTTCTCCTCCCGTCTGCTTACTTTGTGCCTTCCAATGCACAATGCAAACTACAGGTAGTGCTGCAGGGCCCACACCCTTTTACTTGCCTTACAGAGCAGCTCTGGAGCTGTTACAGTACCCAGCTGCTGCAAGAAATCAGCTTGAATGCTTCAGGGGCTGGGGCATGGCCAACATGAGCCCCACACCGAAGGAGGGTGGGGGTGTTTAATGCGAACTAGGGGTCATCCAAGCGTCGCAAAAGGCCGCCATGCCCTGCATATCCCTTTTCTCTTTTCATAAGCAGACGAGGGTTGAAGCCAACTTTGACCAACTGCTTGGATGACATCACTTGCTGCCTTTCCAATGAAGCAAGTTTAATTTAGTAATAGGTGAAAAACCATCCCTACAAAGGTGTTAATCAGATACTTGGCTTTGTGGACACTTTTCAGAGAACAAATTTGTTAGCATAAAAATAAAGCCAGAAAATGAAGAGCTGTTTAATCACTCAATTGGATTTTTCTGCAAGCGTATTTCTTTTTCTCTGCAACCCACTGCTAAGTTGTGCTTCCTAGCTGTTCTTTTATAAAATCACTTAATCAAATCTAACTCTGATTACATCAGAGAAGGCCAGGTACCCTACACCATAAGAGGGGGTTTGAAATTTTGACTTGTCTACTTAAAGATCACCAAAATCTGATAACAAGGTAAATTACGTCCCTGGGTAGGATTGAACCACCAACCTTTTGGTTAATAACCGAACACGCTAACTGATTGCGCCACAGAGACACATTGCAAAAGTATATACTGACAAAGGCTAATAAGCATTCATCTAGAACGTTTCCTAGAAAAACTTTAAAAAGTCAATAATCTGGAGAGTTTTTGTAAGATGTTTCTTCCATCAACCAATGAAGAAACACATTGGTACTTTCCCATGATGAGTGAGTGCTTCAGGATCTCTTGCACTTACATGTGCAGCAGAGTACTGCAATGGAAGCATGCTGGGCCCATAACCCAGAGGTAGGCAGATTGAAACTATCCTCTGCTATATGCATTTTTTTTTTGTTAATTAAAGTAATCCAAAACTGGGATTGATATTTTTGCTCTTTTATTTTTACTTAAAGTACAATAACTTTTATTATTTTAATTTGTTTTAATAGTATATTGACAGTATTGTTTTCTTTCAAAAATCCACTTAATTTTCTTTACCCTATTATTCAAATGGTAATTGACAAAAACAAACTACATTGTCACCAGAAGAGCAATACAAAATGTACAAGTGATATATTAAAATCATCTTTCCAGCTTGAATTTCAATGATGCATTGGGGCAACGATTTTGTGAGAAACCTCTTCACCCTTAAATAAAGATTTTCTTAATTCCTTACCTGTGTGCTAATTAGATATCACCTTGTTTTCACATTAAACAGACTTCCACATGAGAAAGCAGCAAGGATGCAGTGGCGTTAATGTTTCCTGGTGTCAACCTGTATTATTTCAGTAGATATTGAAATGAGGATGCATCTTGCTGCCTTTCCAATGAAGCATGTTTAATTTAGTAATAGGTGAAAAACCATCCCTACAAAGGTGTTAATCAGATACTTGGCTTTGTGGACTCTTTTCAGAGAACAAATTTGTTAGCATAAAAATAAAGCCAGAAAATGAAGAGCTGTTTAATCACTCAATTGGATTTTTCTGCCAGCATATTTCTTTTTCTCTGCAACCCACTGCTAAATTGTGCTTCCTAGCTGTTTTTTTTATAAAATCACTTAATCAAATCTAACTCTGATTACATCAGAGTAGGCCAGGTACCCTACACCATAAGAGAGGGTTTGAAATTTTGACTTGTCTACTTAAATATCACCAAAATCTGATCACAAGGTCAATTACGTCCCTGGGTGGGATTGAACCACCAACTTTTTGGTTAATAGCCGTACACACTAACTGATTGCGCTACAGCGACACTTTGCAAAAGTACATACTGACAAAGGCTAATAAGCATTCATCTAGAACGTTTCCTAGAAAAACTTTAAATAGTCAATAATCTGGAGAGTTTTTGTAAGATGTTTCTTCCATCAACCAATGAAGAAACACATTGGTACTTTCCCATGATGAGTGAGTGCTTCAGGATCTCTTGCACTTACATGTGCAGCAGAGTACTGTAATGGAAGCATGCTGGGTCCATAACCCAGAGGTAGGCAGATTGAAATTATCCTCTGCTATATGCATTTTTTTTTGTTAATTAAAGTAATCCAAAACTGGGATTGATATTTTTGCTCTTTTTATTTTACTTAAAGTACAATAACTTTTACCTTTTTAATTTGTTTTAATAGTATATAGACAGTATTGTTTTCTTTCAAAAATCCACTTAATTTTCTTTACCCGATTATTAAAATGGTAATTGACAAAAACAAACTACATTGTCACCAGAAGAGCAATACAAAATGTACAAGTGATATATTAAAATCATCTTTCCAGCTTGAATTTCAATGATGCATTGGGGCAACGATTTTGTGAGAAACATCTTACCATTAAATAAAGAATTTCTTAATTCCTTACCTGTGTGCTAATTAGATATCACCTTGTTTTCACATTAAACAGACTTCCACATGAGAAAGCAGCAAGGATGCAGTGGCGTTAATGTTTCCTGGTGTCAACCTGTATTATTTCAGTAGATCTTGAAATGAGGATGCATCTTGCTGCCTTTCCAATGAAGCATTTTTAATTTAGTAATAGGTGAAAAACCATCCCTACAAAGGTGTTAATCAGATACTTGTCTTTGTGGACTCTTTTCAGAGAACAAATTTGTTAGCATAAAAATAAAGTCAGAAAATGAAGAGCTGTTTAATCACTCAATTGGATTTTTCTGCCAGCATATTTCTTTTTCTCTGCAACCCACTGCTAAATTGTGCTTCCTAGCTGTTTTTATAAAATCACTGAATCAAATCTAACTCTGATTACATCAGAGTAGGCCAGGTACCCTACACCATAAGAGAGGGTTTGAAATTTTGACTTGTCTACTTAAATATCACCAAAATCTGATCACAAGGTCAATTACGTCCCTGGGTGGGATTGAACCACCAACTTTTTGGTTAATAGCCGTACACACTAACTGATTGCGCTACAGCGACACTTTGCAAAAGTACATACTGACAAAGGCTAATAAGCATTCATCTAGAACGTTTCCTAGAAAAACTTTAAATAGTCAATAATCTGGAGAGTTTTTGTAAGATGTTTCTTCCATCAACCAATGAAGAAACACATTGGTACTTTCCCATGATGAGTGAGTGCTTCAGGATCTCTTGCACTTACATGTGCAGCAGAGTACTGTAATGGAAGCATGCTGGGTCCATAACCCAGAGGTAGGCAGATTGAAATTATCCTCTGCTATATGCATTTTTTTTTGTTAATTAAAGTAATCCAAAACTGGGATTGATATTTTTGCTCTTTTTATTTTACTTAAAGTACAATAACTTTTACCTTTTTAATTTGTTTTAATAGTATATAGACAGTATTGTTTTCTTTCAAAAATCCACTTAATTTTCTTTACCCGATTATTAAAATGGTAATTGACAAAAACAAACTACATTGTCACCAGAAGAGCAATACAAAATGTACAAGTGATATATTAAAATCATCTTTCCAGCTTGAATTTCAATGATGCATTGGGGCAACGATTTTGTGAGAAACATCTTACCCTTAAATAAAGATTTTCTTAATTCCTTACCTGTGTGCTAATTAGATATCACCTTGTTTTCACATTAAACAGACTTCCACATGAGAAAGCAGCAAGGATGCAGTGGCGTTAATGTTTCCTGGTGTCAACCTGTATTATTTCAGTAGATATTGAAATGAGGATGCATCTTGCTGCCTTTCCAATGAAGCAAGTTTAATTTAGTAATAGGTGAAAAACCATCCCTACAAAGATGTTAATCCGATACTTGGCTTTGTGGACACTTTTCAGAGAACAAATTAGTTAGCATAAAAATAAAGCCAGAAAATGAAGAGCTGTTTAATCACTCAATTGGATTTTTCTGCCAGCATATTTCATTTTCTCTGCAACCCACTGCTAAATTGTGCTTCCTAGCTGTTTTTTGATAAAATCACTTAATCAAATCTAACTCTGATTACATCAGAGTAGGCCAGGTACCCTACACCATAAGAGGGGGTTTGAAATTTTGACTTGTCTACTTAAAGATCACCAAAATCTGATGACAAGGTCAATAACATCCCTGGGTGGGATTGAACCACCAACCCTTTGGTTAATAACCAAACACACTAACCGATTGCACCACAGAGACACTTTGCAAAAGTACATACTGACAAAGGCTAATAAGCATTCATCTAGAACGTTTCCTAGAAAACTTTAAAAAGTCAATAATCTGGAGAGTTTTTGTAAGATGTTTCTTCCATCAACCAATGAAGAAACGCATTGGTACTTTCCCATGATGAGTGAGTGCTTCAGGATCTCTTGCACTTACATGTGCAGCAGAGTACTGCAATTGAAGCATGCTGGGCCCCTTAACCCAGAGGTAGGCAGATTGAAACTATCCTCTGCTATATGCATTTTTTTTTTGTTAATTAAAGTAATCCAAAACTGGGATTGATATTTTTGCTCTTTTATTTTTACTTAAAGTACAATAACTTTTACCATTTTAATTTGTTTTAATAGTATATTGACAGTATTGTTTTCTTTCAAAAATCCACTTAATTTTCTTTACCCTATTATTAAAATGGTAATTGACAAAAACAAACTACATTGTCACCAGAAGAGCAATACAAAATGTACAAGTGATATATTAAAATCATCTTTCCAGCTTGAATTTCAATGATGCATTGGGGCAACGATTTTGTGAGAAACATCTTCACCCTTAAATAAAGATTTTCTTAATTCCTTACCTGTGTGCTAATTAGATATCACCTTGTTTTCACATTAAACAGACTTCCACATGAGAAAGCAGCAAGGATGCAGTGGCGTTAATGTTTCCTGGTGTCAACCTGTATTATTTCAGTAGATATTGAAATGAGGATGCATCTTGCTGCCTTTCCAATGAAGCAAGTTTAATTTAGTAATAGGTGAAAAACCATCCCTACAAAGATGTTAATCAGATACTTGGCTTTGTGGACACTTTTCAGAGAACAAATTTGTTAGCATAAAAATAAAGCCAGAAAATGAAGAGCTGTTTAATCACTCAATTGGATTTTTTTGCCAGCATATTTCTTTTTCTCTGCAAACCACTGCTAAATTGTGCTTCCTAGCTGTTTTTATAAAATCACTGAATCAAATCTAACTCTGATTACATCAGAGAAGGCCAGGTACCCTACACCATAACAGGGGTTTTTGAAATTTTGACTTGTCTACTTAAAGATCACCAAAATCTGATAACAAGGTCAATTACATCCCTGGGTGGGATTGAACCACCAACCTTTTGGTTAATAGCCGTACACACTAACTGATTGCGCCACAGCGACACTTTGCAAAAGTACATACTGACAAAGGCTAATAAGCATTCATCTAGAACGTTTCCTAGAAAAACTTTAAATAGTCAATAATCTGGAGAGTTTTTGTAAGATGTTTCTTCCATCAACCAATGAAGAAACACATTGGTACTTTCCCATGATGAGTGAGTGCTTCAGGATCTCTTGCAATTACATGTGCAGCAGAGTACTGTAATGGAAGCATGCTGGGTCCATAGCCCAGAGGTAAGCAGATTGAAACTATCCTCTGCTATATGCGTTTTTTTTTGTTAATTCAAGTAATCCAAAACTGGGATTGATATTTTTGCTCTTTTATTTTTACTTAAAGTACAATAACTTTTACCATTTTCATTTGTTTTAGTGCAAATGGCATATCAGCAGTCAGCACTAACTGGTGACATGCCATTTGTACAAGTAAGCCATGTGTGACTAATATATAAACATGCTTTATTAAATAACACCTCAAACTATCATACCCAGGATTCAAACCTATAACCTGTTGAATTTTAATCAAACACCCTACCCATGGAGCTACTTGATCCTACATCTTTTCTAACCTCCAAAAACAGATTCAGTTGCATTTTCCAGCGTGTTTTGTTTGCGCCTTTGCAAATGTCTTACATCGACAAACTTATTTAGTACTATTTTGCAAATAGGGTTACATTGTCGTAACGTTGTGTTCCCTAATTGCTTGATTTTTTAAATGCAACAATTGATAAAGACACCTGATAATTGCTCTGTGGAGTCTTATTTTGTGTTTTGTGTTTAGACTTTAGATCTGAATTTGAATGTACTTGTGAACTAACTTAATTTCCTACTTCTAAATTCATTCCTAAATTCACTACTTACATGAATCCTGTAGTTGGGCATTTTGGGACTTCGATTGTGGGCATTGTTTTGTGTCCAGACCAGCAGCAGGTGGTGTGCATTTGCTGGAAAGGCATCGAAGACCTCCGATATGCTGCATCTCCTGATGTGTGTCTCCCTCAAGTGGCTGTCAGCAAATGCCTGCTAGACACCCCATTCCAAGCTGATTGTGACATCATGGAACATGCATCATAGAACAGGCATGCTAAAACATGGGTCTTCAACCTGCGACCCTCCAGCTGCTGTGGAACTATACATCCCAGCATGCCCTGCCTCAGTTTTAGCATACCTTAATAGCAAAACTGTGGCAGGGCATGCTGGGATGTGTAGTTTCACAGCAGCTGGAGGGCCACAGGATGAAGACCCATGTGCTAGAGCCAAGCCGCAGGTACATTGAATGCTAGCAAGCTGAATATTTAAATCCTTTTTGTTCCGCAGCATTCCAATGCGGAAGATTCCATGGAACCAGAGATCCTTCCATTGAGAAGGACATGCTGCCTGGATGACTACACTGTGCAAATTAAATCACGGAGCCAGTTGGCTTGTGGGTGGCTCTGGTAACTGGGTGGTTGGGTGGGTGGTGTGTCGGAAGTGGAGCGCATGCAAATGATTGTGTATCATCCAGCTAGTGAGAGAGAAAACTCATGCAGGAGTGTGCCTGCTTGTCAGTGGGTTATGCACCTTGCCAGACGTTAAATCTACATAGAGCAGCTGGAGGGGACAAGAGCAGGTTTGCAAAATATAGATAGAAGAGCATATATGCTGGCGCATTCTCCATGATTGTGTCAGCTTATGTTTTGGTGCACTGCACTTTCCTCCACTAAGTTTTAGCCATTTTTGTTAAGCTCAAGTGTATTTTCTTCTCGGCCTTTTGGCTGTGATCTTGTATCGTGGTTGAAGGGTCTGCTGGAGGGAGGGATTGTTTTCTTCATTGGCGAAAGACCAAAGATATTCCAGGATGGAAGGCTTGGGAACACTATCTGTTTTTCAGTTGTGGAAGAGCACAGAGGTCGGATTGGACTACATTCTATAGTAAAGGATATCTTTCTATTTATTGACCCTCCCCTTATATGTGTCTGTGTTACAATAAAGCTTCGGTTTTGTGAATCCCTCACCCTCTTACACTCCACACCCATAGCCTTATTAACTGTTGTATTATTGTATAGTTTAAATGTATAGTGCAGTTCATGATTTATAGTGTAGACTGGCCTGTGCTGTAGTTCTTGAACTGTACTATACCGTCAGCATTTGTATTGTGTTTTGGCTGTGCTGCAACACTGTATTTATGTGTGCAATGTTTATGTATGTTTTTTTTTATGTCAATAAAGACTGCTTTTTCAAGCCAATATCTGAAAACAATCAATGTTTATCTTTGATGGCAATAAAAGTGGTATGATATTTGATGCTTTTGAAATCCAATATCTGATATGTCCCCTATCTGGGAACCATATATTAAATGGCTTTTCAGAAAAGGGAGATGGGAGAAGAGCTTTCAGTACTTGTAGGACCGATGCACATAAAGAAGCAAAAAAACATACATAAACATTACACACATAAGTACCGCGTTGCGGCACAGCCAAAACACAATAGAAATGCTGACGGTATAGTACAGTTCAAGAACTACAGCACAGGCCAGCCTACACTATAAATCATGAACTGCACTATACATTTAAACTGTACAATAATACAACTGTTAATAAGGCTATGGGTGTGGAGTGTAAGAGGGTGAGGGAATCACAAGCCCGAAGCTTTATTGAAAGACTGACACATATAAGGGGAGGATTAATACATAGAAAGACATCCTTTACTATAGAATGTAGTTCAATCCGGTCTTTCAACTCTTCCACAACTGAAAAACGGATAGTGTTCCCAAGCCTTCCATCCTGGAATATCTTTGGTCTTTCGCCAATGAAGAAAGCAATCCCTCCCTCCAGCAGACCCTTCAACCACAATACAAGATCACAGCCAAAAGGCCGAGAAGCAACTACACTTGAGCTTAACAAAAATGGCTAAAACTTAGTGGAGGAAAGTGCAGTGCACCAAAACATAAGCTGACACAATCATGGAGAATGCGCCAGCATATATGCTCTTCTATCTATATTTTGCAAACCTGCTCTTGTCCCCTCCAGCTGCTCTATGTAGATTTGACGTCTGGCAAGGTGCATAACCCACTGACAAGCAGGCACACTCCTGCATGAGTTTTCACTCTCACTAGCTGGATGATACACAATCATTTGCATGTGCTCCACCTCCGACACACCACCCACCCAACCACCCAGTCACCAGAGCCACCCACAAACCAACTGGCTCCGTGATTTAATTTGCACAGTGTAGTCATCCAGGCAGCATGTCCTTCTCAATGGAAGGATCTCTGGTTCCATGGAATCTTCCGCATTGGAATGCTGCGGAACAAAAAGGATTTAAATATTCAGCTTGCTAGCATTCAATGTACCTGCGGCTTGGCTCTAGCACATGGGTCTTCATCCTGTGGCCCTCCAGCTGCTGTGAAACTACACATCCCAGCATGCCCTGCCACAGTTTTGCTATAAGGTATGCTAAAACTAAGGCAGGGCATGCTGGGATGTGTAGTTCCACAGCAGTTGGAGGGTCGCAGGTTGAAGACCCATGTTTTAGCATGCCTGTTCTATGATGCATGTTCCGTGATGTCACAATCAGCTTGGAATGGGGTGTCTAGCAGGCATTTGCTGACAGCCACTTGAGGGAGACACACATCAGGAGATGCAGCATATCGGAGGTCTTCGATGCCTTTCCAGCAAATGCACACCACCTGCTGCTGGTCTGGACACAAAACAATGCCCACAATCGAAGTCCCAAAATGCCCAACTACAGGATTCATGTAAGTAGTGAATTTAGGAATGAATTTAGAAGTAGGAAATTAAGTTAGTTCACAAGTACATTCAAATTCAGATCTAAAGTCTAGGTAGGCCTCACGTCCTGGCAGCCGCCAGCATTTAAAAATGCCTTGATTAGAGGTACGGAATTAAATGTAGATAAGAAGAAGACACAAAATAAGACTCCGCAGAGCAGTTATCAGGTGTTTTTATCAATTGTTGCATTTAAAAAATCAAGCAATTAGGGAACACAATGTTGCAACAATGTAACCCTATTTGCAAAATAGTACTAAATAAGTTTGTCGATGTAAGACATTTGCAAAGGCGCATCCAAAACACGCTGGAAAATGCAACTGAATCTGTGTTTGGAGGCTAGAATAGGAAATGTGCATCGGTCCTACAAGTACTGAAAGCTCTTCTCCCATCTCCCTTTTCTGAAAAGCCATTTAATATATGGTTCCCAGATAGGGGACATATCAGATATTGCCTTTCAAAAGCAGCAAATATCATACCACTTCTATTGCCATCAAAGATAAACATTGATTGTTTTCAGATATTGGATTGAAAAAGCAGTCTTTATTGACATAAAGAAGCCATAAAACATACATAAACATTACACACATAAGTACTGTGTTGCAGCACAGCCAAAACACAATACAAATGCTGTCGGTATAGTACAGTTCAAGAACTACAGCACAGGTCAGCCTACACTATAAATCATGAACTGCACTATACATTTAAACAATACAATAGTTAATAAGGCTATGGGTGTGGAGTGTAAGAGGGTGACGGAATCACAAGCCCAAAGCTTTATTGAAAGACAGACACATATAAAGGGAGGATTAATAAATACAAAGATACCCTTTACTATAGAATGTAGTCCAATCCGGTCTTTCAACTCTTCCACAACTGAAAAACGGATAGTGTTCCCAAGCCTTCCATCCTGGAATATCTTCAGTCTCTCGCCAATGAAGAAAACAATCCCTCCAGCAGACTCTTCAACCACAATACAATATCACAGCCAAAAGAGCGAGAAGCAACTACACTTGCGTTTAAACAAAATGGCTAAAACTTAGTGGAGGAAAGTGCAGTGCACCAAAACATAAGCTGACACAATCATGGAGAATGCGCCAGCATATATGCTCTTCTGTCTATATTTTCCAAACCTGCTCTTGTCCCCTCCAGTTGCTCCATGTAGATTTGACGTCTGGCAAGGTGCATAACTCACTGACAAGCAGGCACACTCCTGCATGAGTTTTCTCTCTCACTAGCTGGATGATACACATTCATTTGCATGTGCTCCACCTCCGACACACCGCCCACCTAACCACCCAGTAACCAGAGCCACCCACAAGCCAACTGGCTCCGTGATTTAATTTGCACAGTGCAGTCATCCAGGCAGCATGTCCTTCTCAATGGAATAATCTCTGGTTCCATGGAATCTTCCACATTGGAATGCTGCGGAACAAAAAGGATTTAAACGTTCAGCTTGCTAGCATTCAATGTACCTGCGGTTTGGTTCTAGCACGTGGGTCTTCATCCTGTGGCCCTCCAGCTGCTGTGAAACTACACATCCCAGCATGCCCTGCCACAGTTTTGCTATTAAGGTATGCTAAAACTGAGGCAGGGCATGCTGGGATATGTAGTTCCACAGCAGCTGGAGGGTCGCAGGTTGAAGACCCATGTTCTAGCATGCCTGTTCTATGATGCATGTTCCGTGATGTCACAATCAGCTTGGAATGGGGTGTCTAGCATGCATTTGCTGACTGCCACTTGAGGCAGACACACATCAGGAGATGCAGCATATCGGAGGTCTTCGATGCCTTTCCAGCAAATGCACACCACCAGCTGCTGGTCTGGACACAAAACAATGCCCACAATTGAAGGCTCAAAATGCCCAACTACAGGATTAATGTAAGTAGTGAATTTAGGAATGAGTTTAGAAGTAGGAAATTAAGTTAGTTCACAAGTACATTCAAATTCAGATCTAAAGACTAGGTAGGCCTCACGTCCTGGCAGCACCCAGCATTTAAAAATGCCTTGATTATAGGTAGGGAATTAAATGTAGATAAGAAGTAGACACAAAAGAAGACTCCACAGAGCAATTATCAGGTGTCTTTATCAATTTTTGCATTTAAAAAATCAAGCAATTAGGGAACACAATGTTGCGACAATGTAACCCTATTTGCAAAATAGTACTAAATAAGTTTGTCGATGTAAGACATTTGCAAAGGCGCAAACAAAACACGCTGGAAAATGCAACTGAATCTGTTTTTGGAGGTTAGAATAGATGCAGGATCAAGTAGCTCAATGCGTAGGGTGTTTGATTAGAATTTAACAGGTTATAGGTTTGAATCCTGGGTATGATAGTTTGAGGTGTTATTTAATAAAGTATGTTTATATATTAGTCACACATGGCTTACTTGTACAAATGGCATGTCACCAGTTAGTGCTGACTGCTGATATGCCATTTACACAAACATGCCATGTGTGACTGTATATGCATTTAAGGAGGGCACCCCTGCAATACCACAAACCATTGAGTGTCAAGTATACTAGATATATCTTCATATCTCATGTGCTTTCTCTGAGATCAATCTTGTTATGCCCCTTCCCCACAAGGCATGCGCCTTTTGTCCATATTGCAAAAATGGGGGGGAGGGCATATAATTCTCTGTCACAGGGCACCAAAAAGTCTAGTTATGGCTCTGGTATGCATTATGTAATCTGGCAGACCATCTCTCCAACACTGGCTGGTTGGAATAGAAATCCGGTTATCTATGTGAGCAAATGACCATCAACGATTTACTCTCAAACACTAAAAAATGGACAAAAATGGTCCCCTAAACAAATTGGTTAAATTTTGGGTTTAACCAATTTGTGTAATGACCATTTTTGACCACTTTTCTAGTGTTTGGGAGCAAATGGTTAATTGACATTTGCTCCTATACATTACCAGATTTTCATTCCATCCATCCAGACTGGATAGATAGCCTGACAGATAATTGTGTAGTGTACGCCCAGGATAACTGTTAGTCATGCTTTATTTTATGGCGGCACATAAATGGGTGGACAGATCCAGGGCAAGCACTGCCCACTCATGCATAGTTGTCAACTGATGTGAAGTTCCAGGGGGCAATCTCAGTTATAAAGAGAAGTATCTGGAAATTGTCCCTAGTTAAAAAAAAAAAAATTTGATCAACTCCATTTATTTAGTATGATATCCCAGGTGATAGGATGCCGGCAGTCAGAACAACATACTTTATTAAATAACACATCTCAAACTACCATACCCAGGATTCAAACCTATAACCTGTTGAATTCTAATCAAACACCCTACCTATTGAGCTATTTGATCCTGCATAAAAATTGTGAACATTATATGAAGCTATTGGTACTTTGCAAAAAAAAAGAATCAGCATTACAACGCAGCAGATCCATGCAGTTTGCAGCCACACACTACATGTATCTGCTCAGCCACAATGCTGATTATTTCTTCACAAAGTACAAGGTGAGCTCCAAACAGAATTCTCTAGCTTAGAATTATACCTTTCTTTGCCAAACCTAGAAGTCGGGCCCCCCACCCTGGGATCCCCCAGAGGGAGGCCTGCACCGTCATGCGGCAGGCTTGTCCGTTTTGGAAGCAGGCTGATGGGCAGCCCAGGATTGCTTCAGTCTGGGCTTGGCAGGTCTGGAAACATGAGCTTGCTTTGGGTATGCCTGACCTTGGGTACGCTTTACCTGGAGGATGAAAGGGCCAAGAAAAGTACTTTTAGCCTTCTGTGTGGTAGGAGTCATACTAGGTAGGCAAGCTGTTTTAGCAGTAGCCAGATCAGCTACAATCTTATTGAGGTCTTCTCCAAAAGGAGATTCAACTGAGGCAGCACAAGGGAACTCTCATCTGGGGACAACAACTGCAGGGAGAACACATATTTTCAGATGAACATGGTAGGGCAGAAGGCTGCCTAATACTGAAGCACCCCCAAACAACAAATCAAATGCAACTTACTTGACAGAGATGTGCCTGAGCAACGGCCCTCCCCAGCCCTATCCCAAATCATACTTATTTTGCATAGGAGATACCATGGTCATGAAGATTGTTCTCCCAGGGTTAGGTTCATTCATTGCATTCTGGGTATGCTGACCCCTGTGATTTCCCCAAATGTGGGAAACTCGACTGCATTATTTGTGGTAGTGGGGGACTGTGTTTGTGCTTTCCTCTGGTCAGCTCTGGTAAAAGTCAGATTTCTTTGTCTCAGATCTTCCTCTAGCCTTGTTCTTCTTTCGAGAGTTCCCTTGTGCTGCCTCAGTTGGATCTCCTTCACTTGACAGGGGGGTCCCTGAGCAGCGACCCTCCCCAGCTCTAGCCCAACTCCTACTTAGTTGCCAGGTGAGATACTATGATCATGAAGTTGCTTCTCCCAGGGCAAGGCTCACCCATTGCACTCTGGGTGTGCTGCCCCTGCGATTTCCCCAAATGTGGGAAACTTGACTGCATAATTTGAGTTTTCCCTGGTCGGCTCTCATGTAATTCAGATCTCTTTGTCTCAGGTCTCTCTCCAGCCTAGTTTGCTGTCTGGTTCTACTTCTTTTTTCTTGAGCCCCTCCCTTCTATACCCTTGTGCACTATCCTGACTTCTCCTCCCGTCTGCTTACTTTATGCCTCCCAATGCACAATGCAAACTACGGGTAGTGCTGCAGGGCCCACACCCTTTTACTTGCTTTACAGAGCAGCTCTGGAGCTGTTACAGTGCCCAGCTGCTGCAAGAAATCAGCTTGAATGCTTCAGGGGCTGGGGAATGGCCAACATGAGCCCCACACCGAAGGAGGGTGGGGGTGCTTAATGCGAACTAGGGGTCATCCAAGCACCACAAAAGGCCTCCATGCCCTGCACGCTCCTTTTCTCTTTTCATATGCAGACGAGGGTTGAAGCCAACTTTGACCCACTGCTTGGATGACATCACCATATTCAAATCCATCTGCTGCAGGCCATCCCCCAGGAATGCTTGCACTAGTTGTTGCATTTGGTTTGTTGTTTGGGGGTGCTTCAGTATTAGGCAGCCTTCTGCCACCCCATGTTCATCTGAAAATATGTGTTCTCCCTGCAGTTGTTGTCCCCAGATGAGAGTTCCCTTGTGCTGCCTCAGTTGAATCTCCTTTACTTGACAGAGATGTGCCTGAGCAGCGGCCCTCCCCAGCCCTATCCCAAATCAAAAAAACACAAAAACTACCCACACAGGTGTGACCCTCTGTAGGAAATCAGTAGCGCTGTCCCCACCATTTATCGGAGATAATCAATAAATAATTAAAAAATGGCTAATTACTATTAAATTTTAAAACATATAAATCATATTTTATTAACATATATTGCTGCAGCAAAATTGACATACATAAAAATGCATATTGTGTATAGTGGATGCCTTTAATGTAAATGCTCCACATACACAAATGTATATACTTAATTACGTTTATTCTCTGAGGCTTGGATTTTAATAAGCTGACTTCAAAATGTCCACATAGATTAATGATAGACCAATGAGCTCGGAATTTACGGACACTGCTTGCATGAGTATGTCCTTAATTAATTAATGTCCCGAAAAAGATGTGTGCACACATATATCACTTTGAATGGATAGTTACCATGGGCGATAAGTTTTTCATTCACCTCTTTAGAACAGTCTGTTTAGGACCGTCCCAATTGGAAAGACTCCCTCTGCTGGTGCTTGTCCATTTACTGCAGAATATCTGGAGACAATATCCACGGGAATCCGTCCACAGTGCTCCGGCTCCCTCTGCTGGTGGCTAACCGCAATTGCAGGTGGACTGGCTGTTTTGTCGTAGCCAGAAGCCGGTGATCGTGTAAAACAAGCAGGAGGTGATAGTCACTGCCAGTAGGTCCTTCGAAAACGCGTTTCTCCACCTTCCCAGTGCGTTCAGCGGCTTCCTCAGTTCGAATGACCATCATCCCAATGAACACTTTATATAGCCCCACTTATTTGAAATTCCCGCGGCCATTCGCGCATGCGCACTCAAACGTGCGTTCCAAGCCTCAGTCTCATTACAAACTTTAAATAGACTCCAGCGGCCATTTTAGCTGGTTAAAACACACGATCCAAGCCTCATTATCACACCCGGAAGTTGCATCCATCGTTCTTATTAACAATATCAGAATCAAGCCTCGTTTTAAAACATAATTATCTACAACTTCATATTCAATTATACTGAACTCTAATGCAATTTGCTCAACAAGATTACGTCACTTAGTTTAATCATAATTAATTTATCATGATTACAAGTAATCCATGTCTTATTTGACAACATCAGTACAAATATGACCGTATTTAAGAACAATATTAATACTAGTCAACACATCCTATTTTATTAGCACAGGTGATAAATATATTAAATATACTGCTCAACAGTATCATTACTCGGAAATAAAAGGGGACTAATTTTGATTATAATTTGTACTTTATAATTTATAATTTAGATCCCCACACGCCATCTTGTGGTTCAAATACATAATTACATTAAGATCGAAAATGACATCATTATAACAAATACTTTTGTTAAGGAGGTAGATCAAAACCGATATTTACATTACAAAAGTAGTCATTTACAACGATGGAAGGATAATATACCGAAGGGCCAGTTCCTTCGGATAAAAAGGAATTGTTCCACCAAAGAAGGAGCAAGAGAACAAATGGAATCTCTCTATGGGGCGTTTCTTACGCAGGGGTATCCAATATCTGTTCTTGACCAGGCTTGGAAGGAGGTGGAAAATATGGAAAGAGACCATTTATTGGATACCACCAGCAAAAATACTAGAAAGAAAAATAACAAAATGACGGATAGGACAACAATGTTTGTAACTAAGTATAATACTAGTGCATACAAGATCAAGAGGATAATTAAGAAGAACTTTTCTATTCTCAAGTTGGATGAGATGTTGAACTCCAATGTAGTCCTTAGTGAACAGGTAATATTTCGGAAGTCAGATAGTCTGAAGTCCGCACTAGCTCCAAGTTTTTTTAGGAGACCTGGGGAAAAATCCATGGCTCCAGATGCCCAAGGGGGACAAATAGATACATGGATACCCAAACCGCCATTAGGGTTCCATAAGTGTGGTAGACTAAACTGTACAACATGCAAACACACAAAAAAGAAACCCACACAATTTGTCTCATCTGTATCGGGAGAGAAATTCAATATAAAAAGTTTTCTGAATTGTAGATCCATGTATGTTATCTACGTCTTACAGTGTGGTTGTGGAGCACAGTACGTGGGGCGCACCACTCGGGCACTTCACGTTAGGTTCATGGAGCATAAAAGACAGATAGATAAAAAAGTAGGAAACACCTACCTATACCGCCATATTTTGGAATGCAATGGAGGGAAAAGTGATAATCTACAAATCATGGCAATTGAACAAGTGGCGGTAACCAGTAGAGGAGGTGATAGGTATAAAAGGTTATGTAAGAAAGAGGCTTTCTGGATCTTTAGCCTAAAAACCTTGATCCCGCAGGGTCTGAATGATACGGTTGAGTTAAATAAAATCTAAGTTCAAATGTTTAATATTTATAATATAAATATTTGATTTTTATAAATATCATTCTTGACATATAATATATGGGGGGGTGGGATAGGATATGGTTCCTTATGATGCTGGATTAAGGAGATGGAGATAACAGGATTATGTATAACAATACGAAGGGGTGTAATTATGTATTTGAACCACAAGATGGCGTGTGGGGATCTAAATTATAAATTATAAAGTACAAATTATAATCAAAATTAGTCCCCTTTTATTTCCGAGTAATGATACTGTTGAGCAGTATATTTAATATATTTATCACCTGTGCTAATAAAATAGGATGTGTTGACTAGTATTAATATTGTTCTTAAATACGGTCATATTTGTACTGATGTTGTCAAATAAGACATGGATTACTTGTAATCATGATAAATTAATTATGATTAAACTAAGTGACGTAATCTTGTTGAGCAAATTGCATTAGAGTTCAGTATAATTGAATATGAAGTTGTAGATAATTATGTTTTAAAACGAGGCTTGATTCTGATATTGTTAATAAGAACGATGGATGCAACTTCCGGGTGTGATAATGAGGCTTGGATCGTGTGTTTTAACCAGCTAAAATGGCCGCTGGAGTCTATTTAAAGTTTGTAATGAGACTGAGGCTTGGAACGCACGTTTGAGTGCGCATGCGCGAATGGCCGCGGGAATTTCAAATAAGTGGGGCTATATAAAGTGTTCATTGGGATGATGGTCATTCGAACTGAGGAAGCCGCTGAACGCACTGGGAAGGCGGAGAAACGCGTTTTCGAAGGACCTACTGGCAGTGACTATCACCTCCTGCTTGTTTTACACGATCACCGGCTTCTGGCTACGACAAAACAGCCAGTCCACCTGCAATTGCGGTTAGCCACCAGCAGAGGGAGCCGGAGCACTGTGGACGGATTCCCGTGGATATTGTCTCCAGATATTCTGCAGTAAATGGACAAGCACCAGCAGAGGGAGTCTTTCCAATTGGGACGGTCCTAAACAGACTGTTCTAAAGAGGTGAATGAAAAACTTATCGCCCATGGTAACTATCCATTCAAAGTGATATATGTGTGCACACATCTTTTTCGGGACATTAATTAATTAAGGACATACTCATGCAAGCAGTGTCCGTAAATTCCGAGCTCATTGGTCTATCATTAATCTATGTGGACATTTTGAAGTCAGCTTATTAAAATCCAAGCCTCAGAGAATAAACGTAATTAAGTATATACATTTGTGTATGTGGAGCATTTACATTAAAGGCATCCACTATACACAATATGCATTTTTATGTATGTCAATTTTGCTGCAGCAATATATGTTAATAAAATATGATTTATATGTTTTAAAATTTAATAGTAATTAGCCATTTTTTAATTATTTATTGATTATCTCCGATAAATGGTGGGGACAGCGCTACTGATTTCCTACAGAGGGTCACACCTGTGTGGGTAGTTTTTGTGTTTTTTTGTTCAATATAGGGATTGCAATTATCCCTGTATCAGGAGCAGCAGTCTCCGCCATTGTCTAAAATCTCCTTGATCCAGCGGGTACTGGCGCCGGAGAGTGTATACTTCTGTCCACACAAGGTTGGTGTGTGGGCGGTTGTGTACACATCCAGTATCATTTATTCTTTGATTTGATTGTCTTAGGTAATTGCATCTCGGGCAGCAGGTAACTTGGGGAACCATTGATATGGCAGCGCTTAAGTGCATAGCTGAACGATTGGAAAGACGCAATGTGTATTTAAGAGGGGGGGAAGATATACAAATTATGGAGAGGGATGAGAATTTGGAGGATATGCATGGTTTATTCAATAGACTAGAAAATCTATGTATAGAGGAAACAAGGCACTGGTGGGACCAGGTGTCCTTACAGAAATATTTAGATCAAGGTTTGATACCCAGGGGATTGAGGATTTTAAAGACCTCTACGTTTAAAGAGGACAAGCAGTTTTCAGAGGAATGGAATAAATTACTAGATAATTGTTCCATAAACCTTATGAAATTGCTTGTCAGATTTAGGGAAGACAAAGTTAGTGTGATACAGAAGGAAATTGAAAAGACCCAGGATTTGTTGAAATCTTTTTCTGAAGACAAAGGATTCAATGAAAGAGATCTGAGAGTAAATCGTAAGGTGGAGGATTTTGAAAAAACCTTAGTCTTCAGAAAAAACAACAAACTAAATCGGGATAAATTAGACTATCAAAAGGGAGAGGTTCACACTTACAATAGAAGGAGGGACAACATCTATGACCAAAAACCCTCTAAAAGGGAATTAGGACCCAGACAAAATCTTGAACATAGATTAGGTCATTACAGGGGACCAAGAACCCCAATTGATCGGAGAGATTCCAGGAGTTTTAGGAATCAGGATGAGGGGAATTGGGAACCAAATACCTATAGGAATAGGCATGATAATTTATTCCAACAAAATAGTGTCAAATCCCCAGCCCAATATTCCAAGTGGAGTAGAAGAGACTCTGGAAGGGATGATTGGGTAGATATGGGAGGGAAGAATAGGCAACAGTCGAACACCCATGGTGGCACAAATAATTTTTTGGAGGACAGCCACAGATTCCAAAACCGTCCACAAAGAAAGTACGAAGGAACAGGGTGGTCCGGAAAAAGGCAAAGAGAACAAGAGCCAGAGGAAAGAGAGGAAGAAAGAGTAGGTCAAGTAAAAAACATGAAATTAAAGTGAAGGGAAAAGGGGTTTTTAATTTGTCCTCAAAAAAGTTGGGTCCAGATCAACTGAGATTGCTTGAAAAGGGCTTAAACTTTGCTCCCTCCCAAAAACCCAACTTATTCGATCTATTCGTTGATCTTAATAGATATATCAGAACGCTAAGTAGAAAGCGATATTTCGCGATGAAAAATATGAAGAAAAAAGGTATTGAAGGTAATCCCATTATATTGGATCAGGATGACCAATTAATGGTTGATATATTAGAATCCTTGGCAGATGAATCAACGAATGAGTCGAATAAGGAGGACTATACTAAAATATTTGATGGTAATGGGACAAACAGATTTAAAAATAAGTCTGAGTTTTACCCGCTGACTTATAGAGGGCCCTATATTGAGAGCTTCTATAAGTCAACATTAGAACAATTTAGGGAGATGTGCCAAAAATCAGAGAAACAATCGTTAAAGGATAATTTGAGTACTAAGGAACGATCAGCACTTAAAATCTTGAGGGGGGATCCCTCCTTGACTATTAAACAAGCTGATAAAGGCGGTGGGATTGTGGTAATGGATACAGTGATGTACTTGGCGGAGGCCAATAGACAATTAAACAATGTCCACCTGTATTCAAGACTGACCCACAATCCCACCGCACAGTTTCAAAAGGAATTAAAAATCTTGCTAAATAGGGCAGTGGATTTAGGTGCTATATCCAGAGAAACTCAATGTTTTTTGTTTTCTGATAATCCGGTAATTCCCACGTATTATTGTCTTCCAAAAGTACATAAAACTTTAATTAACCCCCCGGGAAGACCCATTATTGCGGGGGTAGATTCATTGACCAGCAATTTATCTTTTTTTATAGACAGTTTTTTACAGGGTTATGTTGTCAAATTAAAATCACACATTAAGGACACTACACATTTTTTAAATTTAATTAAAAATATTAAATGGCAGTCAACTTATTGTTTTATCACATGTGATGTAGAATCATTATATTCTAACATTGAGCACCAGTTGGGGATTGAGGCAGTTGCATTTTATCTGTTAAGAGACCCTAATATAGGGGAAGAATTGCGGTGGTTGATTTTGGAGAGTATTAGATTTATACTCGAACATAATTATTTTATTTTTGATAAACGATATTATTTACAGACTAGGGGGACGGCCATGGGAACCAGGTTCGCTCCGAGTTTCGCCAACCTGTTTATGGGGCGGTTCGAGGAACAACATGTGTGGACCAGTGATCTCGGGGCGAGCCTGGTTCTTTATGGCCGTTTCATTGATGATTTATTTTTCATTTGGGAGGGGAGCACTGAATCAGCAGAAGAATTTGTTGCCAGTTTGAATTGCAATAATTATGGTTTGAAGTTTACGGGGTACTGCCACCCCACACAGGTCACTTTTTTGGATATAGCACTTAAGATCGAAAATGACATCATTATAACAAATACTTTTGTTAAGGAGGTAGATCAAAACCGATATTTACATTACAAAAGTAGTCATTTACAACGATGGAAGGATAATATACCGAAGGGCCAGTTCCTTCGGATAAAAAGGAATTGTTCCACCAAAGAAGGAGCAAGAGAACAAATGGAATCTCTCTATGGGGCGTTTCTTACGCAGGGGTATCCAATATCTGTTCTTGACCAGGCTTGGAAGGAGGTGGAAAATATGGAAAGAGACCATTTATTGGATACCACCAGCAAAAATACTAGAAAGAAAAATAACAAAATGACGGATAGGACAACAATGTTTGTAACTAAGTATAATACTAGTGCATACAAGATCAAGAGGATAATTAAGAAGAACTTTTCTATTCTCAAGTTGGATGAGATGTTGAACTCCAATGTAGTCCTTAGTGAACAGGTAATATTTCGGAAGTCAGATAGTCTGAAGTCCGCACTAGCTCCAAGTTTTTTTAGGAGACCTGGGGAAAAATCCATGGCTCCAGATGCCCAAGGGGGACAAATAGATACATGGATACCCAAACCGCCATTAGGGTTCCATAAGTGTGGTAGACTAAACTGTACAACATGCAAACACACAAAAAAGAAAACCACACAATTTGTCTCATCTGTATCGGGAGAGAAATTCAATATAAAAAGTTTTCTGAATTGTAGATCCATGTATGTTATCTACGTCTTACAGTGTGGTTGTGGAGCACAGTACGTGGGGCGCACCACTCGGGCACTTCACGTTAGGTTCATGGAGCATAAAAGACAGATAGATAAAAAAGTAGGAAACACCTACCTATACCGCCATATTTTGGAATGCAATGGAGGGAAAAGTGATAATCTACAAATCATGGCAATTGAACAAGTGGCGGTAACCAGTAGAGGAGGTGATAGGTATAAAAGGTTATGTAAGAAAGAGGCTTTCTGGATCTTTAGCCTAAAAACCTTGATCCCGCAGGGTCTGAATGATACGGTTGAGTTAAATAAAATCTAAGTTCAAATGTTTAATATTTATAATATAAATATTTGATTTTTATAAATATCATTCTTGACATATAATATATGGGGGGGTGGGATAGGATATGGTTCCTTATGATGCTGGATTAAGGAGATGGAGATAACAGGATTATGTATAACAATACGAAGGGGTGTAATTATGTATTTGAACCACAAGATGGCGTGTGGGGATCTAAATTATAAATTATAAAGTACAAATTATAATCAAAATTAGTCCCCTTTTATTTCCGAGTAATGATACTGTTGAGCAGTATATTTAATATATTTATCACCTGTGCTAATAAAATAGGATGTGTTGACTAGTATTAATATTGTTCTTAAATACGGTCATATTTGTACTGATGTTGTCAAATAAGACATGGATTACTTGTAATCATGATAAATTAATTATGATTAAACTAAGTGACGTAATCTTGTTGAGCAAATTGCATTAGAGTTCAGTATAATTGAATATGAAGTTGTAGATAATTATGTTTTAAAACGAGGCTTGATTCTGATATTGTTAATAAGAACGATGGATGCAACTTCCGGGTGTGATAATGAGGCTTGGATCGTGTGTTTTAACCAGCTAAAATGGCCGCTGGAGTCTATTTAAAGTTTGTAATGAGACTGAGGCTTGGAACGCACGTTTGAGTGCGCATGCGCGAATGGCCGCGGGAATTTCAAATAAGTGGGGCTATATAAAGTGTTCATTGGGATGATGGTCATTCGAACTGAGGAAGCCGCTGAATGCACTGGGAAGGCGGAGAAACGCGTTTTCGAAGGACCTACTGGCAGTGACTACCACCTCCTGCTTGTTTTACACGATCACCGGCTTCTGGCTACGACAAAACAGCCAGTCCACCTGCAATTGCGGTTAGCCACCAGCAGAGGGAGCCGGAGCACTGTGGACGGATTCCCGTGGATATTGTCTCCAGATATTCTGCAGTAAATGGACAAGCACCAGCAGAGGGAGTCTTTCCAATTGGGACGGTCCTAAACAGACTGTTCTAAAGAGGTGAATGAAAAACTTATCGCCCATGGTAACTATCCATTCAAAGTGATATATGTGTGCACACATCTTTTTCGGGACATTAATTAATTAAGGACATACTCATGCAAGCAGTGTCCGTAAATGCCGAGCTCATTGGTCTATCATTAATCTATGTGGACATTTTGAAGTCAGCTTATTAAAATCCAAGCCTCAGAGAATAAACGTAATTAAGTATATACATTTGTGTATGTGGAGCATTTACATTAAAGGCATCCACTATACACAATATGCATTTTTATGTATGTCAATTTTGCTGCAGCAATATATGTTAAAAAAATATGATTTATATGTTTTAAAATTTAATAGTAATTAGCCATTTTTTAATTATTTATTGATTATCTCCGATAAATGGTGGGGACAGCGCTACTGATTTCCTACAGAGGGTCACACCTGTGTGGGTAGTTTTTGTGTTTTTTTGTTCAATATAGGGATTGCAATTATCCCTGTATCAGGAGCAGCAGTCTCCGCCATTGTCTAAAATCTCCTTGATCCAGCGGGTACTGGCGCCGGAGAGTGTATACTTCTGTCCACACAAGGTTGGTGTGTGGGCGGTTGTGTACACATCCAGTATCATCTATCCCAAATCATACTTATTTTGCATAGGAGATACTATTGTCATGAAGATTGTTCTCCCAGGGTGAGGTTCATTCATTGCATTCTGGGTATGCTGACCCCTGTGATTTCCCCAAATGTGGGAAACTCGACTGCATTATTTGTGGTAGTGGTGGACTGTGTTTGTGCTTTCCTCTGGTCAGCTCTGGTAAAAGTCAGATTTCTTTGTCTCAGATCTTCCTCTAGCCTTGTTCTTCTTTTGAGAGTTCCCTTGTGCTGCCTCAGTTGGATCTCCTTCACTTGAAAGGTAGTGCCCGAGCAGCGACCCTCCCCAGCTCTAGCCCAACTCCTACTAACCTGCCAGGTGAGATACTATGATCATGAAGGTGCTTCTCCCAGGGCAAGGCTCACCCATTGCACTCTGGGTGTGCTGCCCCTTGCGATTTCCCCAAATGTGGGAAACTTGACTGCATAATTTGTGTTTCCCCTGGACGGCTCTCGTATAATTCAGATCTCTTTGTCTCAGGTCTCTCTCCAGCCTAGTATGCTGTCTGTTTCCACTTCTCTTTTCTTGAGCCCATCCCTTCTATAACCTTGTGCACTATCCTGACTTCTCCTCCCGTCTGCTTACTTTGTGCCTTCCAATGCACAATGCAAACTACAGGTAGTGCTGCAGGGCCCACACCCTTTTACTTGCCTTACAGAGCAGCTCTGGAGCTGTTACAGTACCCAGCTGCTGCAAGAAATCAGCTTGAATGCTTTAGGGGCTGGGGCATGGCCAACATGAGCCCCACACCGAAGGAGGGTGGGGGTGTTTATTGCGAACTAGGGGTCATCCAAGCGTCGCAAAAGGCCGCCATGCCCTGCATATCCCTTTTCTCTTTTCATAAGCAGACGAGGGATGAAGCCAACTTTGACCCACTGCTTGGATGACATCACTTGCTGCCTTTCCAATGAAGCAAGTTTAATTTAGTAATAGGTGAAAAACCATCCCTACAAAGGTGTTAATCAGATACTTGGCTTTGTGGACACTTTTCAGAGAACAAATTTGTTAGCATAAAAATAAAGCCAGAAAATGAAGAGCTGTTTAATCACTCAATTGGATTTTTCTGCAAGCGTATTTCTTTTTCTCTGCAACCCACTGCTAAGTTGTGCTTCCTAGCTGTTCTTTTATAAAATCACTTAATCAAATCTAACTCTGATTACATCAGAGAAGGCCAGGTACCCTACACCATAAGAGGGGGTTTGAAATTTTGACTTGTCTACTTAAAGATCACCAAAATCTGATAACAAGGTAAATTACGTCCCTGGGTAGGATTGAACCACCAACCTTTTGGTTAATAACCGAACACGCTAACTGATTGCGCCACAGAGACACATTGCAAAAGCATATACTGACAAAGGCTAATAAGCATTCATCTAGAACGTTTCCTAGAAAAACTTTAAAAAGTCAATAATCTGGAGAGTTTTTGTAAGATGTTTCTTCCATCAACCAATGAAGAAACACATTGGTACTTTCCCATGATGAGTGAGTGCTTCAGGATCTCTTGCACTTACATGTGCAGCAGAGTACTGCAATGGAAGCATGCTGGGCCCATAACCCAGAGGTAGGCAGATTGAAACTATCCTCTGCTATATGCATTTTTTTTTGTTAATTAAAGTAATCCAAAACTGGGATTGATATTTTTGCTCTTTTATTTTTACTTAAAGTACAATAACTTTTATTATTTTAATTTGTTTTAATAGTATATTGACAGTATTGTTTTCTTTCAAAAATCCACTTAATTTTCTTTACCCTATTATTCAAATGGTAATTGACAAAAACAAACTACATTGTCACCAGAAGAGCAATACAAAATGTACAAGTGATATATTAAAATCATCTTTCCAGCTTGAATTTCAATGATGAATTGGGGCAACGATTTTGTGAGAAACCTCTTCACCCTTAAATAAAGATTTTCTTAATTCCTTACCTGTGTGCTAATTAGATATCACCTTGTTTTCACATTAAACAGACTTCCACATGAGAAAGCAGCAAGGATGCAGTGGCGTTAATGTTTCCTGGTGTCAACCTGTATTATTTCAGTAGATATTGAAATGAGGATGCATCTTGCTGCCTTTCCAATGAAGCATGTTTAATTTAGTAATAGGTGAAAAACCATCCCTACAAAGGTGTTAATCAGATACTTGGCTTTGTGGACTCTTTTCAGAGAACAAATTTGTTAGCATAAAAATAAAGCCAGAAAATGAAGAGCTGTTTAATCACTCAATTGGATTTTTCTGCCAGCATATTTCTTTTTCTCTGCAACCCACTGCTAAATTGTGCTTCCTAGCTGTTTTTTTTATAAAATCACTTAATCAAATCTAACTGATTACATCAGAGTAGGCCAGGTACCCTACACCATAAGAGAGGGTTTGAAATTTTGACTTGTCTACTTAAATATCACCAAAATCTGATCACAAGGTCAATTACGTCCCTGGGTGGGATTGAACCACCAACTTTTTGGTTAATAGCCGTACACACTAACTGATTGCGCTACAGCGACACTTTGTGAAAGTACATACTGACAAAGGCTAATAAGCATTCATCTAGAACGTTTCCTAGAAAAACTTTAAATAGTCAATAATCTGGAGAGTTTTTGTAAGATGTTTCTTCCATCAACCAATGAAGAAACACATTGGTACTTTCCCATGATGAGTGAGTGCTTCAGGATCTCTTGCACTTACATGTGCAGCAGAGTACTGTAATGGAAGCATGCTGGGTCCATAACCCAGAGGTAGGCAGATTGAAACTATCCTCTGCTATATGCATTTTTTTTTTTGTTAATTAAAGTAATCCAAAACTGGGATTGATATTTTTGCTCTTTTATTTTTACTTAAAGTACAATAACTTTTTCCATTTTAATTTGTTTTAATAGTATATTGACAGTATTGTTTTCTTTCAAAAATCCACTTAATTTTCTTTACCCTATTATTAAAATGGTAATTGACAAAAACAAACTACATTGTCACCAGAAGAGCAATACAAAATGTACAAGTGATATATTAAAATCATCTTTCCAGCTTGAATTTCAATGATGCATTGGGGCAACGATTTTGTGAGAAACATCTTCACCCTTAAATAAAGATTTTCTTAATTCCTTACCTGTGTGCTAATTAGATATCACCTTGTTTTCACATTAAACAGACTTCCACATGAGAAAGCAGCAAGGATGCAGTGGCGTTAATGTTTCCTGGTGTCAACCTGTATTATTTCAGTAGATATTGAAATGAGGATGCATCTTGCTGCCTTTCCAATAAAGCAAGTTTAATTTAGCAATAGGTGAAAAACCATCCCTACAAAGATGTTAATCAGATACTTGGCTTTGTGGACACTTTTCAGAGAACAAATTTGTTAGCATAAAAATAAAGCCAGAAAATGAAGAGCTGTTTAATCACTCAATTGGATTTTTTTGCCAGCATATTTCTTTTTCTCTGCAAACCGCTGCTAAATTGTGCTTCCTAGCTGTTTTTATAAAATCACTGAATCAAATCTAACTCTGATTACATCAGAGAAGGCCAGGTACCCTACACCAAAACAGGGGTTTTTGAAATTTTGACTTGTCTACTTAAAGATCACCAAAATCTGATAACAAGGTCAATTACATCCATGGGTGGGATTGAACCACCAACCTTTTGGTTAATATCCGTACACACTAACTGATTGCGCCACAGCGACACTTTGCAAAAGTACATACTGACAAAGGATAATAAGCATTCATCTAGAACGTTTCCTAGAAAAACTTTAAATAGTCAATAATCTGGAGAGTTTTTGTAAGATGTTTCTTCCATCAACCAATGAAGAAACACATTGGTACTTTCCCATGATGAGTGAGTACTTCAGGATCTCTTGCAATTACATGTGCAGCAGAGTACTGTAATGGAAGCATGCTGGGTCCATAGCCCAGAGGTAGGCAGATTGAAACTATCCTCTGCTATATGCGTTTTTTTTTGTTAATTAAAGTAATCCAAAACTGGGATTGATATTTTTGCTCTTTTATTTTTACTTAAAGTACAATAACTTTTACCATTTTCATTTGTTTTAATAGTATATTGACAGTATTGTTTTCTTTCAAAAATCCACTTAATTTTCTTTACCCGATTATTAAAATGGTAATTGACAAAAACAAACTACATTGTCACCAGAAGAGCAATACAAAATGTACAAGTGATATATTAAAATCATCTTTCCAGCTTGAATTTCAATGATGCATTGGGGCAACGATTTTGTGAGAAACATCTTCACCCTTAAATAAAGATTTTCTTAATTCCTTACCTGTGTGCTAATTAGATATCACCTTGTTTTCACATTAAACAGACTTCCACATGAGAAAGCAGCAAGGATGCAGTGGCGTTAATGTTTCCTGGTGTCAACCTGTATTATTTCAGTAGATATTCAAATGAGGATGCATCTTGCTGCCTTTCCAATGAAGCAAGTTTAATTTAGTAATAGGTGAAAAACCATCCCTACAAAGGTGTTAATCAGAAACTTGGCTTTGTGGACACTTTTCAGAGAACAAATTTGTTAGCATAAAAATAAAGCCAGAAAATGAAGAGCTGTTTAATGACTCAATTGGATTTTTTTGCCAGCATATTTCTTTTTCTCAGCAACCCACTGCTAAATTGTGCTTCCTAGCTGTTTTTATAAAATCACTGAATCAAATCTAACTCTGATTACATCAGAGAAGGCCAGGTACCCTACACCATAAGAGGGGGTTTGAAATTTTGACTTGTCTACATAAAGATCACCAAAATCTGATAACAAGGTCAATTACATCCCTGGGTGGGATTGAACCACCAACCTTTTGGTTAATAGCCTTACACAGTAACTGATTGCGCCACAGCAACACTTTGCAAAAGTCCATACTGACAAAGGCTAATAAGCATTCATCTAGAACGATTCCTAGAAACATTTTAAAAAGTCAATAATGTGGAGAGTTTTTGTAAGATGTTTCTTCCATCAACCAATGAAGAAACACATTGGTACTTTCCCATGATGAGTGAGTGCTTCAGGATCTCTTGCACTTACATGTGCAGCAGAGTACTGTAATGGAAGCATGCTGGGTCCATAACCCAGAGGTAGGCAGATTGAAACTATCCTCTGCTATATGCATTTTTTTTTGTTAATTAAAGTAATCCAAAACTGGGATTGATATTTTTGCTCTTTTATTTTTACTTAAAGTACAATAACTTTTACCATTTTAATTTGTTTTAATAGTATATTGACAGTATTGTTTTCTTTCAAAAATCCAATTAATTTTCTTTACCCGATTATTAAAATGGTAATTGACAAAAACAAACTACATTGTCACCAGAAGAGCAATACAAAATTTACAAATGATATATTAAAATCATCTTTCCAGCTTGAATTTAAATGATGCATTGGGGCAACGATTTTGTGAGAAACATCTTCACCCTTAAATAAAGAATTTCTTAATTCCTTACCTGTGTGCTAATTAGATATCACCTTGTTTTCACATTAAACAGACTTCCACATGAGAAAGCAGCAAGGATGCAGTGGCGTTAATGTTTCCTGGTGTCAACCTGTATTATTTCAGCAGATATTGAAATGAGGATGCATCTTGTTGCCTTTCCAATGAAGCAAGTTTAATTTAGTAATAGGTGAAAAACCATCCCTACAAAGATGTTAATCAGATACTTGGCTTTGTGGACACTTTTCAGAGAACAAATTTGTTAGCATAAAAATAAAGCCAGAAAATGAAGAGCTATTTAATCACTCAATTGGATTTTTTTGCCAGCATATTTCTTTTTCTCTGCAACCCACTGCTAAATTGTGCTTCCTAGCTGTTTTTATAAAATCACTGAATCAAATCTAACTCTGATTACATCAGAGAAGGCCAGGTACCCTACACCATAACAGGGGTTTTCGAAATTTTGACTTGTCTACATAAAGATCACCAAAATCTGATAACGAGGTCAATTACGTCCCTGGGTGGGATTGAACCACCAACCTTTTGGTTAATAGCCTTACACAGTAACTGATTGCACCACAGCAACACTTTGCAAAAGTCCATACTGACAAAGGCTAATAAGCCATCATCTAGAACGATTCCTAGAAACATTTTAAAAAGTCAATAATGTGGAGAGTTTTTGTAAGATGTTTCTTCCATCAACCAATGAAGAAACACATTGGTACTTTCCCATGATGAGTGAGTGCTTCAGGATCTCTTGCACTTACATGTGCAGCAGAGTACTGTAATGGAAGCATGCTGGGTCCATAACCCAGAGGTAGGCAGATTGAAACTATCCTCTGCTATATGCATTTTTTTTTGTTAATTAAAGTAATCCAAAACTGGGATTGATATTTTTGCTCTTTTATTTTTACTTAAAGTACAATAACTTTTACCATTTTAATTTGTTTTAATAGTATATTGACAATATTGTTTTCTTTCAAAAATCCACTTAATTTTCTTTACCCGATTATTAAAATGGTAATTGACAAAAACAAACTACATTATCACCAGAAGAGCAATATAAAATGTTCAAGTAATATATTAAAATCATCTTTCCAGCTTGGATTTCAATGATGCATTGGGGCAACGATTTTGTGAGAAACATCTTCACCCTTAAATAAAGATTTTCTTAATTCCTTACCTGTGTGCTAATTAGATATCACCTTGTTTTCACATAAAACAGACTTCCACATGAGAAAACAGCAAAGATGCAGTGGCGTTAATGTTTCATGGTGTCAACCTGTATTATTTCCGTAGATATTGAAATGAGGATGCATCTTGCTGCCTTTCCAATGAAGCAAGTTTAATTTAGTAATAGGTGAAAAACCATCCCTACAAAGATGTTAATCAGATACTTGGCTTTGTGGACACTTTTCAGAGAACAAATTTGTTATCATAAAAATAAAGCCAGAAAATGAAGAGCTGTTTAATCACTCAATTGGATTTTTCTGCCAGCATTTTTCTTTTTCTCTGCAACTCACTGCTAAATTGTGCTTCCTAGCTGTTTTTTTTATAAAATCACTTAATCAAATCTAACTCTGATTACATCAGAGAAGGCCAGGTACCCTACACCATAAGAGGGGGTTTGCAATTTTGACTTGTCTACTTAAATATCACCAAAATCTGATCACAAGGTCAATCACGTCCCTGGGTGGGATTGAACCACCAACCTTTTGATTAATAGCTGAACACACTTACCGATTGCGCCACAGAGACACTTTGCAAAAAGTAAATACTGACAAAGACTAATAAGCATTCATCTAGAACGTTTCCTAGAAAAACTTTAAAAAGTCAATAATCTGGAGAGTTTTTGTAAGATGTTTCTTCCAGCAACCAATGAAGAAACACATTGGTACTTTCGCATGATGAGTGAGTGCTTCAGGATCTCTTGCACTTACATGTGCAGCAGAGTACTGTAATGGAAGCATGCTGGGTCCATAACCCAGAGGTAGGCAGATTGAAACTATCCTTTGCTATATGCATTTTTTTTTGTTCATTAAAGTAATCCAAAACTGGGATTGATATTTTAGCTTTTATTTTTACTTAAAGTACAATAACTTTTACCATTTTAATTTGTTTTAATAGTATATTGACAGTATTGTTTTCTTTCAAAAATCCACTTAATTTTCTTTACCCTATTATTAAAATGGTAATTGACAAAAACAAACTACATTGTCACCAGAAGAGCAATACAAAATGTACAAGTGATATATTAAAATCATCTTTCCAGCTTGAATTTCAATGATGCATTGGGGCAACGATTTTGTGAGAAACATCTTCACCCTTAAATAAAGATTTTCTTAATTCCTTACCTGTGTGCTAATTAGATATCACCTTGTTTTCACATTAAACAGACTTCCACATGAGAAAGCAGCAAGGATGCAGTGGCGTTAATGTTTCCTGGTGTCAACCTGTATTATTTCAGTAGATATTGAAATGAGGATGCATCTTGCTGCCTTTCCAATGAAGCAAGTTTAATTTAGTAATAGGTGAAAAACCATCCCTACAAAGATGTTAATCAGATATTTGGCTTTGTGGACACTTTTCAGAGAACAAATTTGTTAGCATAAAAGTAAAGCCAGAAAATGAAGAGCTGTTTAATCACTCAATTGGATTTTTTTGCCAGCATATTTCTTTTTCTCTGCAAACCACTGCTAAATTGTGCTTCCTAGCTGTTTTTATAAAATCACTGAATCAAATCTAACTCTGATTACATCAGAGAAGGCCAGGTACCCTACACCATAAGAGGGGTTTTTGAAATTTTGACTTGTCTACTTAAAGATCACCAAAATCTGATAACAAGGTCAATTACGTCCCTGGGTGGGATTGAACCACCAACCTTTTGGTTAATAGCTTTACACACTAACTGATTGCGCCACAGCGACACTTTGCAAAAGTACATACTGACAAAGGCTGATAAGCATTCATCTAGAACGTTTCCAAGAAAAACTTTAAATAGTCAATAATCTGGAGAGTTTTTGTAAGATGTTTCTTCCATCAACCAATGAAGAAACACATTGGTACTTTCCCATGATGAGTGAGTGCTTCAGGATCTCTTGCAATTACATGTGCAGCAGAGTACTGTAATGGAAGCATGCTGGGTCCATAGCCCAGAGGTAGGCAGATTGAAACTATCCTCTGCTATATGCATTTTTTTTTGTTAATTAAAGTAATCCAAAACTGGGATTGATATTTTTGCTCTTTTATTTTTACTTAAAGTACAATAACTTTTACCATTTTAATTTGTTTTAATAGTATATTGACAGTATTGTTTTCTTTCAAAAATCCACTTAATTTTCTTTACCCGATTATTAAAATGGTAATTGACAAAAATAAACTGATGAGGATACTACTGCAGTCTTTGTTTCGTCTGTACCCGCTGAAAGAGCAGCAAAAGGTGGAGATCTTGATGGGACAGTTGAAAGGGCTTGCACTTAGAGAGGTTACTTCCTGGCCTACTGAAGAGAAGAAGACTGTGGACCAGATCCTCAACAGGCTTGCTACCACATTTGACACAAGGACAGTGTCAGAACTTAAAATGCACTTCTTTGCTCGAAAGCAACAACCAGGAGAGTCACTACGGGGCTATGCCCTCAGCTTTCAGGAAGCACTCAGAGATGTTCAGCAAGCAGACCCTGAGGAAGTGCATGACAAAGAGAAAATGTTATTGGACCAGTTCACTGAAGTTGCAAGGGGCGAATTTGTAAAAACTCAGCTGCGACTATTGAGATTGCAGAAGCCTGGAAGCACATTCCTGGATTTTAAAGAGGCTGCGATTAAAGTTCTAGGCTCCAGTCTTACTTCAGGGGCTGTTCCACAAGAGTCTATTCCAGAGATGCCACGGTATCAAGAGAATTCTGATGCCCAGGAGTCAAGTTTTAAAGGAGCTACTTACCCACCTACAGTAAAAGGAGTGACAGTGCCATGTTCAAAGACATGCATATTTGACTCTTCTAGTGAGTTACGAAGTCTGCTGGCTGAACTGACACGTGGTGTGACAGAGATGCGCAGAGACCTGCAGATTCTGAAGAGACAGCAGGCACTGCTCCATGAAGAAATGGAATGGTGCCAGGAGAGGAGACCACTGAACAGTTCCCAATGGGACCTACATAGAAACAGGGAGACACTTTTTTCCAACCACTTTGCCTCCCAAAGGCGACCCATTTTTCAAAGCTGTGAAGGAAGCGGACAAATTAAGAGAGAATTTGAGCAGCCAGATCATTTAAACTCCAAATTCATGTGGTTAACCCGTTATGTTAGCCAATGCCCGGTGGTTCAAGTTTGCATCAATGGAGTCTCAATGCCCGCTCTCTTAGACACTGGATCACAAGTGACCACAATACAAGCAACACAGTTTGAGCAGCATTGGACTGAGGAACAGATGTTTCCGTCAACTTCCACATTGATAAACCCGATTGCAAGCAATGGGCACTGCATCCCTTGCAAAGGATACTGGGAAGCTGAAATTCAAATCGGACGAACAGTGCTACCACAGCAAGGCTTCATCATCACCACTGCCCAAGATGATGGATTGCCTCCAGTGATAGTGGGCATGAATGTGTTGCGGAACTGCTGTGAGGAGCTCGTAGCAGCACTCCAAGGAGAGTTTCAAACTGACAAGCTCCAGGAGAAACAAGGCCTTCAACCTGGGATAGCCAAACAAAAGGGAAGAATGATAACAGAATTATCTGTAAGAGAGGAACATGAAAAAAATAAGGCTAGCCAAATAATGATAGAAATGCCCATCTCCAGTGTCCAGATTATCCGAAAGAATGCTTCAATGTTAGGCATGAATAATATAGCATCCAGTTCTAGAAACTGTGAGCAACCTATTCAAGGAACCAGTTTTGACCACCTGCAAGATAAAAGTCAGATGATAAGACACCTCAAAGCCTTACTGAAGATTGGGAAATACCTGACCAAGCGACAAAGGCAAGAATCCTCGCCAGAACTCCTGAAGTTGTTGAGACAGCGAGAAAGGCTGTTTGAAGAGAAAGGACAGTTGGTTCGATGTAGTGTGGATCCTAATACTCATTATAGGATCAGTCAACTTGTAATTCCAAGACAAAGTGCTTGTTATGTGCTTGAAGAATATCACGACAAGTCAGGTCACCCTGGGTGCAAAAGGATGGAAACAAGCATCTGGAAAAAGTTCTTTTGGGTTGAAATGAGGGAAGACATCAAGAGATGGTGCCGAAACTGTCCAACCTGTTCTGTAAGAAGAACCTTGCTGCCTCTTTCTCTCCAGAATCCATTGTCCCAAACCAGCTGTGATACTGAATCCCAAGATGGAATGGAAGAGGCTCATAAAATGTATTTACAGCAGACTAAGGTGGTTTGTCACCGACAAGGAGGCAAGAAGACTAGGGCTTGCAAAACAGAAAACCACCATAGTCAGCTGCAGTTTTGTACAGCATGTCCCAAAGACAGTTTAGAAAGAGTTCAATACTCATCCATGGCAGGGGGGTTGAGGTTTCCTAGACAAACTTTTCAAGACCATATACTGTCCAGATTTCAACCGATTGCTCCAGGAGCATGTGTTAATGTACTATAGCACAAAAGGAATTATACCTATCAGATACTGATGTTAAAAATGTTGATAAATGTTAATGTTTCAGACATAATCTGTGTTCACTAATGAATGTGACTGGATATAGTGAGAAGTTTATATAGGGATAAAACCAAAATGCGTGAGGACACGCATGTTTTGGGGGGGGGCACGTGTGATATCCCATAACAACAAGGACATTTTTGACAACAGTGTAGTTGCCTGTGCCATTTTAAATAAAGTTTATTTAAAAGAAAATTGAACAGCAGTTTGAGAAGTCAGTTGGAGCCATGGTGAGGAAAGAGCTGGCGACGCCATTACGCAGAGATGAGCAGCTGAGAGAGGGGAGACAAATAAGCTGAAAATTGCATGAGAGAGTAAGCAGTAGTGCAAAATACAGCAGTGGAAGTGCAGCAATTAACAAGTAAGAACGCCATGACACTCTCAGCCAAGAGAGTGCACAGCAAGTGTCAGAGACAGGAGAGTATAAAGCCTTTATACCAATGCTGACTGGCCTACATCTGAGGGGAAACTGCCTCAGAAACATCTATTGACTGGGTGAGATAAATCCATATTTATACTGAAACCTACTCCACTGCAAAGGACATTATCCTATATTTACTATACCTATGCAGCGATTTACATGGGAAGCAGCTCCAGTTTGTTTTAAACAATCATCTTTACTACACAGAGCTACAATATTTTGTTCACAGCTAAAGGAGACAATAGCTGCATATAACTATGTAACAACATAACCGGGCCCCAACGTGCACATAGAGACTCCCTGCAGTGACACCAATGTTATCTGGGACTTAAATATTGTCTGCATAAGTTGATTTCTATTACTAAGCAACATAGTATTAATCTCAGATTTAGTTATATTACCATTTGTGTAATGACTTAAAGTGTATATGGTGTCTGTGTTTAAGTTGCTTGAATCAAATCTTTCCCTTCCCTACTGTAATCAGTTCCTTTTCTGAGTTATGTGGTAAACCATTTATTCTTTCATACAAAGCCCTGCCTGCCTTTCTTTGTGTCTGGGGAAACCTTGCCTCTCTGCCAGGAATAGAGAAGAGCTGCTGCTGAAGGAGGAATAGTCCATCAAGGTATCCCTGACCTGTTCCACATAGTTTACACACTTGTTATACCGGGGTGTTACATTGTGTGTGACTGACCTTAGGAAGAAACCGGAGCCTCCGCTGCAGTGACCCAGCAACCAGGGCACGGGAGTATACAGTGCCGCTGGGAGTGATGAAGCTGCAGTAAAGATGTCTATTAGACCTAGCCTGCTGCAGCCCTTGTAGATTCTCATAAAAAAAGTTCTTCTTTTCTTGTCAAAATTAATAGCTAAGAATAGACTGCTTGAGGCAGGCCCCTGTTAAGTGGCCTGCTACTGAAGGCAACAACTACAAACTGAGCTCCCTGTTCATGGAAGCGGGGTTATAGAGGAGAATGCGCTGAGCATCTTGGGAACAGTCAAAAGCTTTGAGCCGGTTGGTGCCTCAGATCAAGATCCTACTCTACACCCCAATGTGAATCCTTGTGGAGTCCAGTGTACCCCACAGAAGAAATTAATGTGTCACACCCATTGGCAGCAACCTTAGAATAGCTGCTGATGGGCACAATTGAGAAAGGAAGGGGGGGGGACATTTGAATCCAGCACATAGATGCAATTCAAATATGTAATTTGAACCTTCCTATTTTAAAATATAATGGATGAACCTCACCCTGTGAGAACAATCTTCATGATATAGAGATCTCATATGCAAAATAAGTATGAGTTGGGATAGGGCTGGGGAGGGTGGCTGCTCGGGCAGCCCCTCCCCCGTCAAGTTAAGGAGATTCAACTGAGGAAGCACAAGGGAACTCTCGTCTGGGGACAACAACTGCAGGGAGACCACATCTTTTCAGATGAACATGGGAGGGCGGAAGGCTGCCTAATACTGAAGCACCATCAAATATCAAACCATATGCAATAACTAGTACAAGCATTCCTGGGGGAAGGTCTGCAGGAGACGAATTTGCATACGGTGATGTCATCCAAGCAGTGGGCCAAAGTTGGCTGGAACCCTCATCTGCATATGAAAAGAGAAAAGGGTTATGCAGGGCATGGCGGCATTTTGCGGCGCTTGGATGACCCCTAGTTCGCATTAAACACCTCCACCCTCCTTCGGTGTGGGGCTCATGTTGACTATGCCCCAGCCCCTGAAGCATTCAAGCTGATTTCTTGCAGCAGCTGGGCACTGTAACAGCTCCAGAGCTGCTCTGTAAGGCAAATAAAAGGGTGTGGGCCCTGCAGCACTACCTGTAGTTCGCATTGTGCGTTGGAAGGCACAAAGTAAGCAGACGGGAGAAGTCAGGATAGTGCGCAAGGGCATAGAAGGGAGCGGCTCAAGAAAAGAGAAGTGGAAACAGACAGCAAACTAGGCTGGAGAGAGACCTGAGACAAAGAGATCTGAATTATACGAGAGCCGACCAGGGGAAACACAAATTATGCAGTCAAGTTTCCCACATTTGGGGAAATCGCAGGGGCAGCACAGCCAGAGTGCAATGGGTGAGCCTTGCCCTGGGAGAAGCACCTTCAAGATCATAGTATCTCACCTGGCAGGTAAATAGGAGTTGGGCTAGAGCTGGGGAGGGTCGCTGCTCGGGCACCCCCCTGTCAAGTGAAGGAGATCCAACTGAGGCAGCACAATGGAACTCTCGAAAGAAGAACAAGGCTAGAGGAAGATCTGAGACAAAGAAATCTGACTTTTACCAGAGCTGACCAGCGGAAAACACAAACACAGTCCCCCACTACCACAAATAATGCAGGCGAGTTTCCCACATTTGGGGAAATCACAGGGGTCAGCATACCCAGAATGCAATGAATGAACCTCACCCTGGGTGAACAATCTTCATGACCATGGTGTCTCCTATGCAAAATAAGTATGATTTGGGATAGGGCTGGGGAGGGCCGCTGCTCAGGCACATCTCTGTCAAGTAAAGGAAATTCAACTGAGGCAGCACAAGGGAACTCTCATCTGGGGACAACAACTGCAGGGAGAACACATATTTTCAGATGAACATGGGAGGGCAGAAGGCTGCCTAATACTGAAGCACCCCCAAACAACAAACCAAATGCAACAACTAGTGCAAGCATTCCTGGGGGAAGGCCTGCAGCAGATAGATTTGCATATGGTGATGTCATCCAAGCAGTGGGTCAAAGTTGGCTTCAACCCTCGTCTGCATATGAAAAGAGAAAAGGGGCGTGCAGGGCATGGTGGCCTTTTGCGGCACTTGGCTGACCCCTAGTTTGCATTAAACACCTCCACCCTCCTTCGGTGTGGGGCTCATGTTGGCTATGCCCCAGCCCCTGAAGCATTCAAGCTGATTTCTTGCAGCAGCTGGGCACTGTAACAGCTCCAGAGCTGCTCTGTAAGGCAAGTAAAAGGGTGTGGGCCCTGCAGCACTACCTGTAGTTCGCATTGTGCGTTGGAAGGCACAAAGTAAGCAGAAAGGAGGAGAAGTCAGGATAGTGCGCAAGGGCATAGAAGGGAGCGGCTCAAGAAAAGAGAAGTGGAAACAGACAGCAAACTAGGCTGGAGAGAGACCTGAGACAAAGATATCTGAATTATACGAGACCTGACCAGGGGAAACACAAATTATGCAGTCAAGTTTCCCACATTTGGGGAAATCGCAGGAGCAGCACACCCAGAGTGCAATGGGTGAGCCTTGCCCTTGGAGAAGCACCTTCATGATCATAGTATCTCACCTGGCAGGTAAGTAGGAGTTGGGCTAGAGCTGGGGAGGGTCGCTGCTCGGGCACCCCCCTGTCAAGTGAAGGAGATCCAACTGAGGCAGCACAAAGGAACTCTCGAAAGAAGAACAAGGCTAGAGGAAGATCTGAGACAAAGAAATCTGACTTTTACCAGAGCTGACCAGAGGAAAGCACAAACACAGTCCACCACTACCACAAATAATGCAGTCGAGTTTCCCACATTTGGGGAAATCACAGGGGTCAGCATACCCAGAGTGCAATGAATGAACCGCACCCTGGGAGAACAATCTTCATAACAATGGTATCTCCTATGCAAAATAAGTATGATTTGGGATATGGCTGGGGAGGGCCGCTGCTCAGGCACATCTCTGTCAAGTAAAGGAGATTCAACTGAGGCAGCACAAGGGAACTCTCATCTGGGGACAACAACTGCAGGGAGAACACATATTTTCAGATGAACATGGGAGGGCAGAAGGCTGCCTAATACTGAAGCACCCCCAAACAACAAACCAAATGCAACAACTAGTGCAAGCATTCCTGGGGGAAGGCCTGCAGCAGATAGATTTGCATATGGTGATGTCATCCAAGCAGTGGGTCAAAGTTGGCTTCAACCCTCGTCTGCATATGAAAAGAGAAAAGGGGCGTGCAGGGCATGGTGGCCTTTTGCAGCACTTGGCTGACCCCTAGTTTGCATTAAACACCTCCACCCTCCTTCGGTGTGGGGCTCATGTTGGCTATGCCCCAGCCCCTGAAGCATTCAAGCTGATTTCTTGCAGCAGCTGGGCACTGTAACAGCTCCAGAGCTGCTCTGTAAGGCAAGTAAAAGGGTGTGGGCCCTGCAGCACTACCTGTAGTTCGCATTGTGCGTTGGAAGGCACAAAGTAAGCAGAAAGGAGGAGAAGTCAGGATAGTGCGCAAGGGCATAGAAGGGAGCGGCTCAAGAAAAGAGAAGTGGAAACAGACAGCAAACTAGGCTGGAGAGAGACCTGAGACAAAGAGATCTGAATTATACGAGACCTGACCAGGGGAAACACAAATTATGCAGTCAAGTTTCCCACATTTGGGGAAATCGCAGGGGCAGCACACCCAGAGTGCAATGGGTGAGCCTTGCCCTGGGAGAAGCACCTTCATGATCATAGTATCTCACCTGGCAGGTAAGTAGGAGTTGGGCTAGAGCTGGGGAGGGTCGCTGCTCGGGCACCCCCCTGTCAAGTGAAGGAGATCAAACTGAGGCAGCACAAGGAAACTCTCGAAAGAAGAACAAGGCTAGAGGAAGATCTGAAACAAAGAAATCTGACTTTTACCAGAGATCAGAGGAAAACACAAACACAGTCCCCCACTACCAACAAATAAAGCAGTCACGTTTCCCACATTTGGGGAAATCACAGGGGTCAGCATACCCAGAATGCAATGAATGAACCTCACCCTGGGAGAGTAATCTTCATGACCATGGTCTCTCCTATGCAAAATAAGTATGATTTGGGATAGGGCTGGGGAGGGCCGCTGCTCATGCACATCTCTGTCAAGTAAAGGAGATTCAACTGAGGCAGCACAAGGGAACTCTCATCTGGGGACAACAACTGCAGGGAGAACACATATTTTCAGATGAACATGAGAGGGCAGAAGGCTGCCTAATACTGAAGCACCCCCAAACAACAAACCAAATGCAACAACTAGTGCAAGCATTCCTGGGGGAAGTTCTGCAGAAGACGGATTTGCATACGGTGATGTCATCCAAGCAGTGGGTCAAAGTTGGCTTCAACCCTCATCTGCATATGAAAAGAGAAAAGGGGCGTGCAGGGCATGGCGGCCTTTTGCGGTGCTTGGATGACCCCTAGTTCGCATTAAACACCCCACCCTCCTTTGGTGTGGGGCTCATGTTGGCCATGCCCCATCCCCTGAAGCATTCAAGCTGATTTATTGCAGCAGCTGGGCACTGTAACAGCTCCAGAGCAGCTCTGAACGGCAAGTAAAAGGGTGTGGGCCCTGCAGCACTACCTGTAGTTTGCATTGTGCATTGGAAGGCACAAAGTAAGCAGACGGGAGAAGTCAGGATAGTGCGCAAGGGCATAGAAGGGAGCGGCTCAAGAAAAGAGAAGTTGAAACAGACAGCAAACTAGGCTGGAGAGAGACCTGAGACAAAGAGATCTGAATTATACGAGAGCCGACCAGGGGAAACACAAATTATGCAGTCAAGTTTCCCACATTTGGGGAAATCGCAGGAGCAGCACACCCAGAGTGCAATGGGTGAGCCTTGCCCTGGGAGAAGCACCTACATGATCATAGTATCTCACCTGCCAGGTAAGTAGAAGTTGGGCTAGAGCTGGGGAGGGTCGCTGCTCGGGTACCCCCCTGTCAAGTGAAGGAGATCCAACTGAGGCAGCACAAGGGAACTCTCGAAAGAAGAACAAGGCTAAAGGAAGATCTGAGACAAAGAAATCTGACTTTTACCAGAGCTGACCAGAGGAAAGCACAAACACAGTCCCCCACTACCACAAATAAAGCAGTCGAGTTTCCCACATTTGGGGAAATCACAGGGGTCAGCATACCCAGAATGCAATGAATGAACCTCACCGTGGGAGAACAATCTTCATGACCATGGTATCTCCTATGCAAAATAAGTATGATTTGGGATAGGGCTGGGGAGGGCCGCTGCTCAGGCACATCTCTGTCAAGTAAAGGAGATTCAACTGAGGCAGCACAAGGGAACTCTCATCTGGGGACAACAACTGCAGGGAGAACACATATTTTCAGATGAACATGGGAGGGCAGAAGGCTGCCTAATACTGAAGCACCCCCAAACAACAAACCAAATGCATCAACTAGTGCAAGCATTCCTGGGGGAAGGCCTGCAGCAGATGGATTTGCATACGGTGATGTCATCCAAGCAGTGGGTCAAAGTTGGCTTCAACCCTCGTCTGCATATGAAAAGAGAAAAGGGGCGTGCAGGGCATGGCGGCCTTTTGCGGCGCTTGGATGACCCCTAGTTCGCATTAAACACCTCCACCCTCCTTCGGTGTGGGGCTCATGTTGGCTATGCCCCAGCCCCTGAAGCATTCAAGCTGATTTCTTGCAGCAGCTGGGCACTGTAACAGCTCCAGAGCTGCTCTGTACGGCAAGTAAAAGGGTGTGGGCCCTGCAGCACTACCTGTAGTTTGCATTGTGCATTGGAAGGCACAAAGTAAGCAGACAGGAGGAGAAGTCAGGATAGTGCACAAGGGTATAAAAGGGAGGGGCTCATGAAAAAAGAAGTGGAAACAGACAGCAAACTAGGCTGGAGAGAGACCTGAGACAAAGAGATCTGAATTATACGAGAGCCGACCAGGGGAAACACAAATTATGCAGTCAAGCTTCCCACATTTGGGGAAATCAGAGTGCAATGGGTGAGCCTTGCCCTGGGAGAAGCACCTTCATGATCATAGTATCTCACCTGGCAGGTAAGTAGGAGTTGGGCTAGAGCTGGGGAGGGTCGCTGCTCGGGCACCCCCCTGTCAAGTGAAAGAGATCCAACTGAGGCAGCACAAGGAAACTCTTGAAAGAAGAACAAGGCTAGAGGAAGATCTGAGACAAATAAATCTGACTTTTACCAGAGCTGACCAGAGGAAAGCACAAACACAGTCCCCCACTACCACAAATAATGCAGTCGAGTTTCCCACATTTGGGGAAATCACAGGGGTCAGCATACCCAGAATGCAATGAATGAACCTCACCCTGGGAGAACAATCTTCATGACCATGGTATCTCCTATGCAAAATAAGTATGATTTGGGATAGGGCTGGGGAGGGCCGCTGCTCAGGCACATCTCTGTCAAGTAAAGGAGATTCAACTGAGGCAGCACAAGGGAACTCTCATCTGGGGACAACAACTGCAGGGAGAACACATATTTTCAGATGAACATGGGAGGGCAGAAGGCTGCCTAATACTGAAGCACCCCCAAACAACAAACCAAATGCAACAACTAGTGCAAGCATTCCTGGGGGAAGGCCTGCAGCAGATGGATTTGCATACGGTGATGTCATCCAAGCAGTGGGTCAAAGTTGGCTTCAACCCTCGTCTGCATATGAAAAGAGAAAAGGGGCGTGCAGGGCATGGCGGCCTTTTGCGGTGCTTGGATGACCCCTAGTTCACATTAAACACCTCCACCCTCCTTCGGTGTGGGGCTCATGTTGGCTGTGCCCCAGCCCCTGAAGCATTCAAGCTGATTTCTTGCAGTAGCTGGGCACTGTAACAGCTCCAGAGCTGCTCTGTACGGCAAGTAAAAGGGTGTGGGCCCTACAGCACTACCTGTAGTTTGCATTGTGCATTGGAAGGCACAAAGTAAGCAGACAGGAGGAGAAGTCAGGATAGTGCACAAGGGTATAAAAGGGAGGGGCTCATGAAAAAAGAAGTGGAAACAGACAGCAAACTAGGCTGGAGAGAGACCTGAGACAAAGAGATCTGAATTATACGAGAGCCGACCAGGGGAAACACAAATTATGCAGTCAAGCTTCCCACATTTGGGGAAATTGCAGGGGCACCACACCCAGAGTGCAATGGGTGAGCCTTGCCCTGGGAGAAGATCCTTCATGATCATAGTATCTCACCTGGCAAGTAAGTAGGAGTTGGGCTAGAGCTGGGGAGGGTCGCTGCTCGGGCACCCCCCTGTCAAGTTAAAGAGATCCAACTGAGGCAGCACAAGGGAACTCTCGAAAGAAGAACAAGGCTAGAGGAAGATCTGAGACAAAGAAATCTGACTTTTACCAGAGCTGTCCAGAGGAAAGCACAAACACAGTCCCCCACTACCACAAATAATGCAGTCGAGTTTCCCACATTTGGGGAAATCACAGGGGTCAGCATACCCAGAATGCAATGAATGAACCTCACCCTGGGAGAACAATCTTCATGACCATGGTATCGCCTATGCAAAATAAGTATGATTTGGGATAGGGTTGGGGAGGGCCGCTGCTCAGGCACATCTCTGTCAAGTAAAGGAGATTCAATTGAGGCAGCACAAGGGAACTCTCATCTGGGGACAACAACTGCAGGGAGAACACATATTTTCAGATAAACATGGGAGGGCAGAAGGCTGCCTAATACTGAAGCACCCCCAAACAACAAACCAAATGCAACAACTAGTACAAGCATTCCTGGGGGAAGGCCTGCAGCAGATGGATTTGCATACGGTGATGTCATCCAAGCAGTGGGTCAAAGTTGGCTTCAACCCTCGTCTGCATATGAAAAGAGAAAAGGGGCGTGCAGGGCATAGCGGCCTTTTGCGGCGCTTGGATGACCCCTAGTTCGCATTAAACACCTCCACCCTCCTTCGGTGTGGGGCTCATGTTGGCTATGCCCCAGCCCCTGAAGCATTCAAGCTGATTTCTTGCAGCAGCTGGGCACTGTAACAGCTCCAGAGCTGCTCTGTACGGCAAGTAAAAGGGTGTGGGCCCTGCAGCACTACCTGTAGTTTGCATTGTGCATTGGAAGGCACAAAATAAGCAGACAAGAGGAGAAGTCAGGATAGTGCACAAGGGTATAAAAGGGAGGGGCTCATGAAAAAAGAAGTGGAAACAGACAGCAAACTAGGCTGGAGAGAGACCTGAGACAAAGAGATCTGAATTATACGAGAGCCGACCAGGGGAAACACAAATTATGCAATCAAGCTTCCCACATTTGGGGAAATCGCAGGGGCACCACACCCAGAGTGCAATGGGTGAGCCTTGCCCTGGGAGAAGCACCTTCATGATCATAGTATCTCACCTGGCAGGTAAGTAGGAGTTGGGCTAGAGCTGGGGAGGGTCGCTACTCGGGCACCCCCTGTCAAGTGAAAGAGATCCAACTGAGGCAGCACAAGGGAACTCTCGAAAGAAGAACAAGGCTAGAGGAAGATCTGAGACAAATAAATCTGACTTTTACCAGAGCTGACTAGAGGAAAGCACAAACACAGTCCCCCACTACCACAAATAATGCAGTCGAGTTTCCCACATTTGGGGAAATCACAGGGGTCAGCATACCCAGAATGCAATGAATGAACCTCACCCTGGGAGAACAATCTTCATGACCATGGTATCGCCTATGCAAAATAAGTATGATTTGGGATAGGGCTGGGGAGGGCCGCTGCTCAGGCACATCTCTGTCAAGTAAAGGAGATTCAGCTGAGGCAGCACAAGGGAACTCTCATCTGGGGACAACAACTGCAGGGAGAACACATATTTTCAGAAAAAAATCTTGGTCATGCTCTGGTTTCTCTTCAGAACGAACAAATCTTTCGCCTCTTACTAAAGATTTCCGTGGAGAGGAGCAAAACCGAGTTTTATCTCAATTTTTGCATGCCCCATCTTTTTGGGGTTTCTTTTACCGGTTTAAAGATAGAATGAGTGTGCTTTAATGTAAGCTCATTTGCATAGAAATGACAGTAAATGTTTATTTATGTTCAAACAGAACTTTCTTGACCATGCTACTTGCTTTAAAGATCTGGGAGCACATGGAATACAGTACAAACCATGCTTATAGCAAGGAGAAGCCAGGTGAGAAATCTGCTTTCTTTCAAATTGGGCGCTCACTTTGATCTGAATGAGGACTGCTGGCACAGCACTCAGGCGACAGGTGGAATCTTGGTCATGCTCTGGTTTCTCTTCAGAATGAACAAATCTTTCGCCTTTTATTAAAGATTATCCGTGGAGAGGAGCAAAACTGAGTTTTATCTCAATTTTTGCATGCCCCATATTATTGGGGTTTCTTTTATCAGTTTAAAGACAGAACAAGTGTGCTTTCTTGTTAGCTTTAATGTAAGTTTATTTGCATAACAATGACAATAAATGTCTGTTTCTTTTCAAGCAGAACTTTCTTGACCATACTAATTGCTTGAAAGATCTGGGAGCACATGGAAAAGAGTACAAACCATGTTTATAGCAAGGGGAAGCCTGGTGAGAAATCTGCTTTCTTTCTTTCAAATTGGGTGCTCACTTTGAGCTGAATGAGGACTGCTGGCATGGCACTCAGGCGACAGGTGGAATCTTGGTCATGCTCTGGTTTCTCTTCAGAACGAACAAATCTTTCGCCTTTTACTAAAGATTTCCGTGGAGAGGAGCAAAACTGAGTTTTATCTCAATTTTTGCATGCCCCATATCATACCTCCCAACTGTCCCGATTTTCGCGGGACAGTCCCGTTTTTTGGGGACTGTCCCGCTGTCCCACCTGCGGGCCGCAGTGTCCCGCGGTGGGGAGGACAGTTGGGAGGCTCTGTCTGTCGCTGCCCTGCTTAGCAGAGCAGCGGTGAATAGTCGCTGTGCGCACAGCGTCTATTCACTGAAGTCAGAGGGAGAGGTGGCATGCCAGCGGCTCACAGAGCGCTGGGCATGCCCCCTCAGTGCCGAAAACGGGGGCGTGACTCGCGATCGCGGGTCCTCCCGCGAAGCCATGCCCCTTTTTACTTAGGCCACGCCCTTTTTGGGAGCGCGTGCGACTTCGCCGCGCGTGTGTCCCTCTTTGCGAGCCGACAAAGTTGGGAGGTATGCCCATATTATTGGGGTTTCTTTTATCAGTTTAAAGACAGAACGAGTGTGCTTTCTGGTTAGCTTTAATGTAAGTTTATTTGCATAACAATGACAGTAAATGTTTGTTTCTTTTCAAACAGAACTTTCTTGACCATGCTACTTGCTTGAAAGATCTGGGAGCACATGGAAAACAGTACAAACCATGCAGTATCACAAGAGCCTTTATTTGATCTTTCATGAAGATAGAGCAGAATTGAGGACACGTCAACAATTTCTGCCGAAGGTGGTTCATCTTTCCACATGGTGCCTTTGGCCACTGACACCTTCGTTGAGTCAAAGTCTCTGGCTGTGGTCAGAACTTTGAAAATTTATGTCACCAGAACGGTTCAGATTAGGAAAACAGAGGCTCTGTTTGTCCTGTATGCTCCCAACAGGATTGGGTGTCCTGCTTCCATGTAGACCATTATGCGCTGGATCTGTGGTAAGATTCAGCATGCTCATTCCATGGCAGGATTGCCGTTACTGAATTAGGTGAAGACCCATTCTACTAGAAAGGTGGGTTCATCCTGGGCAGCTGGTCGGGGAGTCTCGGCATTGCAACTTTGCCGAGCAGCTATTTAGTAAACACTTTTGCTAAGTTTTACAAGTTTGATACCTTGGCCGATGATAACTTCAAGTTGGGTAATTCGGTGCTGCAGAGTCGTACGCACTCTTCCACCCGTTCAAGAGCTTTGGTATAACCCCATGGTTCTTAATGTGACCCCAGCATCCTCTAGGTCGTATGAGAAAATAGGATTTTAATACCTACCGGTAAATCCTTTTCTCTTAGTCTGTAGAGGATGCTGGGCACCCGTCCCAGTCCATACTGTGTCTGCAGTTATTACTTGTGGTTATACACATGTTGTGTTATGGTTCTGGTCAGCTTTTTGCTGCAATTATTCATGCCGTTGGCTTGTGTTCTGTTGAATGCCACGTTCTGCGGCATGCATAAGGTGTGAGCTGGTAAGATGCTCACCTTAGTTTAACAATAAATCCTTTCCTCGAAATGTCCGTCTCCATGGGCACAGTTCCTATAACTGGAGTCTGGAGGAGGGGCATAGAGGGAGGAGCCAGTTCACACCCTTTGATAGTCTTAAAGTGCCCATGTCTCTTGCGGATCCCGTCTATACCCCATGGTTCTTAATGTGACCCCAGCATCCTCTACGGACTAAGAGAAAAGGATGCCCTTGCGCACTATCCTGACTTCTCCTCCCGTCTGCTTACTTTGTGCCTTCCAACGCACAATGCAAACTACAGGTGGTGCTGCAGGGCCCACACCCTTTTACTTGCCTTACAGAACAGCTCTGGAGCTGTTACAGTGCCCAGCTGCTGCAAGAAATCAGCTTGAATGCTTCAGGGGATGGGGCATGGCCAACATGAGCCCCACACCAAAGGAGGGTGGGGGTGTTTAATGAGAACTAGGGGTCATCCAAGCACTGCAAAAGGCCGCCATGCCCTGCACGCCCCTTTTCTCTTTTCATATGCAGATGAGGGTTCCAGCCAACTTTGGCCCACTGCTTGAATAACATCACTGTATGCAAATCCGTCTGCTGCAGACCTTCCCCCAGGAAGGCTTGTACTAGATGTTGCATATGGTTTGATATTTGATGGTGCTTCAGTATTAGGCAGCCTTCCGCCCTCCCATGTTCATCTGAAAAGATGTGGTCTCCCTGCAGTTGTTGTCCCCAGACGAGAGTTCCCTTGTGCTTCCTCAGTTGAATCTCCTTAACTTGACGGGGGAGGGGCTGCCCGAGCAGCCACCCTCCCCAGCCCTATCCCAACTCATACTTATTTTGCATATGTGATCTCTTGATCATGAAGATTGTTCTCACAGGGTGAGGTTCATCCATTATATTTTAAAATAGGAAGGTACAAATTACATATTTGAATTGCATTTATGTGCTGGATTCAAATGTCCCCCCCCCCCTTCCTTTCTCAATTGTGCCCGTCAGCAGCTATTCTAAGGTTGCTGCCAATGGGTGTGACACATTAATTTCTTCTGTGGGGTACACTGGACTCCACAAGGATTCACATTGGGGTGTAGAGTAGGATCTTGATCTGAGGCACCAACCGGCTCAAAGCTTTTGACTGTTCCCAAGATGCTCAGTGCATTCTCCTCTATAACCCCGCTTCCATGAACAGGGAGCTCAGTTTGTAGTTGGTGCCTTCAGTAGCAGGCCACTTAACAGGGGCCTGCCTCAGGCAGCCTATTCTTAGCTATAAATTTTGACAAGAAAAGAAGAACTTGTTTTATGAGAATCTACAAGGGCTGCAGCAGGCTAGGTCTAATAGACATCTTTACTGCAGCTTCATCACTCCCAGCGGCGCTGTATACTCCCGTGCCCTGGTTGCTGGGTCACTGCAGCGGAGGGTCCGGTTTCATCCTAAGGTCAGTCACACACACACCACCCTTCCGGATCACGAGGCCGCTGATGAAGGGGAGCGTGGCCGTAGGGGGTGGACCGTGTGCGCACTGGCGTGGACACTGATTACTGGGCAGCCGCTCCACTAGCCACCAGGTACAGTTAAGGAGCACAGGTCTGGGGGTTTTTCTCCTATATTAACCCAATTTTGTACTGCCCGCAGCGCATTGTGATAGGTAATAGGGCCTGATTCAGGTTGGATTGCAATCACAATAAGCGATCCAACTGCAAAAATTGCTAAGAGCATACGCATGTGCCTGCATTTTCTGCGGCACCCCGCAGAGAATGCGATCGCCTCTGCCTGTCAATCGGGGCGGGGGGGGATAGGTGGGTCAGCAACACTCCATTTCCAAGTCAGGGATGGAGCGGTGCGGGGGCAAGGCTTCAAAATGGGGTCTGCAACGGAGTAGACACAGGGGGCGTGGTCACAGCGGCTGTATGACATCACATTCAGCCGCTGTGATCACAAAAATGGTGGCGGCTTCCTGCGCGCACATACAGTCTGCACCAGCAGGAGGCTACACCATTTTTTATGATCACGCTGAACTGCAGTGCGACTGCAATTACAGCATGGTCAAGAAGGGAGGCGTCATGCTGGGTGGCCATGCCCTTTCACTGTGCAGGAGCCAGCACCGCTCACACACTAGTCCCCGGGTGCAGCCCCCAACCCCCGGGACACCCGGAGCAACAAAATGTAGATTCAGGCCACCAGGCCACGCCCCTACCTATGAAACCATGCCTCCTTTTTACCATTGCGCTGCTTATCTGCGCGCACTGCATTACAATCTCCCTCGCCACCTCTCTGGGTGTCACCAGTGATAGTGACACCTCTGCCATGCTTGTAGCAGCTGGTCCTAAGATCTACGCCTCAAGCCCTGAGTGTTTGCCCTTGTGATTTGTTGATCATCATAGCGAAGCAGATGCTTACAGAAAACTGCAGGGGCTTAGATTGAAAATAAAAAAATTGATTGGTATAAGGTAGAGAGGAGCGGGTTCGGTTCTCCGAGAACCGAATTCCCCACGAACTCCACGTTGTTTACAATGGTCCGAGGCAGGCTCGGTTGTTCCCGCCTGACTCGCAAAACCTGAACAAGGGAAAATGTCATCATCCCGCTGTCGGATTCTCGCGAGATTCGGATTCCATATAAAGAGCTGCGCGTTGCCGCCATTTTTACTCGTGCATTGAAGAGAGAGCGGAATGGACGTGGCTATGTTCTCTCAGTGGAAATCTCAATATCAGTGCTCAGTATCAGTGGTTACTTATTGCTGCTCAGTAATACTAGTAGTGTGTCTCTCCTGCTCAGTGTCAGTTCTCAGTAGTATCCTCATCAGTGCTCAGTATCACTGCTCATTGTCTTGTGCTGCATTGTGGTGCTCAGCATACTACAGTACATTACTAATAGTCCAGTGCTGCATCTTGCTGCTCAGTGTCAGTTCTAGTATCCTCATCAGTGCTCACTATCACTGTTCATTGCATTTTGGTTTTCTGTATACTACAGTAACATAGTAATATAGTAACATATAGTAGCATAGTTTTTGAGGTTGAATAGAGGCAAATTGCCCATCGTGTTCAACCTGTTTTAAGTTGTGATGATTCTACATACTTGCTGAATAATGTTTTATGACTAGTTAGCTACTATAACTCATGTTACCCCCGGATTAACCATGTTGATATTTTAAGTATTATAACCTTAGATAGCTTTTTCATTCAGAAATGTATCCATTCCTTTTTTAAATCCAATTACAGAGTCCGCCATTACCACCTTCCCTGGCAGGGAATTCCACATCCTGATTGCCCTAACAGTGAAGATCATAGTATCTCACCTGGCAGGTAAGTAGGAGTTGGGCTAGAGCTGTGGAGGATTGCTGCTCGGGCACCCCCTGTCAAGTGAAGGAGATCCAACTGAGGCAGCACAAGGGAACTCTCGAAAGAAGAACAAGGCTAGAGGAAGATCTGAGACAAAGAAATCTGACTTTTACCAGAGCTGACCAGAGGAAAGCACAAACACAGTCCCCCACTACCACAAATAATGCAGTCGAGTTTCCCACATTGGGGAAATCACAGGGGTCAGCATACCCAGAATGCAATGAATGAACCTCACCCTGGGAGAACAATCTTCATGACCATGGTATCTCCTATGCAAAATAAGTATGATTTGGGATAGGGCTGGGGAGGGCCGCTGCTCAGGCACATCTCTGTCAAGTAAAGGAGATTCAACTGAGGCAGCACAAGGGAACTCTCATCTGGGGACAACAACTGCAGGGAGAACACATATTTTCAGATGAAAATCTTGGTCATGCTCTGGTTTCTCTTCAGAACGAACAAATCTTTCGCCTTTTACTAAAGATTTCCGTGGAGAGGAGCAAAACTGAGTTTTACCTCAATTTTTGCATGCCCCATCTTTTTGGATTTTCTTTTATCGGTTTAAAGATAGAATGAGTGTGCTTTAATGAAAGCTCATTTGCATAGAAATTACAGTAAATGTTTGTTTCTTTTCAAACAGAACTTTCTTGACCATGCTACTTGCTTGAAAGATCTGGGAGCACATGGAATACAGTACAAACCATGCTTATAGCAAGGAGAAGCCAGGTGAGAAATCTGCTTTCTTTCAAATTGGGCGCTCACTTTGATCTGAATGAGGACTGCTGGCATGGCACTCAGGCGACAGGTGGAATCTTGGTCATGCTCTGGTTTCTCTTCAGAATGAACAAATCTTTCGCCATTTATTAAAGATTTCCGTGGAGAGGAGCAAAACTGAGTTTTATCTCAATTTTTGCATGCCCCATATTATTGGGGTTTCTTTTATCAGTTTAAGGACAGAATGAGTGTGCTTTCTTGTTGGCTTTAATGTAAGTTTATTTGTATAACAATGACAATAAATGTCTGTTTCTTTTCAAACAGAACTTTCTTGACCATGCTACTTGCTTGAAAGATCTGGGAGCACATGGAAAAGAGTGCAAACCATGCTTATAGCAAGGGGAAGCCTGGTGAGAAATCTGCTTTCTTTCTTTCAAATTGGGTGCTCACTTTGAGCTGAATGAGGACTGCTGGCATGGCACTCAGGCGACAGGTGGAATCTTGGTCATGCTCTGGTTTCTCTTCAGAACGAACAAATCTTTCGCCTTTTACTAAAGATTTCCGTGGAGAGGAGCAAAACTGAGTTTTATCTCAAATTTTGCATTCCCCATCTTATTGGGGTTTTATTTTATCTGTTTAAAGATAGAACGAGTGTGCTTTAATGTAAGCTCATTTGCATAGAAATGACAGTAAATGTTTGTTTCTTTTCAAACAGAACTTTCTTGACTATACTAATTGCTTGAAAGATCTGGGAACACATGGAAAAGAGTACAAACCATGTTTATAGCTAGGGGAAGCCTGGTGAGAAATCTGCTATCTTTCTTTCAAATTGGGTGCTCACTTTGAGCTCAATGAGAACTGCTGGCATGGCACTCAGGCGACAGGTGGAATCTTGGTCATGCTCTGGTTTCTCTTCAGAACTAACAAATATTTCGCCTTTTATTAAAGATTTCCGTGGAGAGGAGCAAAACTGAGTTTTATCTCAATTTTTGCATGCCCCATATTATTGGGGTTTCTTTTATCAGTTTAAAGACAGAACGAGTGTGCTTTCTTGTTAGCTTTAATGTAAGTTGCCATAGATGCAGTGAAACACACGTGTAGGGCACGGCGTGTCCGCGTGTATTTGACTCATGTGAAATGTTATAAAACAAAAATATATGATTATGATGTTAGCTGTTAGTCTCCACTAATAGGGAATAGAAGCTGAGCTATAAGAAAGGAATACACTAGATATGATGTCACTTAGCAGATACAATGTCTAAAGTGCATACAGATAGCTACTAATAACTCTTGATAAGAAAGTATATCAGTGTGGGTATATTTATATGATGGGATATTGGGACTAGTGAATATATATCACTCCTGCTGTCCAGATTGGCAATAACCAGACAATTATGATAAGAGTAGAGATGTCACATGGGCTGCTATAGATATTAATTTAATGCTGTATGTGTCATTTGTTACAAATGGATACATTTTCTATGAGTCAGCCTAGCAGCTGCATGTTCTAACAGAACACTATCCTCACACAGAATCTGCTAACCTTGAGATAACTAAATGACAGTGTGTAACAGTCTCTTTACTATAAGACTGTTACAAAGTAATATATATATTTGAAGTCAGTCTAGCAGCTGTGTGTTCCAGCAGTTTATAAGACAAAGAAAATCTCCTATTGTGGAATCTAGACACATGGGACTGCTGGCCTGTGTCATACTATTTCTATGTAATACCAGTAACATGTATATAACTGTTACATAATTGTTACAAATGGATAAATCTTTGAGTCAGCCTAGCAGCTGCATGTCCTAACAGGACACCATAAATCCTTTACAGTGTAACAAATTGATTGGTAACACTTAAAGGCTGGAGAGCAGTTATATGCCTTACTAGCATACTCAATATACCACATTATTACACCAGTTACCACGATTATTGACAGCGCATTTGATATATTATATTACCCTCACACTGAGTCTGTTTACCTTTAGATAACTAAGTGACCGAATATGTAACAGTTTCTCTATCATAAGACTGTTACAAAGTGAGATAGATATATTTGGAAGTCAGTCAAACAGCTGTGTGTTTCAGCGGTTTATAAGAAAATTCCTCATTGTGGAATCTGGACCACTAAGGGTTATTATATATATAGCACATGGAATTGCCACATCTCCCTATATGATAATTTCATTACACTGTAACATAATAAGAATTAACTCTTTAACAGTGTAAATAGAGAGTAATGAATCTCTGACACATGGAATATATTATTTCTTAGATGAATTGGATAAACCATTATGACAGACACTTTGCTTCCTAATAAGAATTGAGGTGGCTATACCTCTAAGGAAAGCATTATTGCCTACGCCTAGATCAGATTAAATAAGATCTGGCTGAATATATGAAGGAAGGTTGCTATTTATATGAGAATTGGAATTGCTATATTCCTTAAGGCAACCCCACCGATTGATATATGTTGTCAATTAAGTATATCTGAACGGCTATATCTGGACCAGATTTAATAAGATCTGGCTGATTATATGAAGGAGGGCTGCTATTTATATTGGAATTGCCATATTCCTTAAGGCAACCGCACCTGTTGGTATATCTCGCCAATTAACTATATCTAAACAGCTAAATTAAAGCTATTCATCATTTTTTTAGTTTGGATATTAATAAATATGATCTTTCCATGATGCATAGAGATTTCCCTATCAAGTGATTCCTTATCCGATATAGAAAGCTATCCCCCTGTGGTATTGAATTTAGGAATATAGTCTTAGGGGACACAGAGAAATAAGTGATCCCCATCTACCTAAGCACCCCACAAATTGGAGGTTAGCTTACCGGTTATACTCAATCACCCCCACAAATTCGCCAATGGGGATGGCTTCCCGGGAGGTAACCCCTATTGAGTGAAGGGAGTATATAGGATACGACCCAGTGGTACCTGACGACATAGATACTAACAGCTATTTAATAACATTACGCTAGAAAGTGATTATTAGCAACATATATATCTATATAAACAACCCCGCCAGGGTTGTGCCTTCAAAAATAATCACACACGGACACGCTTTTTAAACCTTTTTTTCACATCTCTTTATTCTTCTTATGCACATGTATGTTAGTTCTGTGATTTTAACCTTTATGTTTCACTGCAGTTTGGGATAATAATATTAATATTTATCCAATTTTAATACATACTTAATAAAGGTTATATTTTATGATTCATTCATTCTGTCCAGTGCGTCAACAGTGCAGATTTCTTCTTGTTTTTTCTCCCAAATTCTATAACAATGACAGTAAATGTTGTTTCTTTTCAAACAGAACTTTCTTGACCATGCTACTTGCTTGAAAGATCTGGGAGCACATGGAAAACAGTACAAACCATGCAGTATCACAAGAGCCTTTATTTGATCTTTCATGAAGATAGAGCAGAATTGAGGACACGTCAACAATTTCTGCCGAAGGTGGTTCATCTTTCCACATGGTGCCTTTGGCCACTGACACCTTCGTTGAGTCAAAGTCTCTGGCTGTGGTCAGAACTTTGAAAATTTATGTCACCAGAACGGTTCAGATTAGGAAAACAGAGGCTCTGTTTGTCCTGTATGCTCCCAACAGGATTGGGTGTCCTGCTTCCATGTAGACCATTATGCGCTGGATCTGTGGTAAGATTCAGCATGCTCATTCCATGGCAGGATTGCCGTTACTGAATTAGGTGAAGACCCATTCTACTAGAAAGGTGGGTTCATCCTGGGCAGCTGGTCGGGGAGTCTCGGCATTGCAACTTTGCCGAGCAGCTATTTAGTAAACACTTTTGCTAAGTTTTACAAGTTTGATACCTTGGCTGATGATAACCTCAAGTTGGGTCATTCGGTGCTGCAGAGTCGTACGCACTCTCCCACCCGTTCAAGAGCTTTGGTATAACCCCATGGTTCTTAATGTGACCCCAGCATCCTCTAGGTCGTATGAGAAAATAGGATTTTAATACCTACCGGTAAATCCTTTTCTCTTAGTCCGTAGAGGATGCTGGGCACCCGTCCCAGTCCATACTGTGTCTGCAGTTATTACTTGTGGTTATACACATGTTATGTTATGGTTCTGGTCAGCTTTTTGCTGCAATTGTTCATGCCGTTGGCTTGTGTTCTGTTGAATGCCACGTTCTGCGGCATGCTTAAGGTGTGAGCTGGTAAGATGCTCACCTTAGTTTAACAATAAATCCTTTCCTCGAAATGTCCGTCTCCCTGGGCACAGTTCCTATAACTGGAGTCTGGAGGAGGGGCATAGAGGGAGGAGCCAGTTCACACCCTTTGAAAGTCTTAAAGTGCCCATGTCTCTTGCGGATCCCGTCTATACCCCATGGTTCTTAATGTGACCCCAGCATCCTCTACGGACTAAGAGAAAAGGATGCCCTTGCGCACTATCCTGACTTCTCCTCCCGTCTGCTTACTTTGTGCCTTCCAACGCACAATGCGAACTACAGGTGGTGCTGCAGGGCCCACACCCTTTTACTTGCCTTACAGAACAGCTCTGGAGCTGTTACAGTGCCCAGCTGCTGCAAGAAATCAGCTTGAATGCTTCAGGGGATGGGGCATGGCCAACATGAGCCCCACACCAAAGGAGGGTGGGGGTGTTTAATGCGAACTAGGGGTCATCCAAGCACCGCAAAAGGCCGCCATGCCCTGCATGCCCCTTTTCTCTTTTCATATGCAGATGAGGGTTCCAGCCAACTTTGGCCCACATCTTGGATGACATCACCGTATGCAAATCCGTCTTCTGCAGACCTTCCCCCAGGAATGCTTGTACTAGTTGTTGCATATGGTTTGATATTTGATGGTGCTTCAATATTAGGCAGCCTTCCACCCTCCCATGTTCATCTGAACAGATGTGGTCTCCCTGCAGTTGTTGTCCCCAGACGAGAGTTCCCTTGTGCGTCCTCAGTTGAATCTCCTTAACTTGACGGGGGAGGGGCTGCCCGAGCAGCCACCCTCCCCAGCCCTATCCCAACTCATACTTATTTTGCATATGAGATCTCTTGATCATGAAGATTGTTCTCACAGGGTGAGGTTCATCCATTATATTTTAAAATAGGAAGGTACAAATTACATATTTGAATTGCATCTATGTGCTGGATTCAAATGTCCACCCCCCCCTTCCTTTCTCAATTGTGCCCGTCAGCAGCTATTCTAAGGTTGCTGCCAATGGGTGTGACACATTAATTTCTTCTGTGGGGTACACTGGACTCCACAAGGATTCACATTGGGGTGTAGAGTAGGATCTTGATCTGAGGCACCAACCGGCTCAAAGCTTTTGACTGTTCCCAAGATGCTCAGCGCATCCTCCTCTATAACCCCGCTTCCATGAACAGGGAGCTCAGTTTGTAGTTGGTGCCTTCAGTAGCAGGCCACTTAACAGGGGCCTGCCTCAGGCAGCCTATTCTTAGCTATTAATTTTGACAAGAAAAGAAGAACTTGTTTTATGAGAATCTACAAGGGCTGCAGCAGGCTAGGTCTAATAGACATCTTTACTGCAGCTTCATCACTCCCAGCGGCGCTGTATACTCCCGTGCCCTGGTTGCTGGGTCACTGCAGCGGAGGCTCCAGTTTCTTCCTAAGGTCAGTCACACACACACCGCCCTTCCGGATCACGAGGCCGCTGATGAAGGGGAGCGTGGCCGTAGGGGGTGGACCGTGTGCGCACTGGCGTGGACACTGATTACTGGGCAGCCGCTCCACTAGCCACCAGGTACAGTTAAGGAGCACAGGTCTGGGAGTTTTACTCCTATATTAACCCAATTTTGTACTGCCCGCAGCGCATTGTGATAGGTAATAGGGCCTGATTCAGGTTGGAATGCAATCACAATAAGCGATCCAACTGCAAAAATTGCTAACAGCATACGCATGTGCCTGCATTTTCTGCGGCACCCCGCAGAGAATGCGATCGCCTCTGCCTGTCAATCGGGGCGGGGGGGGGGGAGAGGGGGGTCAGCAACACTCCATTTCCAAGTCAGGGATGGAGCGGTGCGGGGGCAAGGCTTCAAAATGGGGTCTGCAACGGAGGAGACACAGGGGGCGTGGTCACAGCGGCTGTATGACATCACATTCAGCCGCTGTGATCACAAAAATGGTGGCGGCTTCCTGCGCGCACATACAGTCTGCACCAGCAGGAGGCTACACCATTTTTTATGATCACGCTGAACTGCAGTGCGACTGCAATTACAGCATGGTCAAGAATGGAGGCGTCATGCTGGGTGGCCATGCCCTGTCACTGTGCAGGAGCCAGCACCGCACACACACTAGTCCCCGGGTGCAGCCCCCAACCCCCGGGACACCCGGAGCAACAAAATGTAGATTCAGGCCACCAGGCCACGCCCCTACCTATGAAACCATGCCTCCTTTTTACCATTGCGCTGCTTATCTGCGCGCACTGCATTACAATCTCCTTCGCCACCTCTCTGGGTGTCACCAGTGATAGTGACACCTCTGCCATGCTTGTAGCAGCTGGTCCTAAGATCTACGCCTCAAGCCCTGAGTGTTTGCCCTTGTGACTTGTTGATCATCATAGCGAAGCAGATGCTTACAGAAAACTGCAGGGGCTTAGATTGAAAATAAAAAAATTGATGGGTATAAGGTAGAGAGGAGCGGGTTCGGTTCTCCGAGAACCGAATTCCCGACGAACTCCACGTGGTTTACACTGGTCCGAGGCAGGCTCGGTTGTTCCCGCCTGACTCGGAAAACCTGAACAAGGGAAAATGTCATCATCCCGCTGTCGGATTCTCTCGAGATTCGGATTCCATATAAAGAGCTGCGCGTTGCCGCCATTTTTACTCGTGCATTGAAGAGAGAGCGGAGAGGACGTGGCTATGTTCTCTCAGTGGAAATCTCAATATCAGTGCTCAGTATCAGTGGTTACTTATTGCTGCTCAGTAATACTAGTAGTGTGTCTCTCCTGCTCAGTGTCAGTTCTCAGTAGTATCCTCATCAGTGCTCAGTATCACTGCTCATTGTCTTGTGCTGCATTGTGGTGCTCAGCATACTACAGTACATTACTAATAGTCCAGTGCTGCATCTTGCTGCTCAGTGTCAGTTCTAGTATCCTCATCAGTGCTCACTATCACTGCTCATTACATTGTGGTGTTCTGTATACTACAGTAACATAGTAATATAGTAACATATAGTAACATAGTTTTTGAGGTTGAATAGAGGCAAATTGCCCATCGTGTTCAACCTGTTTTAAGTTGTGATGATTCTACATACTTGCTGAATAATGTTTTATGACTAGTTAGCTACTATAACTCATGTTACCCCCGGATTAACCATGTTGATATTTTAAGTATTATAACCTTGGATAGCTTTTTCATTCAGAAATGTATCCATTCCTTTTTTAAATCCAATTACAGAGTCCGCCATTACCACCTTCCCTGGCAGGGAATTCCACATCCTGATTGCCCTAACAGTGAACATCATAGTATCTCACCTGGCAGGTAAGTAGGAGTTGGGCTAGAGCTGTGGAGGATTGCTGCTCGGGCACCCCCTGTCAAGTGAAGGAGATCCAACTGAGGCAGCACAAGGGAACTCTCGAAAGAAGAACAAGGCTAGAGGAAGATCTGAGACAAAGAAATCTGACTTTTACCAGAGCTGACCAGAGGAAAGCACAAACGCAGTCCCCCACTACCACAAATAATGCAGTCGAGTTTCCCACATTTGGGGAAATCACAGGGGTCAGCATACCCAGAGTGCAATGAATGAACCTCACCCTGGGAGAACAATCTTCATGACCATGGTATCTCCTATGCAAAATAAGTATGATTTGGGATAGGGCTGGGGAGGGCCGCTGCTCAGGCACATCTCTGTCAAGTAAAGGAGATTCAACTGAGGCAACACAAGGGAACTCCAAGCAGTGGGCCAAAGTTGGCTGGAACCCTCATCTGCATATGAAAAGAGAAAAGGGGTATGCAGGGCATGGCGGCCTTTTGCGGCGCTTGGATGACCCTTAGTTCGCATTAAACACCTCCACCCTCCGTCGGTGTGGGGCTCATGTTGGCTATGCCCCAGCCCCTGAAGCATTCAAGCTGATTTCTTGCAGCAGCTGGGCACTGTAACAGCTCCAGAGCTGCTCTGTAAGGCAAGTAAAAGGGTGTTGGCCCTGCAGCACTACCTGTAGTTTGCATTGTGCGTTGGAAGGCACAAAGTAAGCAGACAGGAGAAGTCAGGAGAGTGCACAAGGGCAAGGGCAGGGGCTCAAGAAAAGAGAAGTGGAAACAGACAGCAAACTAGGCTGGAGAGAGACCTGAGACAAAGAGATCTGAATTATACGAGTAGCCGACCAGAGGAAACACAAATTATGTAGTCAAGTGTCCCACATTTGGGGAAATCGTAGGAGCAGCACACCCAGAGTGCAATGGGTGAGCCTTGCCCTGGGAGAAGCACCTTCCTGATCATAGTATCTCACCTGGCAGGTAAGTAGGAGTTGGGCTAGAGCTGGGGAGGGTCGCTGCTCGGGCACCCCCCTGTCAAGTGAAGGAAATCCAACTGAGGCAGCACAAGGAAACTCTCAAAAAAAGAACAAGGCTAGAGGAAGATCTGAGACAAAGAAATCTGACTTTTACCAGAGCTGACCAGAGGAAAGCACAAACACAGTCCCCCACTACCACAAATAATGCAGTCGAGTTTCCCACATTTGGGGAAATCACAGGGGTCAGCATACCCAGAATGCAATGAATGAACCTCACCCTGGAAGAACAATCTTCATGACCATGGTATCTCCTATGCAAAATAAGTATGATTTGGGATAGGGCTGGGGATGGCCGCTGCTCAGGCACATCTCTGTCAAGTAAAGGAGATTCAACTGAGGCAGCACAAGAGAACTCTCATCTGGGAACAACAACTGCAGGGAGAACACATATTTTCAGATGAACATGGGAGAGCAGAAGGCTGCCTAATACTGAAGCACCCCAAACAACAAACCAAATGCAACAACTAGTACAAGCATTCCTGGGGGAAGGTCTGCAGAAGACGTATTTGCATACGGTGATGTCATCCAAGCAGTGGGCCAAAGTTGGCTGGAACCCTCATCTGCATATGAAAAGAGAAAAGGGGTATGCAGGGCATGGCGGCCTTTTGCGGCGCTTGGATGACCCTTAGTTCGCATTAAACACCTCCACCCTCCGTCGGTGTGGGGCTCATGTTGGCTATGCCCCAGCCCCTGAAGCATTCAAGCTGATTTCTTGCAGCAGCTGGGCACTGTAACAGCTCCAGAGCTGCTCTGAAAGGCAAGTAAAAGGGTGTGGGCCCTGCAGCACTACCTGTAGTTTGCATTGTGCGTTGGAAGGCACAAAGTAAGCAGACAGGAGAAGTCAGGAGAGTGCACAAGGGCATAGAAGGCAGCGGCTCAAGAAAAGAGAAGTGGAAACAGACAGCAAACTAGGCTGGAGAGAGACCTGAGACAAAGAGATCTGAATTATACGAGAGCCGACCAGGGGAAACGCAAATTATGCAGTCAAGTTTCCCACATTTGGGGAAATCGCAGGAGCAGCACACCCAGAGTGCAATGGGTGAGCCTTGCCCTGGGAGAAGCACCTTCATGATCATAGTATCTCACCTGGCAGTTATGTAGGAGTTGGGCTAGAGCTGGGGAGGGTCGCTGCTCGGGTACCCCCCTGTCAAGTGAAGGAGATCAAACTGAGGCAGCACAATGGAACTCTCGAAAGAAGAACAAGGCTAGAGGAAGATCTGAGACAAAGAAATCTGACTTTTACCAGAGCTGACCAGAGGAAAACACAAACACAGTCCCCCACTACCACAAATAATGCAGTTGAGTTTCCCACATTTGGGGAAATCACAGGGGTCAGCATACCCAGAATGCAATGAATGAACCTCACCCTGGGAGAACAATCTTTATGACCATGGTATCTCCTATGCAAAATAAGTATGATTTGGGATAGGGCTGGGGAGGGCCGCTGCTCAGGCACATCTCTGTCAAGTAAAGGAGATTCAACTGAGGCAGCACAAGGGAACTCTCATCTGGGGACAACAACTGCCGGGAGAACACATATTTTCAGATGAACATGGGAGGGCAGAAGGCTGCCTAATACTGAAGCACCCCCAAACAACAAACCAAATGCAACAACTAGTACAAGCATTCCTGGGGGAAGGTCTGCAGAAGACGGATTTGCATACAGTGATGTCATCCAAGCAGTGGGCCAAAGTTGGCTGGAACCCTCATCTGCATATGAAAAGAGAAAAGGGGTATGCAGGGCATGGCGGCCTTTTGCGGCGCTTGGATGACCCTTAGTTCGCATTAAACACCCCCACCCTACTTCGGTGTGGGGCTCATGTTGGCCATGCCCCAGCCCCTGAAGCATTCAAGCTGATTTCTTGCAGCAGCTTGGCACTGTAACAGCTCCAGAGCTGCTCTGTAAGGCAAGTAAAAGGGTGTGGGCCCTGCAGCACTACCTGTAGTTTGCATTGTGCATCGGAAGGCACAAAGTAAGCAGACAGGAGGAGAAGTCAGGATAGTGCACAAGGGTATAGAAGGGAGGGGCTCAAGAAAAAAGAAGTGGAAACAGACAGCAAACTAGGCTGGAGAGAGACCTGAGACAAAGAGATCTGAATTATATGAGAGCCGACTAGGGGAAACACAAATTATGCAATCAAGTTTCCCATATTTGGGGAAATCGCAGGGGCAGCACACCCAGAGTGCAATGGGTGAGCCTTGCCCTGGGAGAAGCAACTTCATGATCATAGTATCTCACCTGGCAGGTAAGTAGGAGTTGGGCTAGAGCTGGGGAGGGTCGCTGCTCGGGCACCCCCCTGTCAAGTGAAGGAGATCCAACTGAGGCAGCACAAGGGAACTCTTGAAAGAAGAACAAGGCTAGAGGAAGATCTGAGACAAAGAAATCTGACTTTTACCAGAGCTGACCAGAGGAAAGCACAAACACAGTCCCCCACTACCACAAATAATGCAGTTGAGTTTCCCACATTTGGGGAAATCACAGAGGTCAGCATACCCAGAACGCAATGAATGAACCTAACCCTGGGAGAACAATCTTCATGACCATGGTATCTCCTATGCAAAATAAGTATGATTTGGGATAGGGCTGGGGAGGGCCGCTGCTCAGGCACATCTCTGTCAAGTAAAGGAGATTCAACTGAGGCAGCACAAGGGAACTCTCATCTGGGGACAACAACTGCAGGGAGAACACATATTTTCAGATGAACATGGGAGGGCAGAAGGCTGCCTAATACTGAAGCACCCCCAAACAACAAACCAAATGCAACAACTAGTGCAAGCATTCCTGGGGGAAGGCCTGCCGCAGATGGATTTGCATATGGTGATGTCATCCAAGCAGTGGGTCAAAGTTGGCTTCAACCCTCGTCTGCATATGAAAAGAGAAAAGGGGCATGCAGGGCATGGCGGCCTTTTGCGGCGCTTGGCTGACCCCTAGTTTGCATTAAACACCTCCACCCTCCGTCGGTGTGGGGCTCATGTTGGCTATGCCCCAGCCCCTGAAGCATTCAAGCTGATTTCTTGCTGCAGCTGGGCACTGTAACAGCTCCAGAGCTGCTCTGTAAGGCAAGTAAAAGGGTGTGGGCCCTGCAGCACTACCTGTAGTTTGCATTGTGCGTTGGAAGGCACAAAGTAAGCAGACAGGAGAAGTCTGGAGAGTGCACAAGGGCATAGAAGGCAGCGGCTCAAGAAAAGAGAAGTGGAAACAGACAGCAAACTAGGCTGGAGAGAGACCTGAGACAAAGAGATCTGAATTATACGAGAGCCGACCAGGGGAAACACAAATTATGCAGTCAAGTTTCCCACAGGAGTATATAGGATACGACCCAGTGGTACCTGACGACATAGATACTAACAGCTATTTAATAACATTACGCTAGAAAGTGATTATTAGCAACATATATATCTATATAAACAACCCCGCCAGGGTTGTGCCTTCAAAAATAATCACACACGGACACGCTTTTTAAACCTTTTTTTCACATCTCTTTATTCTTCTTATGCACATGTATGTTAGTTCTGTGATTTTAACTTTTATGTTTCACTGCAGTTTGGGATAATAATATTAATATTTATCCAATTTTAATACATACTTAATAAAGGTTATATTTTATGATTCATTCATTCTGTCCAGTGCGTCAACAGTGCAGATTTCTTCTTGTTTTTTCTCCCAAATTCTATAACAATGACAGTAAATGTTGTTTCTTTTCAAACAGAACTTTCTTGACCATGCTTCTTGCTTGAAAGATCTGGGAGCACATGGAAAACAGTACAAACCATGCAGTATCACAAGAGCCTTTATTTGATATTTCATGAAGATAGAGCAGAATTGAGGACACGTCAACTATTTCTGCCGAAGGTGGTTCATCTTTCCACATGGTGCCTTTGGCCACTGACACCTTCGTTGAGTCAAAGTCTCTGGCTGTGGTCAGAACTTTGAAAATTTATGTCACCAGAACGGTTCAGATTAGGAAAACAGAGGCTCTGTTTGTCCTGTATGCTCCCAACAGGATTGGGTGTCCTGCTTCCATGTAGACAATTATGCGCTGGATCTGTGGTAAGATTCAGCATGCTCATTCCACGGCAGGATTGCCGTTACTGAATTAGGTGAAGACCCATTCTACTAGAAAGGTGGGTTCATCCTGGGCAGCTGGTCGGGGAGTCTCGGCATTGCAACTTTGCCGAGCAGCTATTTAGTAAACACTTTTGCTAAGTTTTACAAGTTTTAGAGTAAAGGAGATTCAACTGAGGCAGCACAAGGGAACTCTCATCTGGGGACAACAACTGCAGTGAGAACACATATTTTCAGATGAACATGGGAGGGCAGAAGGCTGCCTAATACTGAAGCACCCCCAAACAACAAACCAAATGCAACAACTAGTACAAGCATTCCTGGGGGAAGGTCTGCAGAAGACGGATATGCATATAGTGATGTCATCCAAGCAGTGGGCCAAAGTTGGCTGGAACCCTCATCTGCATATGAAAAGAGAAAAGGGGTATGCAGGGCATGGCGGCCTTTTGCGGCGCTTGGATGACCCTTAGTTCGCATTAAACACCCCCACCCTCCTTCGGTGTGGGGCTCATGTTGGCCATGCCCCAGCCCCTGAAGCATTCAAGCTGATTTCTTGCAGCAGCTTGGCACTGTAACAGCTCCAGAGCTGCTCTGTAAGGCAAGTAAAAGGGTGTGGGCCCTGCAGCACTACCTGTAGTTTGCATTGTGCATTGGAAGGCACAAAGTAAGCAGACAGGAGGAGAAGTCAGGATAGTCCACAAGGGTATAGAAGGGAGGGGCTCAAGAAAAAAGAAGTGGAAACAGACAGCAAACTAGGCTGGAGAGAGACCTGAGACAAAGAGATCTGAATTATATGAGAGCCGACCAGGGGAAACACAAATTATGCAGTCAAGTTTCCCACATTTGGGGAAATCGCAGGGGCAGCACACCCAGGTGAGATACTATAATCAGGAAGGTGCTTCTCCCAGGGCAAGGCTCACCCATTGCACACTGGGTGTGCTGCTCCTACGATTTCCCCAAATGTGGGACACTTGACTGCATAATTTGTGTTTCCTCTGGTCGGCTCTCGTATAATTCAGATCTCTTTGTCTCAGGTCTCTCTCCAGCCTAGTTTGCTCTCTGTTTCCACTTCTTTTTTCTTGAGCCCCTCCCTTCTATACCCTTGTGCACTATCCTGACTTCTCCTCCCGTCTGCTTACTTTGTGCCTTCCAATGCACAATGCAAACTACAGGTAGTGCTGCAGGGCCCACACCCTTTTACTTGCCTTACAGAGCAGCTCTGGAGCTGTTACAGTGCCCAGCTGCTGCAAGAAATCAGCTTGAATGCTTCATGGGATGGGGCATGGCCAACATGAGCCCCACACCAAAGGAGGGTGGGGGTGTTTAATGCGATCTAGGGGTCATCCAAGCACCGCAAAAGACCGCCATGCCCTGTACGCCCCTTTTCTCTTTTCATATGCAGATGAGGGTTGAAGCCAACTTTGACCCACTGCTTGGATAACATCACCATATGCAAATCCATCTGCTGCAGGCCTTCCCCCAGGAATGCTTGCACTAGTTGTTGCATTTGGTTTGTTGTTTGGGGGTGCTTCAGTATTAGGCAGCCTTCTGCCCTCCCATGTTCATCTGAAAATATGTGTTCTCCCTGCAGTTGTTGTCCCCATATGAGAGTTCCCTTGTGCTGCCTCAGTTGAATCTCCTTTACTTGACAGAGATGTGCCTGAGCAGCGGCCCTCCCCAGCCCTATCCCAAATCATACTTATTTTGCATAGGAGACACCATGGTCATGAAAATTGTTCACCCAGGGTGAGGTTCATTCATTGCATTCTGGGTATGCTGACCCCTGTGATTTACCCAAATGTGGGAAACTCGCCTGCATTATTTGTGGTAGTTGGGGACTGTGTTTGTGTTTTCCGCTGGTCAGCTCTGGTAAAAGTCAGATTTCTTTGTCTCAGATCTTCCTCTAGCCTTGTTCTTCTTTTGAGAGTTCCATTGTGCTGCCTCAGTTGGATCTCCTTCACTTGACAGGGGGGTGCCCGAGCAGCGACCCTCCCCAGCTCTAGCCCAACTCCTACTTACCTGCCAGGTGAGATACTATGATCTTGAAGGTGCTTCTCCCAGGGCAAGGCTCAACCATTGCACTCTGGGTGTGCTGCCCCTGCGATTTCCCCAAATATGGGAAACTTGACTGCATAATTTGTGTTTCCCCTGGTCGGCTCTCGTATAATTCAGATCTCTTTGTCTCAGGTCTCTCTCCAGCCTAGTTTGCTGTCTGTTTCCACTTCTCTTTTCTTGAGCCGCTCCCTTCTATGCCCTTGCGCACTATCCTGACTTCTCCCGTCTGCTTACTTTGTGCCTTCCAACGCACAATGCGAACTACAGGTAGTGCTGCAGGGCCCACACCCTTTTATTTGCCTTACAGAGCAGCTCTGGAGCTGTTACAGTGCCCAGCTGCTGCAAGAAATCAGCTTGAATGCTTCAGGGGCTGGGGCATAGCCAACATGAGCCCCACACCGAAGGAGGGTGGAGGTGTTTAATGCGAACTAGGGGTCATCCAAGCGCCGCAAAAGGCCGCCATGCCCTGCATAACCCTTTTCTCTTTTCATATGCAGATGAGGGTTCCAGCCAACTTTGGCCCACTGCTTGGATGACATCACCGTATGCAAATTCGTCTCCTGCAGACCTTCCCCCAGGAATGCTTGTACTAGTTATTGCATATGGTTTGATATTTGATGGTGCTTCAGTATTAGGCAGCCTTCCGCCCTCCCATGTTCATCTGAAAAAATGTGGTCTCCCTGCAGTTGTTGTCCTCAGACGAGAGTTCCCTTGTGCTTCCTCAGTTGAATCTCCTTAACTTGACGGGGGAGGGGCTTGCCCGAGCAGCCACCCTCCCCAGCCCTATCCCAACTCATACTTATTTTGCATATGAGATCTCTATATCATGAAGATTGTTATCACAGGGTGAAGTTCATCCATTATATTTTAAAATAGGAAGGTTCAAATTACATATTTGAATTGCATCTATGTGCTGGATTCAAATGTCCCCCCCCCTTCCTTTCTCAATTGTGCCCGTCAGCAGCTATTCTAAGGTTGCTGCCAATGGGTGTGACACATTAATTTCTTCTGTGGGGTACACTGGACTCCACAAGGATTCACATTGGGGTGTAGAGTAGGATCTTGATCTGAGGCACCAACCGGCTCAAAGCTTTTGACTGTTCCCAAGATGCTCAGCGCATTCTCCTCTATAACCCCGCTTCCATGAACAGGGCGCTCAGTTTGTAGTTGGTGCCTTCAGTAGCAGGCCACTTAACAGGGGCCTGCCTCAGGCAGCCTATTCTTAGCTATTAATTTTGACAAGAAAATAAGAACTTTTTTTTATGAGAATCTACAAGGGCTGCAGCAGGCTAGGTCTAATAGACATCTTTACTGCAGCTTCATCACTCCCAGCGGCGCTGTATACTCCCGTGCCCTGGTTGCTGGGTCACTGCAGCGGAGGCTCCGGTTTCTTCCTAAGGTCAGTCACACACGCACCACCCTTCCGGATCACGAGGCCGCTGATGAAGGGGAGCGTGGCCGTAGGGGGTGGACCGTGTGCGCACTGGCGTGGACACTGATTACTGGGCAGCCGCTCCACGAGCCACCAGGTACAGTTAAGGAGCACAGGTCTGGGGTTTTTTCTCCCATATTAAACCAATTTTGTACTGCCCGCAGCGCATTGTGATAGGTAATAGGGCCTGATTCAGGTTGGATTGCAATCACAGTAAGCGATCCAACTGCAAAAATTGCTAAGAGCATACGCATGTGCCTGCATTTTCTGCGGCACCCCGCAGAGAATGCGATCGCCTCTGCCTGTCAATCGGGGCAGGGGGGGAGAGGGGGGTCAGCAACACTCCATTTCCAAGTCAGGGATGGAGCGGTGCGGGGGCAAGGCTTCAAAATGGGGTCTGCAACGGAGGAGACACAGGGGGCGTGGTCACAGCGGCTGTATGACATCACATTCAGCCGCTGTGATCACAAAAATGGTGGCGGCTTCCTGCGCGCACATACAGTCTGCACCAGCAGGAGGCTACACCATTTTTTATGATCACGCTGAACTGCAGTGCGACTGCAATTACAGATTGGTCAAGAAGGGAGGCGTCATGCTGGGTGGCCATGTCCTGTCACTGTGCAGGAGCCAGCACCGCTCACACACTAGTCCCCGGGTGCAGCCCCCAACCCCCGGGACACCCGGAGCAACAAAATGTAGATTCAGGCCACCAGGCCACGCCCCTACCTATGAAACCATGCCTCCTTTTTACCATTGCGCTGCTTATCTGCGCGCACTGCATTACAATCTCCTTCGCCACCTCTCTGGGTGTCACCAGTGATAGTGACACCTCTGCCATGCTTGTAGCAGCTGGTCCTAAGATCTACGCCTCAAGCCCTGAGTGTTTGCCCTTGTGACTTGTTGATCATCATAGCGAAGCAGATGCTTACAGAAAACTGCAGGGGCTTAGATTGAAAATAAAAAAATATATGGGTATAAGGTAGAGAGGAGCGGGTTCGGTTCTCCGAGAACCGAATTCCCCACGAACTCCACGTGGTTTACACTGGTCCGAGGCAGGCTCGGTTGTTCCCGCCTGACTCGGAAAACCTGAACAAGGGAAAATGTCATCATCCCGCTGTCGGATTCTCGCGAGATTCGGATTTCATATAAAGAGCTGCGCGTTGCCGCCATTTTTACTCGTGCATTGAAGAGGGAGCGGAGAGGACGTGGCTATGTTCTCTCAGTGGAAATCTCAATATCAGTGCTCAGTATCAGTGGTTACTTATTGCTGCTCAGTAATACTAGTAGTGTGTCTCTCCTGCTCAGTGTCAGTTCTCAGTAGTATCCTCATCAGTGCTCAGTATCACTGCTCATTGTCTTGTGCTGCATTGTGGTGCTCAGCATACTACAGTACATTACTAATAGTCCAGTGCTGCATCTTGCTGCTCAGTGTCAGTTCTAGTATCCTCATCAGTGCTCACTATCACTGCTCATTACATTGTGGTGTTCTGTATACTACAGTAACATAGTAATATAGTAACATATAGTAATATAGTTTTTGAGGTTGAAAAGAGGCAAATTGCCCATCGTGTTCAACCTGTTTTAAGTTGTGATGATTCTACATACTTGCTGAATAATGTTTTATGACTAGTTAACTACTACAACTCATGTTACCCCCGGATTAACCATGTTGATATTTTAAGTATTATAACCTTGGATAGCTTTTTCATTCAGAAATGTATCCATTCCTTTTTTAAATCCAATTACAGAGTCCGCCATTACCACCTTCCCTGGCAGGGAATTCCACATCCTGATTGCCCTAACAGTGAAGATCATAGTATCTCACCTGGCAGGTAAGTAGGAGTTGGGCTAGAGCTGTGGAGGATTGCTGCTTGGGCACCCCCTGTCAAGTGAAGGAGATCCAACTGAGGCAGCACAAGGGAACTCTCGAAAGAAGAACAAGGCTAGAGGAAGATCTGAGACAAAGAAATCTGACTTTTACCAGAGCTGACCAGAGGAAAGCACAAACACAGTCCCCCACTACCACAAATAATGCAGTCGAGTTTCCCACATTTGGGGAAATCACAGGGGTCAGCATACCCAGAATGCAATGAATGAACCTCACCCTGGGAGAACAATCTTCATGACCAAGGTATCTCCTATGCAAAATAAGTATGATTTGGGATAGGGCTGGGGAGGGCCGCTGCTCAGGCACATCTCTGTCAAGTAAAGGAGATTCAACTGAGGCAGCACAAGGGAACTCTCATCTGGGGACAACAACTGCAGGGAGAACACATATTTTCAGATGAACATGGGAGGGCAGAAGGCTGCCTAAAACTGAAGCACCCCCAAACAACGAACCAAATGCAACTACTAGTGCAAGCATTCCTGGGGGAAGGCCTGCAGCAGATGGATTTGCATATGGTGATGTCATCCAAGCAGTGGGTCAAAGTTGGCTTCAACCCTCGTCTGCATATGAAAAGAAAAAAGGGGTGTGCAGGGCATGGCGGCCTTTTGCGGCGCTTGGATGACCCCTAGTTCGCATTAAACACCTCCACCCTCCTTCGGTGTGGGGCTCATGTTGGCTATGCCCCAGCCCCTGAAGCATTCAAGCTGATTTCTTGCAGCAGCTGGGCACTGTAACAGCTCCAGAGCTGCTCTGTAAAGCAAGTAAAAGGGTGTGGGCCCTGCAGCACTACCTGTAGTTTGCATTGTGCGTTGGAAGGCACAAAGTAAGCAGATGGGAGAAGTCAGGATAGTGCACAAGGGTATAGAAGGGAGGGGCTCAAGAAAAAAGAAGTGGAAACAGACAGCAAACTAGGCTGGAGAGAGACCTGAGACAAAGAGATCTGAATTATATGAGAGCCGACCAGGGGAAACACAAATTATGCAGTCAAGTTTCCCACATTTGGGGAAATCGCAGGGGCAGCACAGCCAGAGTGCAATGGGTGAGCCTTGCCCTGGGAGAAGCATCTTCATGATCATAGTATCTCACCTGGCAGGTAAGTAGGAGTTGGGCTAGAGCTGGGGAGGGTCGCTGCTCGGGCACCCCCCTGTCAAGTGAAGGAGATCCAACTGAGGCAGCACAAGGGAACTCTCGAAAGAAGAACAAGGCTAGAGGAAGATCTGAGACAAAGAAATCTGACTTTTACCAGAGCTGACCAGAGGAAAGCACAAACACAGTCCCCCACTACCACAAATAATGCAGTTGAGTTTCCCACATTTGGGGAAATCACAGGGGTCAGCATACCCAGAATGCAATGAATGAACCTAACCCTGGGAGAACAATCTTCATGACCATGGTATCTCCTATGCAAAATAAGTATGATTTGGGATAGGGCTGGGGAGGGCCGCTGCTCAGGCACATCTCTGTCAAGTAAAGGAGATTCAACTGAGGCAGCACAAGGGAACTCTCATCTGGGGACAACAACTGCAGGGAGAACACATATTTTCAGATGAACATGGGAGGGCAGAAGGCTGCCTAATACTGAAGCACCCCCAAACAACAAACCAAATGCAACAACTAGTGCAAGCATTCCTGGGGGAAGGCCTGCAGCAGATGGATTTGAATATGGTGATGTCATCCAAGCAGTGGGTCAAAGTTGGCTTCAACCCTCGTCTGCATATGAAAAGAATAAAGGGGTGTGCAGGGCATGGCGGCCTTTTGCGGCGCTTGGATGACCCCTAGTTCGCATTAAACACCTCCACCCTCCTTCGGTGTGGGGCTCATGTTGGCTATGCCCCAGCCCCTGAAGCATTCAAGCTGATTTCTTGCAGCAGCTGGGCACTGTAACAGCTCCAGAGCTGTTCTGTAAAGCAAGTAAAAGGGTGTGGGCCCTGCAGCACTACCTGTAGTTTGTATTGTGCGTTGGAAGGCACAAAGTAAGCAGACGGGAGAAGTCAGGATAGTGCACAAGGGTATAGAAGGGAGGGGCTCAAGAAAAAAGAAGTGGAAACAGACAGCAAACTAGGCTGGAGAGAGACCTGAGACAAAGAGATCTGAATTATATGAGAGCCGACCAGGGGAAACACAAATTATGCAGTCAAGTTTCCCACATTTGGGGAAATCGCAGGGGCAGCACACCCAGAGTGCAATGGGTGAGCCTTGCCCTGGGAGAAGCATCTTCCTGATCATAGTATCTCACCTGGCAGGTAAGTAGGAGTTGGGCTAGAGCTGGGGAGGGTCGCTGCTCGGGCACCCCCCTGTCAAGTGAAGGAGATCCAACTGAGGCAGCACAAGGGAACTCTCGAAAGAAGAACAAGGCTAGAGGAAGATCTGAGACAAAGAAATCTGACTTTTACCAGAGCTGACCAGAGGAAAGCACAAACACAGTCCCCCACTACCACAAATAATGCAGTTGAGTTTCCCACATTTGGGGAAATCACAGGGGTCAGCATACCCAGAATGCAATGAATTAACCTAACCCTGGGAGAACAATCTTCATGACCATGGTATCTCCTATGCAAAATAAGTATGATTTGGGATAGGGCTGGGGAGGGCCGCTGCTCAGGCACATCTCTGTCAAGTAAAGGAGATTCAACTGAGGCAGCACAAGGGAACTCTCATCTGGGGACAACAACTGCAGGGAGAACACATATTTTCAGATGAACATGGGAGGGCAGAAGGCTGCCTAATACTGAAGCACCCCCAAACAACAAACCAAATGCAACAACTAGTGCAAGCATTCCTGGGGGAAGGCCTGCCGCAGATGGATTTGCATATGGTGATGTCATCCAAGCAGTGGGTCAAAGTTGGTTCAAACACCTTTGCAAAGTTCTATAAGTTTGATACCCTGGCTGAGGAGGACCTCCTGTTTGCTCAATCGGTGCTGCAAAGTCATCCGCACTCTCCTGCCCGTTTGGGAGCTTTGGTATAATCCCCATGGTCCTTACGGAGTCCCCAGCATCCTCTAGGACGTAAGAGAAAATAAGATTTTAAACCTACCGGTAAATCTTTTTCTCGTAGTCCGTAGAGGATGCTGGGTGCCCGTCCCAAGTGCGGTCTACTTCTGCAAGACTTGTATATAGTTATTGCTTACATAAGGGTTATATGTTAGTTTTCATCGGTCTTGGACTGATGCTATGTTGTTTTCATACTGTTAACTGGGTAGTATATCACAAGTTATACGGTGTGATTGGTGTGGCTGGTATGAATCTTGACCTTGGATTAACAAAAATCCTTTCCTCGTACTGTCCGTCTCCTCTGGGCACAGTTTCTCTAACTGAGGTATGGAGGAGGGGCATAGAGGGAGGAGCCAGTGCACACCCAGATCTAAAGTCTTTCTTAAAGTGCCCATGTCTGCTGCGGAGCCCGTCTATCCCCCATGGTCCTTACGGAGTCCCCATCATCCTCTACGGACTACGAGAAAAAAAAATTACCGGTAGGTTTAAAATGTTATTTTTTTCTCTGCAACCCACTGCTAAATTGTGCTTCCTAGCTGTTTTTTATAAAATCACTTAATTAAATCTAACTCTGATTACGTCAGAGAAGGCCAGGTACCCTACACCATAAGAGGGGGTTTGAAATTTTGACTTGTCTACTTAAAGATCACCAAAATCTGATGACAAGGTCAATTACATCCCTGGGTGGGATTGAACCACCAACCTTTTGGTTAATAGCCCATGTAAGTGCAAGAAATCCTGAAGCACTCGCTCATCATGAGAAAGTACCAATGTGTTTCTTACAAAAATTCTCCAGATTATTGACTTTTTAAAGTTTTTCTAGGAAACGTTCTAGATGAATGCTTATTAGCCTTTGTCAGTATTGACTTTCGCAAGGTGTCTCTGTGGCGCAATCGGTTAGCATGTTTGGCTATTAACCAAAAGGTTGGTGGTTCAATCCCACCCAGGGATGTAATTGACCTTGTAATCAGATTTTGGTGATCTTTAAGTAGACAAGTCAAAATTTCAAAAACCCCCCTTATGGTGTAGGGTACCTGGCCTTCTCTGATGTAATCAGAGTTAGATTTGATTAAGTGATTTTATAAAAAAACAGCTAGGAAGCACAATTTAGCAGTGAGTTGCAGAGAAAAAAAATTATGCTGGCAGAAAAGTCCAATTGAGTGATTAAACAGCTCTTCATTTTCTGATTTTATGTTTATGCTAACAAATTTGCTCTCTGAAAAGTGTCCACAAAGCCAAGTCTCTGATTAACACCTTTGTAGGAATGGTTTTTCACCTATTACTGAATTAAACTTGCTTCATTGGAAAGGCATCAAAGATGCATCCTCATTTCAATGTCTACTGAAATAATACAGGTTGACACCAGGAAACGTCACTGCATCCTTGCTGCTTCCTCATGGGGAAGTCTGTTTAATGTGAAAACAAGGTGATATCTAATCAGCACACAGGTAAGGAATTAAGAAAATCTTTCTTTATGGGTGAAGATGTTTCTCACAAATTGTTGTCCCAATGCATCATTGAAATTCAAGATGGAAGATGATTTTCATATATCACTTGTACATTTTGCATTGCTCTTCTGGTGACAATGTAGTTTGTTTTTGTCAATTACCATTTCAGTAATAGGGTAAAGAAAATTAAGTGGATTTTTTAAAGAAAACAATGCTGTCAATATACTATTAAAACAAATTAAAATGATAAAAGTTATTGTACTTTAAGTAAAAATAAAAGTGCCAAAATATCAATCCCAGTTTTTGATTACTTTAATTATAAAAAAAAAAATGCACATAGCAGAGGATAGTTTCGATCAATCGACCTCTGGGTTATGGGCCCAGCATGCTTCCATTGCACTACTCTGCTGCTCATGGAAGTGTCAGAGATCCTGAAGACTAAATTGATTAAAGGCCTTAAAGTACTGGACTATAAGGAAAGACTTACTAGGCTGAATATTTATACACTAGAAAAGAGGTGCCTAAGAGGAGATATTATTAATATCTTCAAATATGTAAAGATACATAACAAAGAGTTATCAGAGGAATTATTTATTAAAAGAACACGTGGTCACTCGCTGCGACTGGAGGAAAGTTCAGAATGCAATGGAGGAAAGGTTTCTTCACTGTTAGGGCAATCAGGATGTGGAATTCCCTGCCAGGGAAGGTGGTAATGGCGGACTCTGTAATTGGATTTAAAAAAGGAATGGATACATTTCTGAATGAAAAAGCTATCCAAGGTTATAATACTTAAAATATCAACATGGTTAATCCGGGGGTAACATGAGTTATAGTAGCTAACTAGTCATAAAACATTATTCAGCAAGTATGTAGAATCATCACAACTTAAAACAGGTTGAACACGATGGGCAATTTGCCTCTATTCAACCTCAAAAACTATGTTACTATATTACTATGTTATTGTAGTATACAGAACACCACAGTGCAATGAGCAGTGATAGTGAGCACTGATGAGGATACTAGAACTGACACTGAGCAGCAAGATGCAGCACTGGACTATTAGTAATGTACTGTATTATGCTGAGCAACACAATGCAGCACAAGACAATGAACAGTGATACTGAGCACTGATGAGGATACTACTGAGAACTGACACTGAGCAGGAGAGACACACTACTAGTATTACTGAGCAGCAATAAGTAACCACTGATACTGAGCACTGATATTGAGATTTCCACTGAGAGAACATAGCCACGTCCTCTCCGCTCTCTCTTCAATGCACGAGTAAAAATGGCAGCAACGCGCAGCTCTTTATATGGAATCCGAATCTCGCGAGAATCCGACAGCGGGATGATGACATTTTCCCTTGTTCAGGTTTTCCGAGTCAGGCGGGAACAACCGAGCCTGCCTCGGACCAGTGTAAACCACGTGGAGTTCGTGGGGAATTCGGTTCTCGGAGAACCGAACCCGCTCCTCTCTACCTTATACCCTATCAATTTTTTTATTTTCAATCTAAGCCCCTGCAGTTTTCTGTAAGCATCTGCTTCGCTATGATGATCAACAAGTCACAAGGGCAAACACTCAGGGTTTGAGGCGTAGATCTTAGGACCAGCTGCTACAAGCATGGCAGAGGTGTCACTATCACTGGTGACACCCAGAGAGGTGGCGAGGGAGATTGTAATGCAGTGCGCGCAGATAAGCAGTGCAATGGTAAAAAGGAGGCATGGTTTCATAGGTAGGGGCGTGGCCTGGTGGCCTGAATCTACATTTTGTTGCTCCGGGTGTCCCGGGGGTTGGGGGCTGCACCCGGGGACTAGTGTGTGAGCGGTGCTGGCTCCTGCAAAGTGACAGGGCATGGCCACCCAGCATGACGCCTCCCTTCTTGACCATGCTGTAATTGCTGTCGCACTGCAGTTCAGCGTGATCATAAAAAATGGTGTAGGCTCCTGCTGGTGCAGACTGTATGTGCGCGCAGGAAGCCGCCACCATTTTTGTGATCACAGCGGCTGAATGTGATGTCATACAGTCGCTGTGACCACGCCCCCTGTGTCTCCTCCGTTGCAGACCCCATTTTGAAGCCTTGCCCCCGCACCGCTCCATCCCTGACTTGGAAATGGAGTGTTGCTGACCCACCTCTCCCCCCCTTCCCCGCCCCGATTGACAGGCAGAGGCGATCACATTCTCTGCGGGGGTGCCGCAGAAAATGCAGGCACATGCGTATGCTCTTAGCAATTTTTGCAGTTGGATCGCTTATTGTGATTGCAATCCAACCTGAATCAGGCCCTATTACCTATCACAATGCGCTGCGGGCAGTACAAAATTGGGTTAATATAGGAGAAAAACCCCCAGACCTGTGCTCCTTAACTGTACCTGGTGGCTAGTGGAGCGGCTGCCCAGTAATCAGTGTCCACCGCAGTGCGCACACGGCCCACCCCCTACGGCCTCGCTCCCCTTCAGCAGCGGCCTCGTGATCCGGAAGGGTGGTGTGTGTGTGACTGACCTTAGGATGAAACCGGAGCCTCCGCTGCAGTGACCCAGCAACCAGGGCACGGGAGTATACAGCGCCGCTGGGAGTGATGAAGCTGCAGTAAAGATGTCTATTAGACCTAGCCTGCTGCAGCCCTTGTAGATTCTCATAAAACAAGTTCTTCTTTTCTTGTCAAAATTAATAGCTAAGAATAGGCTGCCTGAGGCAGGCCCCTGTTAATTGGCCTGCTACTGAAGGCACCAACTACAAACTGAGCTCCCTGTTCATGGAAGCGGGGTTATAGAGGAGAATGCACTGAGCTTCTTGGGAACAGTCAAAAGCTTTGAGCCGGTTGGTGCCTCAGATCAAGATCCTACTCTACACCCCAATGTGAATCCTTGTGGAGTCCAGTGTACCCCACAGAAGAAATTAATGTGTCACACCCATTGGCAGCAACCTTAGAATAGCTGCTGACGGGCACAATTGAGAAAGGAAGGGGGGGGGGGGGGGACATTTGAATCCAGCACATAGATGCAATTCAAATATGTAATTCGTACCTTCCTATTTTAAAATATAATGGATGAACCTCACCCTGTGAGAACAATCTTCATGATCAAGAGATCTCATATGCAAAATAAATATGAGTTGGGATAGGGCTGGGGAGGGCTGCTCGGGCAGCACCTCCCCCGTCAAGTTAAGGAGATTCAACTGAGGAAGCACAAGGGAACTCTCGTCTGGGGACAACAACTGCAGGGAGACCACATCTTTTCAGATGAACATGGGAGGGCGGAAGGCTGCCTAATACTGAAGCACCATATGCAACAACTAGTACAAGCATTCCTGGGGGAAGGTCTGCAGCAGATGGATTTGCATACGGTGATGTTATCCAAGCAGTGGGCCAAAGTTGACTGGAACCCTCATCTGCATATGAAAAGAGAAAAGGGGCATGCAGGGCATGGCGGCCTTTTGCAGTGCTTGGATGACCCCTAGTTCACATTAAACACCCCCACCCTCCTTTGGTGTGGGGCTCATGTTGGCCATGCCCCATCCCCTGAAGCATTCAAGCTGATTTCTTGCAGCAGCTGGGCACTGTAACAGCTCCAGAGCTGTTCTGTAAGGCAAGTAAAAGGGTGTGGGCCCTGCAGCACCACCTGTAGTTCGCATTGTGCGTTGGAAGGCACAAAGTAAGCAGACGGGAGGAGAAGTCAGGATAGTGCGCAAGGGCATTCTTTTCTCTTAGTCCGTAGAGGATGCTGGGGTCACATTAAGAACCATGGGGTATAGACGGGATCCGCAAGAGACATGGGCACTTTAAGACTTTCAAAGGGTGTGAACTGGCTCCTCCCTCTATGCCCCTCCTCCAGACTCCAGTTATAGGAACTGTGCCCAGGGAGACGGACATTTCGAGGAAAGGATTTATTGTTAAACTAAGGTGAGCATCTTACCAGCTCACACCTTAAACATGCCGCAGAACGTGGCATTCAACAGAACACAAGCCAACGGCATGAACAATTGCAGCAAAAAGCTGACCAGAACCATAACACAACATGTGTATAACCACAAGTAATAACTGCAGACACAGTATGGACTGGGACGGGTGCCCAGCATCCTCTACAGACTAAGAGAAAAGGATTTACCGGTAGGTATTAAAATCCTATTTTCTCATACGACCTAGAGGATGCTGGGGTCACATTAAGAACCATGGGGTTATACCAAAGCTCTTGAACGGGTGGGAGAGTGCGTACGACTCTGCAGCACCGAATGACCCAACTTAAGGTTATCATCAGCCAAGGTATCAAACTTGTAAAACTTAGCAAAAGTGTTTACTAAATAGCTGCTCGGCAAAGTTGCAATGCCGAGACTCCCCGACCAGCTGCCAAGGATGAACCCACCTTTCTAGTAGAATGGGTCTTCACCTACTTCAGTAACGGCAATCCTGCCGTGGAACGAGCATGCTGAATCTTACCACAGATCCAGCGCATAATGGTCTGCATGGAAGCAGGACACCAAATCCTGTTGGGAGCATACAGGACAAACAGAGCCTCTGTTTTCCTAATCTGAACCGTTCTGGTGACATACATTTTCAAAGTTCTGACCACAGCCAGAGACTTTGACTCAACGAAGGTGTCAGTGGCCAAAGGCACCATGTGGAAAGATGAACCACCTTCGGCAGAAATTGTTGACGTGTCCTCAATTCTGCTCTATCTTCATGAAAGATCAAATAAAGGCTCTTGTGATACTGCATGGTTTGTACTGTTTTCCATGTGCTCCCAGACCTTTAAGCAAGTAGCATGGTCAAGAAAGTTCTGTTTGAAAAGAAACAACATTTACTGTCATTGTTATGCAAATAAACTTACATTAAAGCTAACAAGAAAGCACACTCGTTCTGTCTTTAAACTGATAAAAGAAACCCCAATAATATGGGGCATGCAAAAATTGAGATAAAACTCAGTTTTGCTCCTCTCCACGGAAATCTTTAATAAAAGGCGAAATATTTGTTAGTTCTGAAGAGAAACCAGAGCATGACCAAGATTCCACCTGTCGCCTGAGTGCCATGCCAGCAGTTCTCATTCAGCTGAAAGTGAGCACCCAATTTGAATGAAAGAAAGCAGATTTCTCACCAGGCTTCCCCTTGCTATAAACATGGTTTGTACTCTTTTCCATGAGCTCCCAGATCTTTCAAGCAATTAGTGTGGTCAAGAAAGTTCTGTTTGAAAAGAAACAAACATTTACTGTCATTTCTATGCAAATGAGCTTACATTAAAGCACACTCGTTCTATCTTTAAACCGATAAAATAAAACCCCAATAAGATGGGGCATGCAAAAATTGAGATAAAACTCAGTTTTGCTCCTCTCCACGGAAATCTTTAGTAAAAGGCGAAAGATTTGTTCGTTCTGAAGAGAAACCAGAACATGACCAAGATTCCACCTGTCGCCTGAGTGCCATGCCAGCAGTCCTCATTCAGCTCAAAGTGAGCACCCAATTTGAAAGAAAGAAAGCAGATTTCTCACCAGGCTTCCCCTTGCTATAAACATGGTTTGTACTCTTTTCCATGTGCTCCCAGATCTTTCAAGCAATTAGTATAGTCAAGAAAGTTCTGTTTGAAAAGAAACAAACATTTACTGTCATTTCTATGCAAATGAGCTTACATTAAAGCACACTCGTTCTATCTTTAAACCGATAAAAGAAACCCCAATAAGACGGAGCATGCAAAAATTGAGATAAAACTCAGTTTTGCTCCTCTCCACGGAAATCTTTAGTAAAAGGCGAAAGATCTGTTCGTTTTGAAGAGAAACCAGAGCATGACCAAGATTCCACCTGTCGCCTGAGTGCCATGCCAGCAATCCTCATTCAGCTCAAAGTGAGCACCCAATTTGAAAGAAAGAAAGCAGATTTCTCACCAGGCTTCCCCTTGCTATAAACATGGTTTGTACTCTTTTCCATGTGCTCCCAGATCTTTCAAGCAATTAGTGTGGTCAAGAAAGTTCTGTTTGAAAAGAAACAAACATTTACTGTCATTTCTATGCAAATGAGCTTACATTAAAGCACACTCGTTCTGTCTTTAAACCGATAAAATAAAATCCCAATAAGATGGGGCATGCAAAAATTGAGATAAAACTCAGTTTTGCTCCTCTCCACGGAAATCTTTAGTAAAAGGCGAAAGATTTGTTCGTTCTGAAGAGAAACCAGAACATGACCAAGATTCCACCTGTCGCCTGAGTGCCATGCCAGCAGTCCTCATTCAGCTCAAAGTGAGCACCCAATTTGAAAGAAAGAAAGCAGATTTCTCACCAGGCTTCCCCTTGCTATAAACATGGTTTGTACTCTTTTCCATGTGCTCCCAGATCTTTCAAGCATTTAGTATAGTCAAGAAAGTTCTGTTTGAAAAGAAACAAACATTTACTGTCATTTCTATGCAAATGAGCTTACATTAAAGCACACTCGTTCTATCTTTAAACCGATAAAAGAAACCCCAATAAGACGGAGCATGCAAAAATTGAGATAAAACTCAGTTTTGCTCCTCTCCACGGAAATCTTTAGTAAAAGGCGAAAGATCTGTTCGTTTTGAAGAGAAACCAGAGTATGATTAAGATTCCACCTGTCGCCTGAGTGCCATGCCAGCAGTCCTCATTCAGCGCAAAGTGAGCACCCAATTTGAAAGAAAGAAAGCAGATTTCTCACCAGGCTTCCCCTTGCTATAAGCATGGTTTGTACTCTTTTCCATGTGCTCCCAGATCTTTCAAGCAATTAGAATGGTCAAGAAAGTTCTGCTTGAAAAGAAACAGACATTTATAGTCATTGTTATGCAAATAAACTTACATTAAAGCTAACAAGAAACTGATAAAAGAAACCCCAATAATATGGGGCATGCAAAAATTGAGATAAAACTCAGTTTTGCTCCTCTCCACAGAAATCTTTAATAAAAGGCGAAAGATTTGTTCGTTCTGAAGAGAAACCAGAGCATGACCAAGATTCCACCTGTCGCCTAAATGCTGTGCCAGCAGTCCTCATTCAGATCAAAGTGAGCGCCCAACTTGAAAGTAAGCAGATTTCTCACCTGGCTTCTCCTTGCTATAAGCATGGTTTGTACTGTATTCCATGTGCTCCCAGATCTTTCAAGCAAGTAGCATGGTCAAGAAAGTTCTGTTTGAAAAGAAACAAACATTTACTGTCATTTCTATGCAAATGAGCTTACATTAAAGCACACTCATTCTATCTTTAAACCGATAAAAGAAACCCCAAAAAGATGGGGCATGCAAAAATTGAGATAAAACTCGGTTTTGCTCCTCTCCACGGAAATCTTTAATAAAAGGCGAAAGATTTGTTCGTTCTGAAGAGAAACCAGAGCATGACCAAGATTTTTATCTGAAAATATGTGTTCTCCCTGCAGTTGTTGTCCCCAGATGAGAGTTCCCTTGTGCTGCCTCAGTTGAATCTCCTTTACTTGACAGAGATGTGCCTGAGCAGCGGCCCTCCCCAGCCCTATCCCAAATCATACTTATTTTGCATAGGAGATACCATGGTCATGAAGATTGTTCTCCCAGGGTGAGGTTCATTCATTGCATTCTGGGTATGCTGACCCCTGTGATTTTCCCAAATGTGGGAAACTCGCTTTTATACCCTTGTGCACTATCCTGACTTCTCCTCCTGTCTGCTTACTTTGTGCCTTCCAATGCACAATGCAAACTACAGGTAGTGCTGCAGGGCCCACACCCTTTTACTTGCCTTACAGAGCAGCTCTGGAGCTGATACAGTGCCAAGCTGCTGCAAGAAATCAGCTTGAATGCTTCAGGGGATGGGGCATGGCCAACATGAGCCCCACACCGAAGGAGGGTGGGGGTGTTTAATGCGAACTAAGGGTCATCCAAGCGCCGCAAAAGGCCGCCATGCCCTGCATACCCCTTTTCTCTTTTCATATGCAGATGAGGGTTCCAGCCAACTTTGGCCCACTGCTTGGATGACATCACCGTATGCAAATCCGTCTTCTGCAGAACTTCCCCCAGGAATGCTTGCACTAGTTGTTGCATTTGGTTTGTTGTTTGGGGGTGCTTCAGTATTAGGCAGCCTTCTGCCCTCCCATGTTCATCTGAAAATATGTGTTCTCCCTGCAGTTGTTGTCCCCAGATGAGAGTTCCCTTGTGCTGCCTCAGTTGAATCTCCTTTACTTGACAGAGATGTGCATGAGCAGCGGCCCTCCCCAGCCCTATCCCAAATCATACTTATTTTGCATAGGAGATACCATGGTCATGAAGATTGTTCTCCCAGGGTGAGGTTCATTCATTGCATTTTGGGTATGCTGACCCCTGTGATTTACCCAAATGTGGGAAACTCGACTGCATTATTTGTGGTAGTGGGGGACTGTGTTTGTGCTTTCCTCTGGTCAGCTCTGTTAAAACTCAGATTTCTTTGTCTCAGATTTTCCTCTAGCCTTGTTCTTCTTTCGAGAGTTCCCTTGTGCTGCCTCAGGTGGATCTCCTTCACTTGACAGGGGGGTGCCCGAGCAGCGACCCTCCCCAGCTCTAGCCCAACTCCTACTTACCTGCCAGGTGAGATACTATGATCAGGAAGGTGCTTCTCCCAGGGCAAGGCTCACCCATTGCACTCTGGGTGTGCTGCTCCTACGATTTCCCCAAATGTGGGACACTTGACTGCATAATTTGTGTTTCCTCTGGTCGGCTCTCGTATAATTCAGATCTCTTTGTCTCAGGTCTTTCTCCAGCCTAGTTTGCTGTCTGTTTCCACTTCTTTTATCTTGAGCCCCTCCCTTCTATACCCTTGTGCACTATCCTGACTTCTCCTCCCGTCTGCTTACTTTGTGCCTTCCAATGCACAATGCAAACTACAGGTAGTGCTGCAGGGCCCACACAATCTTTTACTTGCCTTAAAGAGCAGCTCTGGAGCTGTTACAGTGCCCAGCTGCTGCAAGAAATCAGCTTGAATGCTTCAGGGGATGGGGCATGGCCAACATGAGCCCCACACCAAAGGTGGGTGGGGGTGTTTAATGCGAACTAGGGGTAATCCAAGCACCGCAAAAGGCCGCCATGCCCTGCACGCCCCTTTTCTCTTTTCATATGCAGATGAGGGTTGAAGCCAACTTTGACCCACTGCTTGGATGACATCACCATATGCAAATCCATCTGCTGCAGGCCTTGCCCCAGGAATGCTTGCACTAGTTGTTGCATTTGGTTTGTTGTTTGGGGGTGCTTCAGTATTAGGCAGCCTTCTGCCCTCCCATGTTCATCTGAAAATATGTGTTCTCCCTGCAGTTGTTGTCCCCAGATGAGAGTTCCCTTGTGCTGCCTCAGTTGAATCTCCTTTACTTGACAGAGATGTGCCTGAGCAGCGGCCCTCCCAGCCCTATCCCAAATCATACTTATTTTGCATAGGAGACACCATGGTCATGAAGATTGTTCACCCAGGGTGAGGTTCATTCATTGCATTCTGGGTATGCTGACCCCTGTGATTTCCCCAAATGTGGGAAACTCGCCTGCATTTTTTGTGGTAGTGGGGGACTGTGTTTGTGTTTTCCTCTGGTCAGCTCTGGTAAAAGTCAGATTTCTTTGTCTCATATATTCCTCTAGCCTTGTTCTTCTTTCGAGAGTTCCCTTGTGCTGCCTCAGTTGGATCTCCTTCACTTGACAGGGGGGTGCCCGAGCAGTGACCCTCCCCAGCTCTAGCCCAACTCCTACTTACCTGCCAGGTGAGATACTATGATCATGAAGGTGCTTCTCCCAGGGCAAGGCTCACCCATTGCACTCTGGGTGTGCTGCTCCTGTGATTTCCCCAAATGTGGGAAACTTGATTGCATAATTTGTGTTTCCCCTGGTCGGCTCTCGTATAATTCAGATCTCTTTGTCTCAGGTCTCTCTCCAGCCTAGTTTGCTGTCTGTTTCCACTTCTCTTTTCTGGAGCCACTCCCTTCTATGCCCTTGCGCACTATCCTGACTTCTCCCGTCTGCTTACTTTGTGCCTTCCAACGCACAATGCGAACTACAGGTAGTGCTGCAGGGCCCACACCCTTTTAGTTGCCTTACAGAGCAGCTCTGGAGCTGTTACAGTGCCCAGCTGCTGCAAGAAATCAGCTTGAATGCTTCAGGGGCTGGGGCATAGCCAACATGAGCCCCACACCAAAGGAGGGTGGGGGTGTTTAATGCGAACTAGGGGTCATCCAAGCACCGCAAAAGGCCGCCATGCCCTGCATGCCCCTTTTCTCTTTTCATATGCAGATGAGGGTTCCAGCCAACTTTGGCCCACTGCTTGGATGACATCACCGTATGCAAATCCGTCTGCTGCAGACCTTCCCCCAGGAATGCTTGTACTAGTTGTTGCATATGGTTTGATATTTGATGGTGCTTCAGTATTAGGCAGCCTTCCGCCCTCCCATGTTCATCTGAAAAGATGTGGTCTCCCTGCAGTTGTTGTCCCCAGACGAGAGTTCCCTTGTGCTTCCTCAGTTGAATCTCCTTAACTTGATGGGGGAGGGGCTGCCCGAGCAGCCACCCTCCCCAGCCCTATCCCAACTCATACTTATTTTGCATATGAGATCTCTTGATCATGAAGATTGTTCTCACAGGGTGAAGTTCATCCATTATATTTTAAAATAGGAAGGTACAAATTACATATTTGAATTGCATCTATGTGCTGGATTCAAATGTCCCCCCCCCCTTCCTTTCTCAATTGTGCCCATCAGCAGCTATTCTAAGGTTGCTGCCAATGGGTGTGACACATTAATTTCTTCTGTGGGGTACACAGGACTCCACAAGGATTCACATTGGGGTGTAGAGTAGGATCTTGATCTGAGGCACCAACCGACTCAAAGCTTTTGACTGTTCCCAAGATGCTCAGCGCATCCTCCTCTATAACCCCGCTTCCATGAACAGGGAGCTCAGTTTGTAGTTGGTGCCTTCAGTAGCAGGCCACTTAACAGGGGCCTGCCTCAGGCAGCCTATTCTTAGCTATTCATTTTGACAAGAAAAGAAGAACTTGTTTTATGAGAATCTACAAGGGCTGCAGCAGGCTAGGTCTAATAGACATCTTTACTGCAGCTTCATCACTCCCAGCGGCGCTGTATACTCCCGTGCCCTGGTTGCTGGGTCACTGCAGCGGAGGCTCCGGTTTCTTCCTAAGGTCAGTCACACACACACCGCCCTTCCGGATCACGAGGCCGCTGATGAAGGGGAGCGTGGCCGTAGGGGGTGGACCGTGTGCGCACTGGCGTGGACACTGATTACTGGGCAGCCGCTCCACTAGCCACCAGGTACAGTTAAGGAGCACAGGTCTGGGGGTTTTTCTCCTATATTAAACCAATTTTGTACTGCCCGCAGCGCATTGTGATAGGTAATAGGGCCTGATTCAGGTTGGATTGCAATCACAATAAGTGATCCAACTGCAAAAATTGCTAAGAGCATACGCATGTGCCTGCATTTTCTGCGGCACCCCGCAGAGAATGCGATCGCCTCTGCCTGTCAATCGGGGCAGGGGGGGAGAGGGGGGTCAGCAACACTCCATTTCCAAGTCAGGGATGGAGCGGTGCGGGGGCAAGGCTTCAAAATGGGGTCTGCAATGGAGGAGACACAGGGGGCGTGGTCGCAGCAGCTGTATGACATCACATTCAGCCGCTGTGATCACAAAAATGGTTGTGGCTTCCTGCGCGCACATACAGTCTGCACCAGCAGGAGGCTACACCATTTTTTATGATCACGCTGAACTGCAGTGCGACTGCAATTACAGCATGGTCAAGAAGGGAGGCGTCATGCTGGGTGGCCATAAGAGATGAGCGGGTTCGGTTCCTCGGAATCCGAACCCGCCCGAACTTCACCCTTTTTTGCTCGGGTCCGAGCAGACTCGGATCCTCTCGCCTTGCTCGGTTAACCCGAGCGCGCCCGAACGTCATCATCCCGCTGTCGGATTCTCACGAGACTTGGATTCTATATAAGGAGCCGCGCGTCGCCGCCATTTTCACACGTGCATTGAGATTGATAGGGAGAGGACGTGGCTGGCGTCCTCTCCGTTTAGATTAGAAGATAGAGACGAGTGACATTTGATTTACTACTAATTTGGGGAGCAGTTGAACTTGTCAGGAGTACTCAGTAGTGCAGAGTTTTGCTGATAGTGACCACCAGTTTTATTATTTATAATCCGTTCTCTGCCTGAAAAAAAACGATACACATACCATATCTGTGCTCAGCCTCAGTGTGCTGCATGATATATCATCTATGTATATCTGACTGTGCTGAGTGCTCACTGCTCACACAGCTTAATTGTGGGGGAGACTGGGGAGCAGTTATAGCAGGAGTACAGTGCACACTTTTGCTGCCAGTGTGACCACCAGTATATTGTCTGCCTGAAAAAGTTAAACACTCCTGTGGTGTTTTTTTTTTATTCTATAAATGCATTCTGCTGACAGTGTCCAGCAGGTCCGTCATACATATATTATATAAATATTTACCTGCAGTAGTGTTATATTTTTTTTTTCATCTTTATCATCTCTATATTAGCAGACGCAGTACGGTAGTCCACGGCTGTGGCTATCTCTGTGTCGTCAGTGCTCGTCCATAATTGTATACCTACCTACCTGTGGTGGTTTTTTTTTTTCTATCTTCTTCATACTAGTAGTTTAGGAGTCTACTGACAGTGTCCACCAGGTCCATCATTATATTATATACCTACAGTAGTAATATATTTATTATATTATCTATACTAGCAGACGCAGTACGGTAGTCCACGGCTGTGGCTATCTCTGTGTCGTCAGTGCTCGTCCATAATTGTATACCTACCTACCTGTGGTGGGTTTTTTTTTTATCTTCTTCATACTAGTAGTTTAGCAGTCTGCTGACAGTGTCCACCAGGTCCGTCATTATATTATATACCTACAGTAGTAATATATTTATTATATTATCTATACTAGCAGATGCAGTACGGTAGTCCACGGCTGTACCTACCTCTGTGTCGTCAGTGCTCGTCCATAATTGTATACCTACCTGTGGTGGGGTTTTTTTTTCTATCTTCTACATACTAGTAGTTTAGGAGTCTGCTGACAGTGTCCACCAGGTCCGTCATTATATTATATACCTACAGTAGTAATATATTTAGTATATTATCTATACTAGCAGACGCAGTACGGTAGTCCACGGCTGTACCTACCTCTGTGTCGTCACTCGTCCATAATTGTATACCTAACTGTGGTGGTTTTTTTTTTCTATCTTCTTCATACTAGTAGTTTAGCAGTCTGCTGACAGTGTCCACCAGGTCCGTCATTATATTATATATACCTACAGTAGTTATATATATTTTTTTTTATATCATTAATTATCATCTCTATACTAGCAGACGCAGTACGGTAGGCCACGGCTGTGGCTATCTCTGTGTCGTCAGTGCTCGTCCATAATTGTATACCTACCTACCTGTGGTGGAAGTTTTTTTCTATCTTCTTCATACTAGTAGTTTAGCAGTCTGCTGACAGTGTCCACCAGGTCCGTCATTATATTATATATACCTACAGTAGTTATATATATATTTTTTTTTATATCATTAATTATCATCTCTATACTAGCAGACGCAGTACGGTAGTCCACGGCTGTAGCTACCTCTGTGTCGTCAGTCACTCGTCATCCATAAGTATACTAGTATCCATCCATCTCCATTGTTTACCTGAGGTGCCTTTTAGTTGTGCCTATTAAAATATGGAGAACAAAAATGTTGAGGTTCCAAAAATAGGGAAAGATCAAGATCCACTTCCACCTCGTGCTGAAGCTGCTGCCACTAGTCATGGCCGAGACGATGAAATTCCATCAACGTCGTCTGCCAAGGCCGATGCCCAATGTCATAGTACAGAGCATGTAAAATCCAAAACACAAAAGATCAGTAAAAAAATGACTCAAAAATCTAAATAAAAATCGTCGGAGGAGAAGCGTAAACTTGCCAATATGCCATTTACCACACGGAGTGGCAAGGAACGGCTGAGGCCCTGGCCTATCTTCATGGCTAGTGGTTCAGCTTCACATGAGGATGGAAGCACTCAGCCTCTCGCTAGAAAAATGAAAAGACTTAAGCTGGCAAAAGCACAGCAAAGAACTGTGCGTTCTTCAAAATCACAAATCCACAAGGAGAGTCCAATTGTGTCGGTTGCGATGCCTGACCTTCCCAACACTGGACGTGAAGAGCATGCACCTTCCACCATTTGCACGCCCCCTGCAAGTGCTGGAAGGAGCACCCGCAGTCCAGTTCCTGATAGTCAGATTGAAGATGTCAGTGTTGAAGTACACCAGGATGAGGAGAATATGGGTGTTGCTGGCGCTGGGGAGGAAATTGACAAGGAGGATTCTGATGGTGAGGTGGTTTGTTTAAGTCAGGCACCCGGCGAGACACCTGTTGTCCGTGGGAGGAATATGGCCATTGACATGCCTGGTGAAAATACCAAAAAAATCAGCTCTTCGGTGTGGAAGTATTTCAACAGAAATGCGGACAACAGGTGTCAAGCCGTGTGTTGCCTTTGTCAAGCTGTAATAAGTAGGGGTAAGGACGTTAACCACCTCGGAACATCCTCCCTTATACGTCACCTGCAGCGCATTCATCATAAGTCAGTGACAAGTTCTAAAACTTTGGGCGACAGCGGAAGCAGTCCACTGACCAGTAAATCCCTTCCTCTTGTAACCAAGCTCACGCAAACCACCCCACCAACTCCCTCAGTGTCAATTTCCTCCTTCCCCAGGAATGCCAATAGTCCTGCAGGCCATGTCACTGGCAATTCTGACGAGTTCTCTCCTGCCTGGGATTCCTCTGATGCATCCTTGAGTGTAACGCCTACTGCTGCTGGCGCTGCTGTTGTTGCTGCTGGGAGTCGATGGTCATCCCAGAGGGGAAGTCGTAAGACCACTTTTACTACTTCCACCAAGCAATTGACTGTCCAACAGTCCTTTGCGAGGAAGATGAAATATCACAGCAGTCATCCTGCTGCAAAGCGGATAACTGAGGCCTTGGCATCCTGGGCAGTGAGAAACGTGGTTCCGGTATCCATCATTACTTCAGAGCCAACTATAGACTTGATTGAGGTACTGTGTCCCCGGTACCAAATACTATCTAGGTTCCATTTCTCTAGGCAGGCGATACCGAAAATGTACACAGACCTCAGAAAAAGACTCACCAGTGTCCTAAAAAATGCAGTTGTACCCAATGTCCACTTAACCACGGACATGTGGACAAGTGGAGCAGGGCAGACTCAGGACTATATGACTGTGACAGCCCACTGGGTAGATGTATTGACTCCCGCCGCAAGAACAGCAGCGGCGGCACCAGTAGCAGCATCTCGCAAACGCCAACTCTTTCCTAGGCAGGCTACGCTTTGTATCACCGCTTTCCAGAATACGCACACAGATGAAAACCTCTTACGGCAACTGAGGAAGATCATCACAGAATGGCTTACCCCAATTGGACTCTCCTGTGGATTTGTGGCATCGGACAACGCCAGCAATATTGTGCGTGCATTATATCTGGGCAAATTCCAGCACGTCCCATGTTTTGCACATACCTTGAATTTGGTGGTGCAGAATTATTTAAAAAACGACAGGGGCGTGCAAGAGATGCTGTCGGTGGCCACAAGAATTGCGGGACACTTTCGGCGTACAGGCACCACGTACAGAAGACTGGAGCAACACCAAAAACGCCTGAACCTGCCCTGCCATCATCTGAAGCAAGAAGTGGAAACGATGTGGAATTCAACCCTCTATATGCTTCAGAGGATGGAGGAGCAGCAAAAGGCCATTCAAGCCTATACATCTGACCACGATATAGGAGGTGGAATGCACCTGTCTCAAGCGCAGTGGAGAATGATTTCAACGTTGTGCAAGGTTCTGCAACCTTTTGAACTTGCCACACGTGAAGTCAGTTCAGACACTGCCAGCCTGAGTCAGGTCATTCCCGTCATCAGGCTTTTGCAGAAGAAGCTGGAGACATTGAAGGAGGAGCTAAGACAGAGCGATTCCGCTAGGCATGTGGGACTTGTGGATGGAGCCCTTCATTCGCTTAACCAGGATTCACGGGTGGTCAATCTGTTGAAATCAGAGCACTACATTTTGGCCACCGTGCTCGATCCTAGATTTAAAACCTACGTTGTATCTCTCTTTCCGGCAGACACAAGTCTGCAGGGGTTCAGGGGATGGGGCATGGCCAACATGAGCCCCACACCAAAGGTGGGTGGGGGTGTTTAATGCGAACTAGGGGTAATCCAAGCACCGCAAAAGGCCGCCATGCCCTGCACGCCCCTTTTCTCTTTTCATATGCAGATGAGGGTTGAAGCCAACTTTGACCCACTGCTTGGATGACATCACCATATGCAAATCCATCTGCTGCAGGCCTTGCCCCAGGAATGCTTGCACTAGTTGTTGCATTTGGTTTGTTGTTTGGGGGTGCTTCAGTATTAGGCAGCCTTCTGCCCTCCCATGTTCATCTGAAAATATGTGTTCTCCCTGCAGTTGTTGTCCCCAGATGAGAGTTCCCTTGTGCTGCCTCAGTTGAATCTCCTTTACTTGACAGAGATGTGCCTGAGCAGCGGCCCTCCCAGCCCTATCCCAAATCATACTTATTTTGCATAGGAGACACCATGGTCATGAAGATTGTTCACCCAGGGTGAGGTTCATTCATTGCATTCTGGGTATGCTGACCCCTGTGATTTCCCCAAATGTGGGAAACTCGCCTGCATTTTTTGTGGTAGTGGGGGACTGTGTTTGTGTTTTCCTCTGGTCAGCTCTGGTAAAAGTCAGATTTCTTTGTCTCATATATTCCTCTAGCCTTGTTCTTCTTTCGAGAGTTCCCTTGTGCTGCCTCAGTTGGATCTCCTTCACTTGACAGGGGGGTGCCCGAGCAGTGACCCTCCCCAGCTCTAGCCCAACTCCTACTTACCTGCCAGGTGAGATACTATGATCATGAAGGTGCTTCTCCCAGGGCAAGGCTCACCCATTGCACTCTGGGTGTGCTGCTCCTGTGATTTCCCCAAATGTGGGAAACTTGATTGCATAATTTGTGTTTCCCCTGGTCGGCTCTCGTATAATTCAGATCTCTTTGTCTCAGGTCTCTCTCCAGCCTAGTTTGCTGTCTGTTTCCACTTCTCTTTTCTGGAGCCACTCCCTTCTATGCCCTTGCGCACTATCCTGACTTCTCCCGTCTGCTTACTTTGTGCCTTCCAACGCACAATGCGAACTACAGGTAGTGCTGCAGGGCCCACACCCTTTTAGTTGCCTTACAGAGCAGCTCTGGAGCTGTTACAGTGCCCAGCTGCTGCAAGAAATCAGCTTGAATGCTTCAGGGGCTGGGGCATAGCCAACATGAGCCCCACACCAAAGGAGGGTGGGGGTGTTTAATGCGAACTAGGGGTCATCCAAGCACCGCAAAAGGCCGCCATGCCCTGCATGCCCCTTTTCTCTTTTCATATGCAGATGAGGGTTCCAGCCAACTTTGGCCCACTGCTTGGATGACATCACCGTATGCAAATCCGTCTGCTGCAGACCTTCCCCCAGGAATGCTTGTACTAGTTGTTGCATATGGTTTGATATTTGATGGTGCTTCAGTATTAGGCAGCCTTCCGCCCTCCCATGTTCATCTGAAAAGATGTGGTCTCCCTGCAGTTGTTGTCCCCAGACGAGAGTTCCCTTGTGCTTCCTCAGTTGAATCTCCTTAACTTGACGGGGGAGGTGCTGCCCGAGCAGCCCTCCCCAGCCCTATCCCAACTCATATTTATTTTGCATATGAGATCTCTTGATCATGAAGATTGTTCTCACAGGGTGAGGTTCATCCATTATATTTTAAAATAGGAAGGTACGAATTACATATTTGAATTGCATCTATGTGCTGGATTCAAATGTCCCCCCCCCCCCTTCCTTTCTCAATTGTGCCCGTCAGCAGCTATTCTAAGGTTGCTGCCAATGGGTGTGACACATTAATTTCTTCTGTGGGGTACACTGGACTCCACAAGGATTCACATTGGGGTGTAGAGTAGGATCTTGATCTGAGGCACCAACCGGCTCAAAGCTTTTGACTGTTCCCAAGAAGCTCAGTGCATTCTCCTCTATAACCCCGCTTCCATGAACAGGGAGCTCAGTTTGTAGTTGGTGCCTTCAGTAGCAGGCCAATTAACAGGGGCCTGCCTCAGGCAGCCTATTCTTAGCTATTAATTTTGACAAGAAAAGAAGAACTTGTTTTATGAGAATCTACAAGGGCTGCAGCAGGCTAGGTCTAATAGACATCTTTACTGCAGCTTCATCACTCCCAGCGGCGCTGTATACTCCCGTGCCCTGGTTGCTGGGTCACTGCAGCGGAGGCTCCGGTTTCATCCTAAGGTCAGTCACACACACACCACCCTTCCGGATCACGAGGCCGCTGCTGAAGGGGAGCGAGGCCGTAGGGGGTGGGCCGTGTGCGCACTGCGGTGGACACTGATTACTGGGCAGCCGCTCCACTAGCCACCAGGTACAGTTAAGGAGCACAGGTCTGGGGGTTTTTCTCCTATATTAACCCAATTTTGTACTGCCCGCAGCGCATTGTGATAGGTAATAGGGCCTGATTCAGGTTGGATTGCAATCACAATAAGCGATCCAACTGCAAAAATTGCTAAGAGCATACGCATGTGCCTGCATTTTCTGCGGCACCCCGCAGAGAATGTGATCGCCTCTGCCTGTCAATCGGGGCGGGGAAGGGGGGGAGAGGTGGGTCAGCAACACTCCATTTCCAAGTCAGGGATGGAGCGGTGCGGGGGCAAGGCTTCAAAATGGGGTCTGCAACGGAGGAGACACAGGGGGCGTGGTCACAGCGACTGTATGACATCACATTCAGCCGCTGTGATCACAAAAATGGTGGCGGCTTCCTGCGCGCACATACAGTCTGCACCAGCAGGAGCCTACACCATTTTTTATGATCACGCTGAACTGCAGTGCGACAGCAATTACAGCATGGTCAAGAAGGGAGGCGTCATGCTGGGTGGCCATGCCCTGTCACTTTGCAGGAGCCAGCACCGCTCACACACTAGTCCCCGGGTGCAGCCCCCAACCCCCGGGACACCCGGAGCAACAAAATGTAGATTCAGGCCACCAGGCCACGCCCCTACCTATGAAACCATGCCTCCTTTTTACCATTGCACTGCTTATCTGCGCGCACTGCATTACAATCTCCCTCGCCACCTCTCTGGGTGTCACCAGTGATAGTGACACCTCTGCCATGCTTGTAGCAGCTGGTCCTAAGATCTACGTCTCAAACCCTGAGTGTTTGCCCTTGTGACTTGTTGATCATCATAGCGAAGCAGATGCTTACAGAAAACTGCAGGGGCTTAGATTGAAAATAAAAAAATTGATAGGGTATAAGGTAGAGAGGAGCGGGTTCGGTTCTCCGAGAACCGAATTCCCCACGAACTCCACGTGGTTTACACTGGTCCGAGGCAGGCTCGGTTGTTCCCGCCTGACTCGGAAAACCTGAACAAGGGAAAATGTCATCATCCCGCTGTCGGATTCTCGCGAGATTCGGATTCCATATAAAGAGCTGCGCGTTGCTGCCATTTTTACTCGTGCATTGAAGAGAGAGCGGAGAGGACGTGGCTATGTTCTCTCAGTGGAAATCTCAATATCAGTGCTCAGTATCAGTGGTTACTTATTGCTGCTCAGTAATACTAGTAGTGTGTCTCTCCTGCTCAGTGTCAGTTCTCAGTAGTATCCTCATCAGTGCTCAGTATCACTGTTCATTGTCTTGTGCTGCATTGTGTTGCTCAGCATAATACAGTACATTACTAATAGTCCAGTGCTGCATCTTGCTGCTCAGTGTCAGTTCTAGTATCCTCATCAGTGCTCACTATCACTGCTCATTGCATTGTGGTGTTCTGTATACTGCAATAACATAGTAATATAGTAACATAGTTTTTGAGGTTGAATAGAGGCAAATTGCCCATCGTGTTCAACCTGTTTTAAGTTGTGATGATTCTACATACTTGCTGAATAATGTTTTATGACTAGTTAGCTACTATAACTCATGTTACCCCCGGATTAACCATGTTGATATTTTAAGTATTATAACCTTGGATAGCTTTTTCATTCAGAAATGTATCCATTCCTTTTTTAAATCCAATTACAGAGTCCGCCATTACCACCTTCCCTGGCAGGGAATTCCACATCCTGATTGCCCTAACAGTGAAGAAACCTTTCCTCCATTGCGTTCTGAACTTTCCTCCAGTCGCAGCGAGTGACCACGTGTTCTTTTAATAAATAATTCCTCTGATAACTCTTTGTTATGTATCTTTACATATTTGAAGATATTAATAATATCTCCTCTTAGGCACCTCTTTTCTAGTGTATAAATATTCAGCCTAGTAAGTCTTTCCTTATAGTCCAGTACTTTAAGGCCTTTAATCAATTTAGTCTTCAGGATCTCTGACACTTCCATGAGCAGCAGAGTAGTGCAATGGAAGCATGCTGGGCCCATAACCCAGAGGTCGATTGATCGAAACTATCCTCTGCTATGTGCATTTTTTTTTTTATAATTAAAGTAATCAAAAACTGGGATTGATATTTTGGCACTTTTATTTTTACTTAAAGTACAATAACTTTTATCATTTTAATTTGTTTTAATAGTATATTGACAGCATTGTTTTCTTTAAAAAATCCACTTAATTTTCTTTACCCTATTACTGAAATGGTAATTGACAAAAACAAACTACATTGTCACCAGAAGAGCAATGCAAAATGTACAAGTGATATATGAAAATCATCTTCCATCTTGAATTTCAATGATGCATTGGGACAACAATTTGTGAGAAACATCTTCACCCATAAAGAAAGATTTTCTTAATTCCTTACCTGTGTGCTGATTAGATATCACCTTGTTTTCACATTAAACAGACTTCCCCATGAGGAAGCAGCAAGGATGCAGTGACGTTTCCTGGTGTCAACCTGTATTATTTCAGTAGACATTGAAATGAGGATGCATCTTTGATGCCTTTCCAATGAAGCAAGTTTAATTCAGTAATAGGTGAAAAACCATTCCTACAAAGGTGTTAATCAGAGACTTGGCTTTGTGGACACTTTTCAGAGAGCAAATTTGTTAGCATAAACATAAAATCAGAAAATGAAGAGCTGTTTAATCACTCAATTGGACTTTTCTGCCAGCATAATTTTTTTTCTCTGCAACTCACTGCTAAATTGTGCTTCCTAGCTGTTTTTTTATAAAATCACTTAATCAAATCTAACTCTGATTACATCAGAGAAGGCCAGGTACCCTACACCATAAGGGGGGTTTTTGAAATTTTGACTTGTCTACTTAAAGATCACCAAAATCTGATTACAAGGTCAATTACATCCCTGGGTGGGATTGAACCACCAACCTTTTGGTTAATAGCCAAACATGCTAACCGATTGCGCCACAGAGACACCTTGCGAAAGTCAATACTGACAAAGGCTAATAAGCATTCATCTAGAACGTTTCCTAGAAAAACTTTAAAAAGTCAATAATCTGGAGAATTTTTGTAAGAAACACATTGGTACTTTCCCATGATGAGTGAGTGCTTCAGGATTTCTTGCACTTACATGGGCTATTAACCAAAAGGTTGGTGGTTCAATCCCACCCAGGGATGTAATTGACCTTGTCATCAGATTTTGGTGATCTTTAAGTAGACAAGTCAAAATTTCAAACCCCCTCTTATGGTGTAGGGTACCTGGCCTTCTCTGACGTAATCAGAGTTAGATTTAATTAAGTGATTTTATAAAAAACAGCTAGGAAGCACAATTTAGCAGTGGGTTGCAGAGAAAAAAATAACATTTTAAACCTACCGGTAATTTTTTTTTCTCGTAGTCCGTAGAGGATGATGGGGACTCCGTAAGGACCATGGGGGATAGACGGGCTCCGCAGCAGACATGGGCACTTTAAGAAAGACTTTAGATCTGGGTGTGCACTGGCTCCTCCCTCTATGCCCCTCCTCCATACCTCAGTTAGAGAAACTGTGCCCAGAGGAGACGGACAGTACGAGGAAAGGATTTTTGTTAATCCAAGGTCAAGATTCATACCAGCCACACCAATCACACCGTATAACTTGTGATATACTACCCAGTTAACAGTATGAAAACAACATAGCATCAGTCCAAGACCGATGAAAACTAACATATAACCCTTATGTAAGCAATAACTATATACAAGTCTTGCAGAAGTAGACCGCACTTGGGACGGGCACCCAGCATCCTCTACGGACTACGAGAAAAAGATTTACCGGTAGGTTTAAAATCTTATTTTCTCTTACGTCCTAGAGGATGCTGGGGACTCCGTAAGGACCATGGGGATTATACCAAAGCTCCCAAACGGGCAGGAGAGTGCGGATGACTTTGCAGCACCGATTGAGCAAACAGGAGGTCCTCCTCAGCCAGGGTATCAAACTTATAGAACTTTGCAAAGGTGTTTGAACCAACTTTGACCCACTGCTTGGATGACATCACCATATGCAAATCCATCTGCGGCAGGCCTTCCCCCAGGAATGCTTGCACTAGTTGTTGCATTTGGTTTGTTGTTTGGGGGTGCTTCAGTATTAGGCAGCCTTCTGCCCTCCCATGTTCATCTGAAAATATGTGTTCTCCCTGCAGTTGTTGTCCCCAGATGAGAGTTCCCTTGTGCTGCCTCAGTTGAATCTCCTTTACTTGACAGAGATGTGCCTGAGCAGCGGCCCTCCCCAGCCCTATCCCAAATCATACTTATTTTGCATAGGAGATACCATGGTCATGAAGATTGTTCTCCCAGGGTTAGGTTAATTCATTGCATTCTGGGTATGCTGACCCCTGTGATTTCCCCAAATGTGGGAAACTCAACTGCATTATTTGTGGTAGTGGGGGACTGTGTTTGTGCTTTCCTCTGGTCAGCTCTGGTAAAAGTCAGATTTCTTTGTCTCAGATCTTCCTCTAGCCTTGTTCTTCTTTCGAGAGTTCCCTTGTGCTGCCTCAGTTGGATCTCCTTCACTTGACAGGGGGGTGCCCGAGCAGCGACCCTCCCCAGCTCTAGCCCAACTCCTACTTACCTGCCAGGTGAGATACTATGATCATGAAGATGCTTCTCCCAGGGCAAGGCTCACCCATTGCACTCTGGGTGTGCTGCCCCTGCGATTTCCCCAAATGTGGGAAACTTGACTGCATAATTTGTGTTTCCCCTGGTCGGCTCTCATATAATTCAGATCTCTTTGTCTCAGGTCTCTCTCCAGCCTAGTTTGCTGTCTGTTTCCACTTCTTTTTTCTTGAGCCCCTCCCTTCTATACCCTTGTGCACTATCCTGACTTCTCCCGTCTGCTTACTTTGTGCCTTCCAACGCACAATGCAAACTACAGGTAGTGCTGCAGGGCCCACACCCTTTTACTTGCTTTACAGAGCAGCTCTGGAGCTGTTACAGTGCCCAGCTGCTGCAAGAAATCAGCTTGAATGCTTCAGGGGCTGGGGCATAGCCAACATGAGCCCCACACCGAAGGAAGGTGGAGGTGTTTAATGCAAACTAGGGGTCATCCAAGCGCCGCAAAAGGCCGCCATGCCCTGCACACCCCTTTTTTATTTTCATATGCAGACGAGGGTTGAAACCAACTTTGACCCACTGCTTGGATGACATCACCATATGCAAATCCATCTGTGGCAGGCTTTCCCCCAGGAATGCTTGCACTAGTTGTTGCATTTGGTTTGTTGTTTGGGGGTGCTTCAGTGTTAGGCAGCCTTCTGCCCTCCCATGTTCATCTGAAAATATGTGTTCTCCCTGCAGTTGTTGTCCCCAGATGAGAGTTCCCTTGTGTTGCCTCAGTTGAATCTCCTTTACTTGACAGAGATGTGCCTGAGCAGCGGCCCTCCCCAGCCCTATCCCAAATCATACTTATTTTGCATAGGAGATACCATGGTCATGAAGATTGTTCTCCCAGGGTGAGGTTCATTCATTGCACTCTGGGTATGCTGACCCCTGTGATTTCCCCAAATGTGGGAAACTCGACTGCATTATTTGTGGTAGTGGGGGACTGCGTTTGTGCTTTCCTCTGGTCAGCTCTGGTAAAAGTCAGATTTCTTTGTCTCAGATCTTCCTCTAGCCTTGTTCTTCTTTCGAGAGTTCCCTTGTGCTGCCTCAGTTGGATCTCCTTCACTTGACAGGGGGTGCCCGAGCAGCAATCCTCCACAGCTCTAGCCCAACTCCTACTTACCTGCCAGGTGAGATACTATGATGTTCACTGTTAGGGCAATCAGGATGTGGAATTCCCTGCCAGGGAAGGTGGTAATGGCGGACTCTGTAATTGGATTTAAAAAAGGAATGGATACATTTCTGAATGAAAAAGCTATCCAAGGTTATAATACTTAAAATATCAACATGGTTAATCCGGGGGTAACATGAGTTATAGTAGCTAACTAGTCATAAAACATTATTCAGCAAGTATGTAGAATCATCACAACTTAAAACAGGTTGAACACGATGGGCAATTTGCCTCTATTCAACCTCAAAAACTATGTTACTATATGTTACTATATTACTATGTTACTGTAGTATACAGAACACCACAATGTAATGAGCAGTGATAGTGAGCACTGATGAGGATACTAGAACTGACACTGAGCAGCAAGATGCAGCACTGGACTATTAGTAATGTACTGTAGTATGCTGAGCACCACAATGCAGCACAAGACAATGAGCAGTGATACTGAGCACTGATGAGGATACTACTGAGAACTGACACTGAGCAGGAGAGACACACTACTAGTATTACTGAGCAGCAATAAGTAACCACTGATACTGAGCACTGATATTGAGATTTCCACTGAGAGAACATAGCCACGTCCTCTCCGCTCTCTCTTCAATGCACGAGTAAAAATGGCGGCAACGCGCAGCTCTTTATATGGTATCCGAATCTCGAGAGAATCCGACAGCGGGATGATGACATTTTCCCTTGTTCAGGTTTTCCGAGTCAGGCGGGAACAACCGAGCCTGCCTCGGACCAGTGTAAACCACGTGGAGTTCGTCGGGAATTCGGTTCTCGGAGAACCGAACCCGCTCCTCTCTACCTTATACCCATCAATTTTTTTATTTTCAATCTAAGCCCCTGCAGTTTTCTGTAAGCATCTGCTTCGCTATGATGATCAACAAGTCACAAGGGCAAACACTCAGGGCTTGAGGCGTAGATCTTAGGACCAGCTGCTACAAGCATGGCAGAGGTGTCACTATCACTGGTGACACCCAGATAGGTGGCGAAGGAGATTGTAATGCAGTGCGCGCAGATAAGCAGCGCAATGGTAAAAAGGAGGCATGGTTTCATAGGTAGGGGCGTGGCCTGGTGGCCTGAATCTACATTTTGTTGCTCCGGGTGTCCCGGGGGTTGGGGGCTGCACCCGGGGACTAGTGTGTGTGCGGTGCTGGCTCCTGCACAGTGACAGGGCATGGCCACCCAGCATGACGCCTCCATTCTTGACCATGCTGTAATTGCAGTCGCACTGCAGTTCAGCGTGATCATAAAAAATGGTGTAGCCTCCTGCTGGTGCAGACTGTATGTGCGCGCAGGAAGCCGCCACCATTTTTGTGATCACAGCGGCTGAATGTGATGTCATACAGCCGCTGTGACCACGCCCCCTGTGTCTCCTCCGTTGCAGACCCCATTTTGAAGCCTTGCCCCCGCACCGCTCCATCCCTGACTTGGAAATGGAGTGTTGCTGACCCCCCTCTCCCCCCCCCGCCCCGATTGACAGGCAGAGGCGATCGCATTCTCTGCGGGGTGCCGCAGAAAATGCAGGCACATGCGTATGCTGTTAGCAATTTTTGCAGTTGGATCGCTTATTGTGATTGCATTCCAACCTGAATCAGGCCCTATTACCTATCACAATGCGCTGCGGGCAGTACAAAATTGGGTTAATATAGGAGTAAAACTCCCAGACCTGTGCTCCTTAACTGTACCTGGTGGCTAGTGGAGCGGCTGCCCAGTAATCAGTGTCCACGCCAGTGCGCACACGGTCCACCCCCTACGGCCACGCTCCCCTTCATCAGCGGCCTCGTGATCCGGAAGGGCGGTGTGTGTGTGACTGACCTTAGGAAGAAACTGGAGCCTCCGCTGCAGTGACCCAGCAACCAGGGCACGGGAGTATACAGCGCCGCTGGGAGTGATGAAGCTGCAGTAAAGATGTCTATTAGACCTAGCCTGCTGCAGCCCTTGTAGATTCTCATAAAACAAGTTATTCTTTTCTTGTCAAAATTAATAGCTAAGAATAGGCTGCCTGAGGCAGGCCCCTGTTAAGTGGCCTGCTACTGAAGGCACCAACTACAAACTGAGCTCCCTGTTCATGGAAGCGGGGTTATAGAGGAGGATGCGCTGAGCATCTTGGGAACAGTCAAAAGCTTTGAGCCGGTTGGTGCCTCAGATCAAGATCCTACTCTACACCCCAATGTGAATCCTTGTGGAGTCCAGTGTACCCCACAGAAGAAATTAATGTGTCACACCCATTGGCAGCAACCTTAGAATAGCTGCTGACGGCCACAATTGAGAAAGGAAGGGGGGGGTGGACATTTGAATCCAGCACATAGATGCAATTCAAATATGTAATTTGTACCTTCCTATTTTAAAATATAATGGATGAACCTCACCCTGTGAGAACAATCTTCATGATCAAGAGATCTCATATGCAAAATAAGTATGAGTTGGGATAGGGCTGGGGAGGGTGGCTGCTCGGGCAGCCCCTCCCCCGTCAAGTTAAGGAGATTCAACTGAGGACGCACAAGGGAACTCTCGTCTGGGGACAACAACTGCAGGGAGACCACATCTGTTCAGATGAACATGGGAGGGTGGAAGGCTGCCTAATATTGAAGCACCATCAAATATCAAACCATATGCAACAACTAGTACAAGCATTCCTGGGGGAAGGTCTGCAGAAGACGGATTTGCATACGGTGATGTCATCCAAGATGTGGGCCAAAGTTGGCTGGAACCCTCATCTGCATATGAAAAGAGAAAAGGGGCATGCAGGGCATGGCGGCCTTTTGCGGTGCTTGGATGACCCCTAGTTCGCATTAAACACCCCCACCCTCCTTTGGTGTGGGGCTCATGTTGGCCATGCCCCATCCCCTGAAGCATTCAAGCTGATTTCTTGCAGCAGCTGGGCACTGTAACAGCTCCAGAGCTGTTCTGTAAGGCAAGTAAAAGGGTGTGGGCCCTGCAGCACCACCTGTAGTTCGCATTGTGCGTTGGAAGGCACAAAGTAAGCAGACGGGAGGAGAAGTCAGGATAGTGCGCAAGGGCATCCTTTTCTCTTAGTCCGTAGAGGATGCTGGGGTCACATTAAGAACCATGGGGTATAGACGGGATCCGCAAGAGACATGGGCACTTTAAGACTTTCAAAGGGTGTGAACTGGCTCCTCCCTCTATGCCCCTCCTCCAGACTCCAGTTATAGGAACTGTGCCCAGGGAGACGGACATTTCGAGGAAAGGATTTATTGTTAAACTAAGGTGAGCATCTTACCAGCTCACACCTTAAGCATGCCGCAGAACGTGGCATTCAACAGAACACAAGCCAACGGCATGAACAATTGCAGCAAAAAGCTGACCAGAACCATAACATAACATGTGTATAACCACAAGTAATAACTGCAGACACAGTATGGACTGGGACGGGTGCCCAGCATCCTCTACGGACTAAGAGAAAAGGATTTACCGGTAGGTATTAAAATCCTATTTTCTCATACGACCTAGAGGATGCTGGGGTCACATTAAGAACCATGGGGTTATACCAAAGCTCTTGAACGGGTGGGAGAGTGCGTACGACTCTGCAGCACCGAATGACCCAACTTGAGGTTATCATCAGCCAAGGTATCAAACTTGTAAAACTTAGCAAAAGTGTTTACTAAATAGCTGCTCGGCAAAGTTGCAATGCCGAGACTCCCCGACCAGCTGCCCAGGATGAACCCACCTTTCTAGTAGAATGGGTCTTCACCTAATTCAGTAACGGCAATCCTGCCATGGAATGAGCATGCTGAATCTTACCACAGATCCAGCGCATAATGGTCTACATGGAAGCAGGACACCCAATCCTGTTGGGAGCATACAGGACAAACAGAGCCTCTGTTTTCCTAATCTGAACCGTTCTGGTGACATAAATTTTCAAAGTTCTGACCACAGCCAGAGACTTTGACTCAACGAAGGTGTCAGTGGCCAAAGGCACCATGTGGAAAGATGAACCACCTTCGGCAGAAATTGTTGACGTGTCCTCAATTCTGCTCTATCTTCATGAAAGATCAAATAAAGGCTCTTGTGATACTGCATGGTTTGTACTGTTTTCCATGTGCTCCCAGATCTTTCAAGCAAGTAGCATGGTCAAGAAAGTTCTGTTTGAAAAGAAACAACATTTACTGTCATTGTTATAGAATTTGGGAGAAAAAACAAGAAGAAATCTGCACTGTTGACGCACTGGACAGAATGAATGAATCATAAAATATAACCTTTATTAAGTATGTATTAAAATTGGATAAATATTAATATTATTATCCCAAACTGCAGTGAAACATAAAGGTTAAAATCACAGAACTAACATACATGTGCATAAGAAGAATAAAGAGATGTGAAAAAAAGGTTTAAAAAGCGTGTCCGTGTGTGATTATTTTTGAAGGCACAACCCTGGCGGGGTTGTTTATATAGATATATATGTTGCTAATAATCACTTTCTAGCGTAATGTTATTAAATAGCTGTTAGTATCTATGTCGTCAGGTACCACTGGGTCGTATCCTATATACTCCCTTCACTCAATAGGGGTTACCTCCCGGGAAGCCATCCCCATTGGCGAATTTGTGGGGGTGATTGAGTATAACCGGTAAGCTAACCTCCAATTTGTGGGGTGCTTAGGTAGATGGGGATCACTTATTTCTCTGTGTCCCCTAAGACTATATTCCTAAATTCAATACCACAGGGGGATAGCTTTCTATATCGGATAAGGAATCACTTGATAGGGAAATCTCTATGCATCATGGAAAGATCATATTTATTAATATCCAAACTAAAAAAATGATGAATAGCTTTAATTTAGCTGTTTAGATATAGTTAATTGGCGAGATATACCAACAGGTGCGGTTGCCTTAAGGAATATGGCAATTCCAATATAAATAGCAGCCCTCCTTCATATAATCAGCCAGATCTTATTAAATCTGGTCCAGATATAGCCGTTCAGATATACTTAATTGACAACATATATCAATCGGTGGGGTTGCCTTAAGGAATATAGCAATTCCAATTCTCATATAAATAGCAACCTTCCTTCATATATTCAGCCAGATCTTATTTAATCTGATCTAGGCGTAGGCAATAATGCTTTCCTTAGAGGTATAGCCACCTCAATTCTTATTAGGAAGCAAAGTGTCTGTCATAATGGTTTATCCAATTCATCTAAGAAATAATATATTCCATGTGTCAGAGATTCATTACTCTCTATTTACACTGTTAAAGAGTTAATTCTTATTATGTTACAGTGTAATGAAATTATCATATAGGGAGATGTGGCAATTCCATGTGCTATATATATAATAACCCTTAGTGGTCCAGATTCCACAATGAGGAATTTTCTTATAAACCGCTGAAACACACAGCTGTTTGACTGACTTCCAAATATATCTATCTCACTTTGTAACAGTCTTATGATAGAGAAACTGTTACATATTCGGTCACTTAGTTATCTAAAGGTAAACAGACTCAGTGTGAGGGTAATATAATATATCAAATGCGCTGTCAATAATCGTGGTAACTGGTGTAATAATGTGGTATATTGAGTATGCTAGTAAGGCATATAACTGCTCTCCAGCCTTTAAGTGTTACCAATCAATTTGTTACACTGTAAAGGATTTATGGTGTCCTGTTAGGACATGCAGCTGCTAGGCTGACTCAAAGATTTATCCATTTGTAACAATTATGTAACAGTTATATACATGTTACTGGTATTACATAGAAATAGTATGACACAGGCCAGCAGTCCCATGTGTCTAGATTCCACAATAGGAGATTTTCTTTGTCTTATAAACTGCTGGAACACACAGCTGCTAGACTGACTTCAAATATATATATTACTTTGTAACAGTCTTATAGTAAAGAGACTGTTACACACTGTCATTTAGTTATCTCAAGGTTAGCAGATTCTGTGTGAGGATAGTGTTCTGTTAGAACATGCAGCTGCTAGGCTGACTCATAGAAAATGTATCCATTTGTAACAAATGACACATACAGCATTAAATTAATATCTATAGCAGCCCATGTGACATCTCTACTCTTATCATAATTGTCTGGTTATTGCCAATCTGGACAGCAGGAGTGATATATATTCACTAGTCCCAATATCCCATCATATAAATATACCCACACTGATATACTTTCTTATCAAGAGTTATTAGTAGCTATCTGTATGCACTTTAGACATTGTATCTGCTAAGTGACATCATATCTAGTGTATTCCTTTCTTATAGCTCAGCTTCTATTCCCTATTAGTGGAGACTAACAGCTAACATCATAATCATATATTTTTGTTTTATAACATTTCACATGAGTCAAATACACGCGGACACGCCGTGCCCTACACGTGTGTTTCACTGCATCTATGGCAACTTACATTAAAGCTAACAAGAAAGCACACTCGTTCTGTCTTTAAACTGATAAAAGAAACCCCAATAATATGGGGCATGCAAAAATTGAGATAAAACTCAGTTTTGCTCCTCTCCACGGAAATCTTTAATAAAAGGCGAAATATTTGTTAGTTCTGAAGAGAAACCAGAGCATGACCAAGATTCCACCTGTCGCCTGAGTGCCATGCCAGCAGTTCTCATTGAGCTCAAAGTGAGCACCCAATTTGAAAGAAAGATAGCAGATTTCTCACCAGGCTTCCCCTAGCTATAAACATGGTTTGTACTCTTTTCCATGTGTTCCCAGATCTTTCAAGCAATTAGTATAGTCAAGAAAGTTCTGTTTGAAAAGAAACAAACATTTACTGTCATTTCTATGCAAATGAGCTTACATTAAAGCACACTCGTTCTATCTTTAAACAGATAAAATAAAACCCCAATAAGATGGGGAATGCAAAATTTGAGATAAAACTCAGTTTTGCTCCTCTCCACGGAAATCTTTAGTAAAAGGCGAAAGATTTGTTCGTTCTGAAGAGAAACCAGAGCATGACCAAGATTCCACCTGTCGCCTGAGTGCCATGCCAGCAGTCCTCATTCAGCTCAAAGTGAGCACCCAATTTGAAAGAAAGAAAGCAGATTTCTCACCAGGCTTCCCCTTGCTATAAGCATGGTTTGTACTCTTTTCCATGTGCTCCCAGATCTTTCAAGCAAGTAGCATGGTCAAGAAAGTTCTGTTTGAAAAGAAACAGACATTTACTGTCATTGTTATACAAATAAACTTACATTAAAGCCAACAAGAAAGCACACTCATTCTGTCCTTAAACTGATAAAAGAAACCCCAATAATATGGGGCATGCAAAAATTGAGATAAAACTCAGTTTTGCTCCTCTCCACGGAAATCTTTAATAAATGGCGAAAGATTTGTTCATTCTGAAGAGAAACCAGAGCATGACCAAGATTCCACCTGTCGCCTGAGTGCCATGCCAGCAGTCCTCATTCAGATCAAAGTGAGCGCCCAATTTGAAAGAAAGCAGATTTCTCACCTGGCTTCTCCTTGCTATAAGCATGGTTTGTACTGTATTCCATGTGCTCCCAGATCTTTCAAGCAAGTAGCATGGTCAAGAAAGTTCTGTTTGAAAAGAAACAAACATTTACTGTAATTTCTATGCAAATGAGCTTTCATTAAAGCACACTCATTCTATCTTTAAACCGATAAAAGAAAATCCAAAAAGATGGGGCATGCAAAAATTGAGGTAAAACTCAGTTTTGCTCCTCTCCACGGAAATCTTTAGTAAAAGGCGAAAGATTTGTTCGTTCTGAAGAGAAGCCAGAGCATGACCAAGATTTTCATCTGAAAATATGTGTTCTCCCTGCAGTTGTTGTCCCCAGATGAGAGTTCCCTTGTGCTGCCTCAGTTGAATCTCCTTTACTTGACAGAGATGTGCCTGAGCAGCGGCCCTCCCCAGCCCTATCCCAAATCATACTTATTTTGCATAGGAGATACCATGGTCATGAAGATTGTTCTCCCAGGGTGAGGTTCATTCATTGCATTCTGGGTATGCTGACCCCTGTGATTTCCCCAATGTGGGAAACTCGACTGCATTATTTGTGGTAGTGGGGGACTGTGTTTGTGCTTTCCTCTGGTCAGCTCTGGTAAAAGTCAGATTTCTTTGTCTCAGATCTTCCTCTAGCCTTGTTCTTCTTTCGAGAGTTCCCTTGTGCTGCCTCAGTTGGATCTCCTTCACTTGACAGGGGGTGCCCGAGCAGCAATCCTCCACAGCTCTAGCCCAACTCCTACTTACCTGCCAGGTGAGATACTATGATCTTCACTGTTAGGGCAATCAGGATGTGGAATTCCCTGCCAGGGAAGGTGGTAATGGCGGACTCTGTAATTGGATTTAAAAAAGGAATGGATACATTTCTGAATGAAAAAGCTATCTAAGGTTATAATACTTAAAATATCAACATGGTTAATCCGGGGGTAACATGAGTTATAGTAGCTAACTAGTCATAAAACATTATTCAGCAAGTATGTAGAATCATCACAACTTAAAACAGGTTGAACACGATGGGCAATTTGCCTCTATTCAACCTCAAAAACTATGTTACTATATGTTACTATATTACTATGTTACTGTAGTATACAGAAAACCAAAATGCAATGAACAGTGATAGTGAGCACTGATGAGGATACTAGAACTGACACTGAGCAGCAAGATGCAGCACTGGACTATTAGTAATGTACTGTAGTATGCTGAGCACCACAATGCAGCACAAGACAATGAGCAGTGATACTGAGCACTGATGAGGATACTACTGAGAACTGACACTGAGCAGGAGAGACACACTACTAGTATTACTGAGCAGCAATAAGTAACCACTGATACTGAGCACTGATATTGAGATTTCCACTGAGAGAACATAGCCACGTCCATTCCGCTCTCTCTTCAATGCACGAGTAAAAATGGCGGCAACGCGCAGCTCTTTATATGGAATCCGAATCTCGCGAGAATCCGACAGCGGGATGATGACATTTTCCCTTGTTCAGGTTTTGCGAGTCAGGCGGGAACAACCGAGCCTGCCTCGGACCAGTGTAAACAACGTGGAGTTCGTGGGGAATTCGGTTCTCGGAGAACCGAACCCGCTCCTCTCTACCTTATACCAATCAATTTTTTTATTTTCAATCTAAGCCCCTGCAGTTTTCTGTAAGCATCTGCTTCGCTATGATGATCAACAAGTCACAAGGGCAAACACTCAGGGCTTGAGGCGTAGATCTTAGGACCAGCTGCTACAAGCATGGCAGAGGTGTCACTATCACTGGTGACACCCAGAGAGGTGGCGAGGGAGATTGTAATGCAGTGCGCGCAGATAAGCAGCGCAATGGTAAAAAGGAGGCATGGTTTCATAGGTAGGGGCGTGGCCTGGTGGCCTGAATCTACATTTTGTTGCTCCGGGTGTCCCGGGGGTTGGGGGCTGCACCCGGGGACTAGTGTGTGAGCGGTGCTGGCTCCTGCACAGTGAAAGGGCATGGCCACCCAGCATGACGCCTCCCTTCTTGACCATGCTGTAATTGCAGTCGCACTGCAGTTCAGCGTGATCATAAAAAATGGTGTAGCCTCCTGCTGGTGCAGACTGTATGTGCGCGCAGGAAGCCGCCACCATTTTTGTGATCACAGCGGCTGAATGTGATGTCATACAGCCGCTGTGACCACGCCCCCTGTGTCTACTCCGTTGCAGACCCCATTTTGAAGCCTTGCCCCCGCACCGCTCCATCCCTGACTTGGAAATGGAGTGTTGCTGACCCACCTATCCCCCCCCGCCCCGATTGACAGGCAGAGGCGATCGCATTCTCTGCGGGGTGCCGCAGAAAATGCAGGCACATGCGTATGCTCTTAGCAATTTTTGCAGTTGGATCGCTTATTGTGATTGCAATCCAACCTGAATCAGGCCCTATTACCTATCACAATGCGCTGCGGGCAGTACAAAATTGGGTTAATATAGGAGAAAAACCCCCAGACCTGTGCTCCTTAACTGTACCTGGTGGCTAGTGGAGCGGCTGCCCAGTAATCAGTGTCCACGCCAGTGCGCACACGGTCCACCCCCTACGGCCACGCTCCCCTTCATCAGCGGCCTCGTGATCCGGAAGGGTGGTGTGTGTGTGACTGACCTTAGGATGAAACCGGAGCCTCCGCTGCAGTGACCCAGCAACCAGGGCACGGGAGTATACAGCGCCGCTGGGAGTGATGAAGCTGCAGTAAAGATGTCTATTAGACCTAGCCTGCTGCAGCCCTTGTAGATTCTCATAAAACAAGTTCTTCTTTTCTTGTCAAAATTTATAGCTAAGAATAGGCTGCCTGAGGCAGGCCCCTGTTAAGTGGCCTGCTACTGAAGGCACCAACTACAAACTGAGCTCCCTGTTCATGGAAGCGGGGTTATAGAGGAGAATGCACTGAGCATCTTGGGAACAGTCAAAAGCTTTGAGCCGGTTGGTGCCTCAGATCAAGATCCTACTCTACACCCCAATGTGAATCCTTGTGGAGTCCAGTGTACCCCACAGAAGAAATTAATGTGTCACACCCATTGGCAGCAACCTTAGAATAGCTGCTGACGGGCACAATTGAGAAAGGAAGGGGGGGGGGGGGGACATTTGAATCCAGCACATAAATGCAATTCAAATATGTAATTTGTACCTTCCTATTTTAAAATATAATGGATGAACCTCACCCTGTGAGAACAATCTTCATGATCAAGAGATCTCATATGCAAAATAAGTATGAGTTGGGATAGGGCTGGGGAGGGTGGCTGCTCGGGCAGCCCCTCCCCCGTCAAGTTAAGGAGATTCAACTGAGGAAGCACAAGGGAACTCTCGTCTGGGGACAACAACTGCAGGGAGACCACATCTTTTCAGATGAACATGGGAGGGCGGAAGGCTGCCTAATACTGAAGCACCATCAAATATCAAACCATATGCAATATCTAGTACAAGCCTTCCTGGGGGAAGGTCTGCAGCAGACGGATTTGCATACAGTGATGTTATTCAAGCAGTGGGCCAAAGTTGGCTGGAACCCTCATCTGCATATGAAAAGAGAAAAGGGGCGTGCAGGGCATGGCGGCCTTTTGCAGTGCTTGGATGACCCCTAGTTCTCATTAAACACCCCCACCCTCCTTTGGTGTGGGGCTCATGTTGGCCATGCCCCATCCCCTGAAGCATTCAAGCTGATTTCTTGCAGCAGCTGGGCACTGTAACAGCTCCAGAGCTGTTCTGTAAGGCAAGTAAAAGGGTGTGGGCCCTGCAGCACCACCTGTAGTTTGCATTGTGCGTTGGAAGGCACAAAGTAAGCAGACGGGAGGAGAAGTCAGGATAGTGCGCAAGGGCATCCTTTTCTCTTAGTCCGTAGAGGATGCTGGGGTCACATTAAGAACCATGGGGTATAGACGGGATCCGCAAGAGACATGGGCACTTTAAGACTATCAAAGGGTGTGAACTGGCTCCTCCCTCTATGCCCCTCCTCCAGACTCCAGTTATAGGAACTGTGCCCATGGAGACGGACATTTCGAGGAAAGGATTTATTGTTAAACTAAGGTGAGCATCTTACCAGCTCACACCTTAAGCATGCCGCAGAACGTGGCATTCAACAGAACACAAGCCAACGGCATGAATAATTGCAGCAAAAAGCTGACCAGAACCATAACACAACATGTGTATAACCACAAGTAATAACTGCAGACACAGTATGGACTGGGACGGGTGCCCAGCATCCTCTACAGACTAAGAGAAAAGGATTTACCGGTAGGTATTAAAATCCTATTTTCTCATACGACCTAGAGGATGCTGGGGTCACATTAAGAACCATGGGGTTATACCAAAGCTCTTGAACGGGTGGAAGAGTGCGTACGACTCTGCAGCACCGAATGACCCAACTTGAAGTTATCATCGGCCAAGGTATCAAACTTGTAAAACTTAGCAAAAGTGTTTACTAAATAGCTGCTCGGCAAAGTTGCAATGCCGAGACTCCCCGACCAGCTGCCCAGGATGAACCCACCTTTCTAGTAGAATGGGTCTTCACCTAATTCAGTAACGGCAATCCTGCCATGGAATGAGCATGCTGAATCTTACCACAGATCCAGCGCATAATGGTCTACATGGAAGCAGGACACCCAATCCTGTTGGGAGCATACAGGACAAACAGAGCCTCTGTTTTCCTAATCTGAACCGTTCTGGTGACATAAATTTTCAAAGTTCTGACCACAGCCAGAGACTTTGACTCAACGAAGGTGTCAGTGGCCAAAGGCACCATGTGGAAAGATGAACCACCTTCGGCAGAAATTGTTGACGTGTCCTCAATTCTGCTCTATCTTCATGAAAGATCAAATAAAGGCTCTTGTGATACTGCATGGTTTGTACTGTTTTCCATGTGCTCCCAGATCTTTCAAGCAAGTAGCATGGTCAAGAAAGTTCTGTTTGAAAAGAAACAAACATTTACTGTCATTGTTATGCAAATAAACTTACATTAAAGCTAACCAGAAAGCACACTCGTTCTGTCTTTAAACTGATAAAAGAAACCCCAATAATATGGGCATACCTCCCAACTTTGTCGGCTCGCAAAGAGGGACACACGCGCGGCGAAGTCGCACGCGCTCCCAAAAAGGGCGTGGCCTAAGTAAAAAGGGGCATGGCTTCGCGGGAGGACCCGCGATCGCGAGTCACGCCCCCGTTTTCGGCACTGAGGGGGCATGCCCAGCGCTCTGTGAGCCGCTGGCATGCCACCTCTCCCTCTGACTTCAGTGAATAAACGCTGTGCGCACAGCGACTATTCACCGCTGCTCTGCTAAGCAGGGCAGCGACAGACAGAGCCTCCCAACTGTCCTCCCCACCGCGGGACACTGCGGCCCGCAGGTGGGACAGCGGGACAGTCCCCAAAAAACGGGACTGTCCCGCGAAAATCGGGACAGTTGGGAGGTATGATATGGGGCATGCAAAAATTGAGATAAAACTCAGTTTTGCTCCTCTCCACGGAAATCTTTAGTAAAAGGCGAAAGATTTGTTCGTTCTGAAGAGAAACCAGAGCATGACCAAGATTCCACCTGTCGCCTGAGTGCCATGCCAGCAGTCCTCATTCAGCTCAAAGTGAGCACCCAATTTGAAAGAACGAAAGCAGATTACTCACCAGGCTTCCCCTTGCTATAAACATGGTTTGTACTCTTTTCCATGTGCTCCCAGATCTTTCAAGCAATTAGTATGGTCAAGAAAGTTCTGCTTGAAAAGAAACAGACATTTATTGTCATTGTTATGCAAATAAACTTACATTAAAGCTAACAAGAAAGCACACTCGTTCTGTCTTTAAACTGATAAAAGAAACCCCAATAATATGGGGCATGCAAAAATTGAGATAAAACTCAGTTTTGCTCCTCTCCACGGATAATCTTTAATAAAAGGCGAAAGATTTGTTCATTCTGAAGAGAAACCAGAGCATGACCAAGATTCCACCTGTCGCCTGAGTGCTGTGCCAGCAGTCCTCATTCAGATCAAAGTGAGCGCCCAATTTGAAAGAAAGCAGATTTCTCACCTGGCTTCTCCTTGCTATAAGCATGGTTTGTACTGTATTCCATGTGCTCCCAGATCTTTAAAGCAAGTAGCATGGTCAAGAAAGTTCTGTTTGAACATAAATAAACATTTACTGTCATTTCTATGCAAATGAGCTTACATTAAAGCACACTCATTCTATCTTTAAACCGGTAAAAGAAACCCCAAAAAGATGGGGCATGCAAAAATTGAGATAAAACTCGGTTTTGCTCCTCTCCACGGAAATCTTTAGTAAGAGGCGAAAGATTTGTTCGTTCTGAAGAGAAACCAGAGCATGACCAAGATTTTTATCTGAAAATATGTGTTCTCCCTGCAGTTGTTGTCCCCAGATGAGAGTTCCCTTGTGCTGCCTCAGCTGAATCTCCTTTACTTGACAGAGATGTGCCTGAGCAGCGGCCCTCCCCAGCCCTATCCCAAATCATACTTATTTTGCATAGGCGATACCATGGTCATGAAGATTGTTCTCCCAGGGTGAGGTTCATTCATTGCATTCTGGGTATGCTGACCCCTGTGATTTCCCCAAATGTGGGAAACTCGACTGCATTATTTGTGGTAGTGGGGGACTGTGTTTGTGCTTTCCTCTAGTCAGCTCTGGTAAAAGTCAGATTTATTTGTCTCAGATCTTCCTCTAGCCTTGTTCTTCTTTCGAGAGTTCCCTTGTGCTGCCTAAGTTGGATCTCTTTCACTTGACAGGGGGGTGCCCGAGTAGCGACCCTCCCCAGCTCTAGCCCAACTCCTACTTACCTGCCAGGTGAGATACTATGATCATGAAGGTGCTTCTCCCAGGGCAAGGCTCACCCATTGCACTCTGGGTGTGGTGCCCCTGCGATTTCCCCAAATGTGGGAAGCTTGACTGCATAATTTGTGTTTCCCCTGGTCGGCTCTCGTATAATTCAGATCTCTTTGTCTCAGGTCTCTCTCCAGCCTAGTTTGCTGTCTGTTTCCACTTCTTTTTTCATGAGCCCCTCCCTTTTATACCCTTGTGCACTATCCTGACTTCTCCTCTTGTCTGCTTATTTTGTGCCTTCCAATGCACAATGCAAACTACAGGTAGTGCTGCAGGGCCCACACCCTTTTACTTGCCGTACAGAGCAGCTCTGGAGCTGTTACAGTGCCCAGCTGCTGCAAGAAATCAGCTTGAATGCTTCAGGGGCTGGGGCATAGCCAACATGAGCCCCACACCGAAGGAGGGTGGAGGTGTTTAATGCGAACTAGGGGTCATCCAAGCGCCGCAAAAGGCCGCTATGCCCTGCACGCCCCTTTTCTCTTTTCATATGCAGACGAGGGTTGAAGCCAACTTTGACCCACTGCTTGGATGACATCACCGTATGCAAATCCATCTGCTGCAGGCCTTCCCCCAGGAATGCTTGCACTAGTTGTTGCATTTGGTTTGTTGTTTGGGGGTGCTTCATTATTAGGCAGCCTTCTGCCCTCCCATGTTCATCTGAAAATATGTGTTCTCCCTGCAGTTGTTGTCCCCAGATGAGAGTTCCCTTGTGCTGCCTCAGTTGAATCTCCTTTACTTGACAGAGATGTGCCTGAGCAGCGGCCCTCCCCAGCCCTATCCCAAATCATACTTATTTTGCATAGGAGATACCATGGTCATGAAGATTGTTCTCCCAGGGTGAGGTTCATTCATTGCATTCTGGGTATGCTGACCCCTGTGATTTCCCCAAATGTGGGAAACTCGACTGCATTATTTGTGGTAGTGGGGGACTGTGTTTGTGCTTTCCTCTGGTCAGCTCTGGTAAAAGTCAGATTTATTTGTCTCAGATCTTCCTCTAGCCTTGTTCTTCTTTCGAGAGTTCCCTTGTGCTGCCTCAGTTGAATCTCCTTCACTTGACAGGGGGGTACCCGAGCAGCGACCCTCCCCAGCTCTAGCCCAACTTCTACTTACCTGGCAGGTGAGATACTATGATCATGTAGGTGCTTCTCCCAGGGCAAGGCTCACCCATTGCACTCTGGGTGTGCTGCTCCTGCGATTTCCCCAAATGTGGGAAACTTGACTGCATAATTTGTGTTTCCCCTGGTCGGCTCTCGTATAATTCAGATCTCTTTGTCTCAGGTCTCTCTCCAGCCTAGTTTGCTGTCTGTTTCAACTTCTCTTTTCTTGAGCCGCTCCCTTCTATGCCCTTGCGCACTATCCTGACTTCTCCCGTCTGCTTACTTTGTGCCTTCCAATGCACAATGCAAACTACAGGTAGTGCTGCAGGGCCCACACCCTTTTACTTGCCGTTCAGAGCAGCTCTGGAGCTGTTACAGTGCCCAGCTGCTGCAAGAAATCAGCTTGAATGCTTCAGGGGCTGGGGCATAGCCAACATGAGCCCCACACCGAAGGAGGGTGGAGGTGTTTAATGCGAACTAGGGGTCATCCAAGCGCCGCAAAAGGCCGCCATGCCCTGCACGCCCCTTTTCTCTTTTCATATGCAGACGAGGGTTGAAGCCAACTTTGACCCACTGCTTGGATGACATCACTATATGCAAATCCATCTGCTGCAGGCCTTCCCCCAGGAATGCTTGTACTAGTTGTTGCATTTGGTTTGTTGTTTGGGGGTGCTTCAGTATTAGGCAGCCTTCTGCCCTCCCATGTTTATCTGAAAATATGTGTTCTCCCTGCAGTTGTTGTCCCCAGATGAGAGTTCCCTTGTGCTGCCTCAGTTGAATCTCCTTTACTTGACAGAGATGTGCCTGAGCAGCGGCCCTCCCCAACCCTATCCCAAATCATACTTATTTTGCATAGGCGATACCATGGTCATGAAGATTGTTCTCCCAGGGTGAGGTTCATTCATTGCATTCTGGGTATGCTGACCCCTGTGATTTCCCCAAATGTGGGAAACTCGACTGCATTATTTGTGGTAGTGGGGGACTGTGTTTGTGCTTTCCTCTGGACAGCTCTGGTAAAAGTCAGATTTCTTTGTCTCAGATCTTCCTCTAGCCTTGTTCTTCTTTCGAGAGTTCCCTTGTGCTGCCTCAGTTGGATCTCTTTAACTTGACAGGGGGGTGCCCGAGCAGCGACCCTCCCCAGCTCTAGCCCAACTCCTACTTACTTGCCAGGTGAGATACTATGATCATGAAGGATCTTCTCCCAGGGCAAGGCTCACCCATTGCACTCTGGGTGTGGTGCCCCTGCGATTTCCCCAAATGTGGGAAGCTTGACTGCATAATTTGTGTTTCCCCTGGTCGGCTCTCGTATAATTCAGATCTCTTTGTCTCAGGTCTCTCTCCAGCCTAGTTTGCTGTCTGTTTCCACTTCTTTTTTCATGAGCCCCTCCCTTTTATACCCTTGTGCACTATCCTGACTTCTCCTCCTGTCTGCTTACTTTGTGCCTTCCAATGCACAATGCAAACTACAGGTAGTGCTGTAGGGCCCACACCCTTTTACTTGCCGTACAGAGCAGCTCTGGAGCTGTTACAGTGCCCAGCTACTGCAAGAAATCAGCTTGAATGCTTCAGGGGCTGGGGCACAGCCAACATGAGCCCCACACCGAAGGAGGGTGGAGGTGTTTAATGTGAACTAGGGGTCATCCAAGCACCGCAAAAGGCCGCCATGCCCTGCACGCCCCTTTTCTCTTTTCATATGCAGACGAGGGTTGAAGCCAACTTTGACCCACTGCTTGGATGACATCACCGTATGCAAATCCATCTGCTGCAGGCCTTCCCCCAGGAATGCTTGCACTAGTTGTTGCATTTGGTTTGTTGTTTGGGGGTGCTTCAGTATTAGGCAGCCTTCTGCCCTCCCATGTTCATCTGAAAATATGTGTTCTCCCTGCAGTTGTTGTCCCCAGATGAGAGTTCCCTTGTGCTGCCTCAGTTGAATCTCCTTTACTTGACAGAGATGTGCCTGAGCAGCGGCCCTCCCCAGCCCTATCCCAAATCATACTTATTTTGCATAGGAGATACCATGGTCATGAAGATTGTTCTCCCAGGGTGAGGTTCATTCATTGCATTCTGGGTATGCTGACCCCTGTGATTTCCCCAAATGTGGGAAACTCGACTGCATTATTTGTGGTAGTGGGGGACTGTGTTTGTGCTTTCCTCTGGTCAGCTCTGGTAAAAGTCAGATTTATTTGTCTCAGATCTTCCTCAAGCCTTGTTCTTCTTTCGAGAGTTTCCTTGTGCTGCCTCAGTTGGATCTCTTTCACTTGACAGGGGGGTGCCCGAGCAGCGACCCTCCCCAGCTCTAGCCCAACTCCTACTTACCTGCCAGGTGAGATACTATGATCATGAAGGTGCTTCTCCCAGGGCAAGGCTCACCCATTGCACTCTGATTTCCCCAAATGTGGGAAGCTTGACTGCATAATTTGTGTTTCCCCTGGTCGGCTCTCGTATAATTCAGATCTCTTTGTCTCAGGTCTCTCTCCAGCCTAGTTTGCTGTCTGTTTCCACTTCTTTTTTCATGAGCCCCTCCCTTTTATACCCTTGTGCACTATCCTGACTTCTCCTCCTGTCTGCTTACTTTGTGCCTTCCAATGCACAATGCAAACTACAGGTAGTGCTGCAGGGCCCACACCCTTTTACTTGCCGTACAGAGCAGCTCTGGAGCTGTTACAGTGCCCAGCTGCTGCAAGAAATCAGCTTGAATGCTTCAGGGGCTGGGGCATAGCCAACATGAGCCCCACACCGAAGGAGGGTGGAGGTGTTTAATGCGAACTAGGGGTCATCCAAGCGCCGCAAAAGGCCGCCATGCCCTGCACGCCCCTTTTCTCTTTTCATATGCAGACGAGGGTTGAAGCCAACTTTGACCCACTGCTTGGATGACATCACCGTATGCAAATCCATCTGCTGCAGGCCTTCCCCCAGGAATGCTTGCACTAGTTGATGCATTTGGTTTGTTGTTTGGGGGTGCTTCAGTATTAGGCAGCCTTCTGCCCTCCCATGTTCATCTGAAAATATGTGTTCTCCCTGCAGTTGTTGTCCCCAGATGAGAGTTCCCTTGTGCTGCCTCAGTTGAATCTCCTTTACTTGACAGAGATGTGCCTGAGCAGCGGCCCTCCCCAGCCCTATCCCAAATCATACTTATTTTGCATAGGAGATACCATGGTCATGAAGATTGTTCTCCCACGGTGAGGTTCATTCATTGCATTCTGGGTATGCTGACCCCTGTGATTTCCCCAAATGTGGGAAACTCGACTGCTTTATTTGTGGTAGTGGGGGACTGTGTTTGTGC